>NW_016107837.1:86572-91572 GCF_001604975.1 Cebus imitator
GTGCTGCGTGCGGTGTGGACCAGGGTGCTGCGTGCGGTGTGGACCAGGGTGCTGTGTGCGGTGTGGACCAGGGTGCTGCGTGCGGTGTGGACCAGGGTGCTGCGTGCGGTGTGAGGCTGGGCAGCCAGGAGAGGGTCCCGGGCGGGCAGGTGACCCAGGGTTTCCTGGGGCTGCTGCGAGCTGGCCAGGGTGCCCGTGGGTTGGAATGCGGGGTTTGTACCCTCCTTGTCTTGAAACGGGGATGAGCAGCCTCCTGAAAGCAAACGCAGCTGCAAGGCGAAATAAAACTCTAAAGAAGCGCCCACGCACCTCAGAGGCCGGGGAGTGGAAAGAGGCCGAGAGCGACTGAAGCAAGGCTGGCGCCCACGGTGAAGACCCCAGCACCGCACCCGTGGGAGGGGCTGCCAGGCACAGGGGAGGGGAGGCACCAGGAGGGTCAGAGAGGAAGCACGCAGAGGAGTGAGGACCAGTGACAGGGCTCCCGGGGCCCTCTGCCAGACCCCGCAGGGCGGAGACAGGCCAGGCCAGAAGAGGCTCCATCCAGGCTTCCAGGACTCCCGGCCAGCTCCTCGGTGGAGGAAGACACGGCTCAGAGCTCCATGCTCCAGGAGGGTTGTTGAGTATTCGCTTGCAGGCAAGGGGTGTACCAAGCACAGGGTGAGGGGTGTTCCAGGTGTGGGGTGAGGAGGTGTTCCAGGCAGGGGTGAGGGGGTGTTCCAGGCGGGGTGCTGTTCCAGGTGTGGGGTGAGGGGGCGTTCCAGGCGTGGGGTGAGGGGATGATCCAGGTGTGGGGTAAGGGGGTGTTCCAGGCAGGGGTGAGGGGGTGTTCCAGGCCGGGGTGAGGGGGTGTTCCAGGCCGGGTGCTGTTGCAGGAGTGGGGTGTGCAAGGATGCAGCCCCCTAGAGACGTGGTGGAGGGGTTTTCTGGCTCAGGTTGGCAGCCCCCCTCTGGTGGGACCCAGCCGCTGCCTGTTCCGAGCTCCAACGCCTCCTCACCACTCGGGAATTCATGACGCACTCAAGAGGGCCCGGGCGCACATACTTGGTAGTTAAATTGAATTAAGAGAATGTTATTTTTAAGAATTTGGGGAAAACACGTGAAGAAGCCCAGGACAAATCTCAGAGATCCCTGGGTTAGGGGCAGGGAAACCCAGGGCTTCCCCCAAACCTCTCATCCTCCGGCAGCGAAACGGAGGGTCAGCGACACAGAGACCCACATTGTCCACGAGACGCCTCCTCTTAGAGAGAGAAACGAGCTTATTCTCACCAAAGTCTCAGGAGCTGTGTCTGTCACCAGCATGGTGCGTATTCCTGTTGAAAACCCAGAGAAAGGGAGTCGGTGGTTGCCTGAACGTGGATCTGAGGGCAGAGGCTGAAGTCCCTGCCTTTCCCCCACCCCAGGCAGCCCCCGTGAGAGGTGGGAGAGGGAGCCAGACTCCTTCTGGCTCAGACCCCGGCCAGCGCCTGGGCATGGAGTTGGCATATGCTACTGCCCCTTGGGCCCTCACTTTGCTCATCTGTGAAATGGAGCGATAACAGTTGCATCCATCCTCAGGGGGCTGCTGAGGGGACTGAGAACATGCAAAATCCGTAGCAGCTTAGCACAGGTCTCCACTGAGGTGCTCAGTAAACACCAGATGTTACCATCAAGCACCTGAGCGGAGAGGGAAGAGGGGACCAGGGGAGGGAGGGAGCCAGCCCGCACCCCTGCACAGGCAGACCTGACATCCTCATTTGCGTGAAGGGAGAGCGCTGTGCATCCGGGCCAAACCTCCTGTTTCAAGTTCATCAGCAGATTTCTTAGTGTGAAGCGACGCGGCCTTAGGCTGCCTGGAGCTGAGTGGCCGCACGGGGTGTCTGTGCCGTTTCTCTTCCAGCCTGCAAGACTTCCTGCCTTTTGATTTGTTTCTTCTTTCCTCTGGGCAGCGTGGGGAGCCGATGAATGGCTCCGTGGCTTCACATTTTTTCCATTTATTGCAGTGAATGAAGAGGAAGCTGATCCGTAGACCACTGTGTGGCCTGGCCAGCCCTACTCAGCTCACGTCTGAGATGATTGTTCTAGAGCGCTCTGGGGCTGGGGCCCAGCCGGCAGGTGTCCTGCCACAGCTCACAGTGGGGGCCGCCAGCACACACACGCCTGCGCGCCCAACACACAGAAGGGATGAGGGAAGCCCTGAGGGTCCTCCAGCGATGCTGAGTCCGAGGACTGTGGGTTCATCCTGGTCACTGCCGTCGCAGTCCCAGACCCTGGAGCGCACGCAGCGCACAGGTGCCCCATGAATACCGCAGTGTGAATTCCTAAGTGATGGAAAGCGTGGATGGGTGATTATAAAGAATGGGGACCTGTGGGCTGTGACGGGCACTGCCTGCTGTCCCGGGGCTCACGGCCTCGGCAGAGAGGCGGTTATGGCAGCCCCTACGTCGAATGAGGACTTCTATGGTAATGACCATTGTCGATCGAAAGAAAGAAACTGAGGCACAGAGAGGGTTTATTTGAGTCAAGGTTAGGGATGGTGGCTGGGGCATTACGGGTGCTCCCTCGACCTTTGTTACAAGCAGGTTTTAAGGGCAAAGCAGGCAGGGAGTGGGCGGATACAAAGTCCTCTGACAGAAGTTCTCATTGGTTTAAGAGACGGATCCGTGACTGGCTGTCACTGTTGGCCCCACAGAGTGGGTTATGGGGTCCAGCGGGAGGCACTTTATGGCTGTCAGTGTCAGCACAGAGCCCACACAGTGCAGATTCAAGAGGCTGTTATAAGTAGAATTTCGATGCCTCAAAAGAAGTAGCACCAGAATATACATTTCCTCAACAAGGCGATTTACTTCTTTTTTTTTTTTTTTTTTTTTTTTGAGTCGGAGTTTCGCTCTTGTTACCCAGGCTGGAGTGCAATGGCGCGATCTCGGCTCACTGCAACCTCCGCCTCCTGGGTTCAGGCAATTCTCCTGCCTCAGCCTCCTGAGTAGCTGGGACTACAGGCACGCACCACCATGCCCAGCTAATTTTTTGTATTTTTAGTAGAGACGGGGTTTCACCATGTTGACCAGGATGGTCTCGATCTCTTGACCTCGTGATCCACCCGCCTCGGCCTCCCACAGTGCTGGGATTACAGGCGTGAGCCACCGTGCCCGGCCAAGGCGATTTACTTCTATAGGAGGGTGCTGCTCACAGAGGGAGCAATGGTGAGCCACTCCTAGGCCAGGAGGGAGGGGGCACTTATGCCTGATGGAGGTCATACCCACTGCCGTGTCGCTCCCCTGCTGGCTAGGGTTAGACCACACAGTCTAGGTTAATTCCAACCGGCTATTTTAAAGGGAGCAGGGGTACGAGCCGGAGAGGCGGGGAGGACGGTTACCAATAGGTCAGAGCAGGTGAGCAGGGGTCAAAGCAGGTGGCCGGAGCAGGTGACCGGGATGAGTCAGGACAGAGCAGGGGACCGGGGAACAGACGTGAACTACCGATTAGAACTGGTGGAAAAGCTTGTTTCCTGAAACTGCCAGGAAGTGAAAGTTTAAAATAGAGAATTAAAGAATAAGAGAGCTCAGCACCCTGCCATGCCGATTCTTTGACGAGAAACGTGGCGTTCGCTGTATCTAACGAGGTTGTAATCCAGCTCCAGGGGGAGTGGGGCGTGACGCTGTCACGTTTTAATGTCTCTCTGGGCCTGATAGTTTAACAGGACCCACATTCCTCAGAAAAAAGTTTCTTTTCTTTCACACCATAAAACGCTTGCACAGGGTCAGGAGCATGGGTGCTCAGTGGCAGCAAATACTCATAAATGGGTGAAATTCAGCTCAGCAGAAAGCTGCCTCCTTCTGGGTCCTAAGTTCGGTCTAAAGGTTTCTCTGTCTGTAGTGAGCTGTGCCTAACTGGAGGTGAGCAGGTCCTCCTGCAGCAGCCAAGCTGCTGTTTCTGGGCCTCACCTCCATCTCCGTGGGCCAACGCCAGCCAACCGCGGGGCCGCCCTGGGGTCTCTCAGAACCTCTTCAGCACCCGGGGGCTGCCCAGCTGAAAAGCGTTCCCTCCTCAATCAGCTATAATCTGCGTGAGGTTTTTCCTTGAACGGATCCAACAATGACTGGCACAACTTACTGAGCCCAAGCCGTGTGCAGGCCCAAGACACGCAAGCCCCTTGCTCACATGCTCTGCCAGACCCGAGTTTTTATCCCCATGTACGGGAGCGGTGGAGCCTGAGGATTCTGGCCGGGGCTAGGGGGTGGGGAGTACCAGCCTTCCTGGGAGCCAGAAGACATTGTGTCATACAAAGAGTTTCCAAGAGACACAGGAGGGTGCCAGCTGCATAGCACCCCACGCCGGAGCAAACGGAGACTCCTTCTCACCAAGAAGCCAAGGGTGGGGCAAGCAGCCCCAGGTCAGCAAGGACCCAAGTGAAGACCACCAAGGGCCACTCACAGGGGACTGAATATGTTAGAAAACGGTGTTTGGCATCAACCCTGTCCCCAAATGTCCCCCTGAAAACAGCCACCATGGGGAAGAAAAACACCAGCATTTTCAACCCTCCAAATCCCAAACCCGGCAGCACAGTTGCCCAGTGCTGGGTGGGGTGCTGACCGTTCACAGGTGCCTATGCCCCCCACGGCCCTACCCAAGCAGGGAGCAGGGCGGTCGGGGAGGGGGTTCAGAAAAGTACCCTAAGGGCTGGGTGTGCTGGCTCATGCCTGTAATCCCAGTACTTTGGGAGGCCGAGTCAGGCAGAACTGAGGTCGGGAGTTCAAGACCAGCCTGGCCAACATGGTGAAACGCCGTCTCTACTAAAAATACAAAAATTAGCCAGGTGTGGTGGCTCATGCCTGTAGTCCTAGCTACTTGAGGGGCTGAGCAGGAGAATCACTTGAGCCAGGGAGGCAGAGGTTGCAGTGAGCCGAGATCACACCACTGCACTCCAGCCTGGATGACAGAGTGAGACTCTGTCTCAAAAAAAAAAAAAGGTATACTGAGGCAGAGGAGGACAGAACCACATACAAAAGGCAGAAAAGGAGCCC
>NW_016107837.1:95310-123850 GCF_001604975.1 Cebus imitator
TGGATGGATGGATGGATGGATAAGTGGGTGGACAGATGGATGGATATGTGGATTGGATGAGTGGATGGATGGATGGATGGATGGATGATAAGTGGGTGGATAGATGGATGGATATGTCAATTGGATGAGTGGATGGATGGATGGATGGATGGATGGATGGATGGATGATAAGTGGGTGGACAGATGGATGGATATGTGGATTGGATGAGTGGATGGATGGATGGATGGATGGATGGATGGATGGATGGATGGATAAGTGGTTGGGTAGATGAATGAATGAATGAGTGCCTGGTTAAGTAAATGGGTAGATGGATGGATGAATGTGTAGATTGGATGGATGGATGGATGGGTAGTTTAACGGATAGATGGATGAGGGGATGGATGGATGATGGACAGAAAAATGAATAGACGGATGGATGGGGAAGAGTACAGAAAACAGAGCTGAGACTAGGATGGGGAGAGAGACGCACCAAGGGCATAGAACGTAAGGAGGTGCTCACTCTCAGAGTCATGCAAGTGTGGCATTGCTTCCTCCTTATGTTTGAACCCTGGATGCTGCTCTTGCCTCACCAAAGCCCAGGCCCTGACAGAAAGGGAAGTGTTGCCTCCAAAGACAAACTTGACTGGCCACAGAGCCTCCCCCAGTGCTCACCTCACCCACAGGCCAGGGTCGGTGAGCACTAAGATGTCGCAGCCAGAGCCAGGCCCTCCCCACATGTGCCCTGCAGAGGCTGAAGCGAATGGGTCTGCCTGCTGTGAATGCATGTCTTCCTTCCCTTCCCTCGCTGCACACACGGTAAATGGTACAAACTGAGTGTATCTGAAATCAGGCAATGTAAATAAGAACTAGAACTGGGAGGTGACTGAGAAGAGGCGGACGCTGCCTGACCCAGACGCCTCCAGTTACCTAGGGGCCGCGGTGAGTCTCCCGGCTTGTCCAGAGTTTCAGAGGTGGCTTTCTCAGCCCTCCACAGGGCTTTCAGCCTGCAGCCTGGGGTGGCCAGATCAGGACTCTGAGAGGAGCCGGTGGTGCAGCACATCAGGCAGCCCTGCCTCTGCGGAGGGAAGGTGGTGGGCCACCTCTCTGTTACCGCACCAGGCAGCGTGGTGTCCCGAAGGGCATTCTGCACTCACAAGCAGGAATGCTGCTGCTTCTTGCTTGCCCAGTGTGCACTCTCCAAGGAGAACTCTGGCCTGAGCATAGAATTGCAGGGTTGGGTCGAGGGTCCAGCTGCCCCCTCAGAACAGGAATGCCCACAGGTGGCCAGGGGCTCCTGGCCAGCCGAGGCAGCTGGTGGCCCTGGAGCCCACAGGTGGGACCTGCTTCCTCTTGGACTCTGCCATCTGCCCGACTCCAATTCAGAACTCCTGGGACTGTGCTGCAGCCACCCTGAGAGAGCCTGAGTCCTGCTTCGGCTACCAGGGAGTCCCAAAGCCCCTGCGAGTGTCAGGCCCCACTCAGCTGCCTTCACGTCGGCCTTCACAACTGCCCTGTCCCGGTGGCTCTTATGGAGTGGGATCCCCCCAGGACAAGACCTAACCCAAGTCCCTGCCACCCCAGCCCCGCTACACTCAGTCCGGTACCGGACTGTCCCTGCCTCCACCCTCCCCAGAGACAGCCTCAGCAGCCCTCATTTATGCCACCGTCTTGGCCCCTTATGCAGCCCCGAGGAGCTGTGGTGCTTCAGGGCAACAGACTCAACAGGTCGGCATCGGCACAGGTCAGATGGTCCCGGAGGGGACAGAGGGAAGGCCCATACACCACGCCCCACACTCTTCTCGTGGGCTGGAGTCAGGGTCTCCAGGGGCAAAGGAATTGGGCAGCAATGGGCTCCAGAGCCTGGCAGTGCACCTGCCCTCCCGTGGCCTTCTCAGATGCTGCAGCCACGTGGGCAGGGCCTCTCTTCCCAGACCAGCCTGTGGAGGGGCCGAGCTTTCAGCATCCCCTGCCTGTGCATGGGCACCTTAGCCAGGGAAGAGCTCCCAGGCACCAGAGAACTGCCCGGAGCCACAGAGATGACCAGATGGGGAGCAGATGTTCCAGAAGTGCAGAAGACAAAGTCTTGGCCGTGACAGGGTCTACACCGGTGAGGAGCCAGGACCGGCATGTGGACAAAGGGGCCTCAGCCAAGGAGGGACTGCAGAACCTGCCAACGCCTGCCGGGGTCTGTTGGAATCTTTCCTTTTCCCTGGAGGCTGGGTCTGGCCAGGTCTGCTCCTCCCACTGGTCTGGAACTGCCGGTGGCCAAGCTGCTCAGAGGTATGGGCAGCAAAGAGCAGGCCTCAGAGCTGCCAGAGAGGTGGCCGAGGACAGATGCCAAGCCAGGGGCCTCGGTTTCCTCCTGGGAAAATAAGAGAATAACCCCGGCTCCCACGCATGGGAGGATGAGGAGTAACACGAGTGGGTAACACAGGCAGAGCCACTCAGCTTCCCTCCAGCTCCTCCCCACTCTGGGCCTCAGTTTCCCCACCTGCAACTGAAGAGACTAGCTCATTGTAGAAGGAACTCCTGTCTGGGACTCATTCATTCCACCACATACTCCATTCTTTTTTTTTTAAACCATATACAAATTGTATTTATTTATATAGCTCTTATAAACAAAATTTTCAACTGTGTGGCAGGAAATTTTTTAATTATACTTCAAGTTCTTGGGTACACGTGCAGAACGTGCAGGTCTGTTATATAAGTGTACACATGCCCTGGTGGTTTGCTGCATCCATCATCCCGTCAACTACATTAGGTATTTCTCCTAATGCTATCCCTCACCTAGGCCCCCACCCCTTGCTATCCCTCCCCAATTCCCCCAATCCCCGACAGGCCCTGGTGTGTGATGTTCACCTCCGTGTCCATGTGTTCTCATCGTTCAACACCCACTTATGAGTAAGAACATGCGGTGTTTGGTTTTCTGTTCTTGTGTCAGTTTGCTGAGAATGATGGTTTCCAGTTTCATTCATGTCCTTTGCAAGGACATGAACTCATCCTTTTTTTGGCTGTATGGTATTCCATGGTGTATATGTGCCAGATTTTCTCTATCCAGTCTATCATTGATGGGCATTTGGGTTGGTTCCAAGTCTTTACTATTGTGAACAGTGCTGCAATGAACATATGTGTGCACGTGTCCTTATAATAGAATGATTTATAATCCTTTGGGTATATACCCACTAATAGGATTGCTGGGTCAAATGGTATTTCTGGTGCTAGATCCTTGAGGAATTGCGGCACTGCCTTCCACAATGGCTGCACTAATTGACACTCCCACCAACAGTGTAAAAGCATTCCTATTTCTTCACGTCCTCTCCAGCATCTGTTGTCTCCTGATTTTCTAATGATCGCCGTTCTAACTGATGTGAGATGGTATCTCATTGTAGTTTTGATTTATTACAGCATTTTTGTTCGCAGACGCCACAGTCAGCGAGGCGGGGGGCTCCCTGGTCTCCGGCAGAAGATCAGTGAGCAGCTCAGCAGCCTCAGCAGACAGGGCGGCTGTGCCGGGAGGGCGGGCAGGAGGTGTGGAATCAGGGAGGGACAGCAGATGCAAAGGCCCTGGGCAGAGGCTTGGGGCCAGGCACACTCCCAGACTCACAGATGCTCATTTCCCTGGTAAAGCCTGGAGCCCCTGGCCAGACCTGGGTGGGGGAGACGCGAGTTGGCATGGGACCCAGTCAGAGTTTTATCCACAGGATGAGGTGTATCCTGTGAGTGTCAGCTGGGGGCGGGTGCATCTGCCTTCCTTCAGGACCACATGCAGAGTGGGAGTGCCAGGGCCAGGGCCAGGGCCACGGAACAGTCTGGGGAGCAGCCAGGGTGACTGGGACCAAGCTGACAGCCTAGGAGGTGACACCCAGGTGCCTTCAAGAGCAAAGTCCGCCTGTAGACCCGGAGGCATCCAGGCAGATTTTGGGGTTTTGGGCTGAGCCCCTGGACAAGTGGCAGTGCCAGGACCTGAGATGAGGCAGAGGGCAGAAGAAACCAGCGTCCATCTAGACCACGTGGTACCTGTCAGATGCCTGGTGGAGGAAATGAGGAATTCTGCATAGAATTCTTCCAGGATTCTTACCAACAAGCAGAAGAGAGGCGGGCCCTGGGACCCAGGCCAGCACTCGGCAAGTTGTTCTACAGACGCGGGGAGTGCACGGGAGAGGGTGATGCTCCAGGCCTCTGTGCAGAGGGGAAACTGAGGCTCAGAGTGGAGGAGGAGCTGTTGGCTGAAGGTCATAGAGCTGGCCCAGAGCCCAGGCTCCCCTCCCAGGTCAACCCCCATGACCTACAGTGAGTGCACACACATGCACATGCATGCACAAGCACACACATGCACACGTGCACACACACACAGGTGTGGAAGGCGGTCATTTCCCCCTGCACCCAAGAGCCCTGGGCACAGCCGCAGCCCCAGGTGCAGCAGCGAAGGGCGTGAATTCAGACAGGCCCCTCCCTCCCTCCCTCCAGCCACTGGGCCAAGTCCCAGGGAGGAGAGGTCCCTGCCTCGGGCCACAGAGGGGGAGGACAGCAGAAGGAACTGAACACTGAGCGGAACCCCAGGCTCCACCCCCACCCCACCCACCCCCCCACCTCACTCACCTGGGCCCTTCAGGCAAGCAGCACACCAGGGTATATATGATGGATTTTCCACAAGATTTAATGTCTTGCACAATGTAATAACACAGTCATTTTTCATAAGCAATTAGGCTGAAGTTTGCCGAGAGGGGCTGTCACCAATTTACTCACGTGCAAGCCTTTCTTTTCCCCAGGTCGCCCTCTCCAGGGATGCCAGTGCAGCAGAGCGAAGGGCAAGGTGGGCCAGGCCCTGTAGGCAGAGGAGAGCTGCTCAGGCCAGGAGCCTGGACCCAGGGCTCAACCCAGCAGCCACAGCAAGCTCTGCAGTTAACCAAGGAGGACGCGTGAGCCCCTTCGGGGATGCTCCTGAACCCCTGGGATTCCCTAGGGAGGGTGCTGCCTCCGAAGCCCCCAGCCCCACGGGGAAGGGCAGGGAAATTACTGTGCCCTGAGGGTCCTGCTCCTCCTACTACCTGGAAGCAGGCCTGGCCGGAAGCCATGGGCATCAGGCAGAGCCAGTCCGCTCAAGCCCCCCACTCCCCACTGTGAGCTCCCTGAGTCCTCAACATCCACCTGGGTAAATGGTGGTGAGGCCACAGAGGCGGGCGGACACTCACTTTTACTTTAGCGAGCACCCACTAAAAGAGAGGACACTGCAACTGTTCAGTGAGTGACTGACGGGTGTAAAGCAGACTGGTGAAGTGACTTTGTCCTTTGGTTTAAAAGAGCAAAGACGCGCTACTGTGTTCACTTTTGAGTTTGTCGATTTGCTGGGGAAGGAGGACAATGAGCGCCTCTAGCCTCACTAAGCTCTGGGAGCTGCGCAGTGCCCAGCGATGACAGCAGCCGTGACCAGAGCTGGTGCACATAGGCTGGCACCGTGGGGAGGCCCCTCTGCCTGCCCCGCCCATGCACTGCCCCTCCACGCTGTACAGGTGGGGAAACTGAGGCCCCGGGCAGGGACATGGCTTCCCCCCTTCATGGAACCAGGACCCATTTCTTTCTCCACCTAGAAAGGCGGGCAGCAGGAAACGCCACACACCTCTGCTTTTAGATACAGGGATAAAGCTGCTGGCACTGCCAGAAAAGGCAGCCCCCGTGCTCCAGGCCCCTCCACGACGTGCCAGGCGGTGCCACACACAGGGCCACCAACTAGAGCTCCTTCTGAGCATGTGGGTTGGGTGGGTTGGCAGGAGGGCAGGTCGGAAGGCGAGGCTGGGCCCAGCCAGGTCTTCCATCCACCTCGGAGGCACAAGGATGCCACTTCCAGAGCTCCCGGGGTCTGAGGCCATGCAGGAGGTGCTGGACGTACAGCAGTGGGTGCCAGGCCCTCCCTGTCTGCATGCAGGGATGCCAGCATGCAGAGCCAGGACCAGCTCTGCTACAGTCTAGGCATCGGACCTGCCCCGTAAGGAAGCGGCTGCCCCACGAGGAAGTGAGCTTCCTGTCCCTGGAAGGGTCCCCATCTCAGAGGAGCTATGTGCAAACATGTGCTATACGTGAAATATATTTGTTACAGTATTTAACCTTAGCATGGAAGGAAAGGCCGACACACCGTGACATGGAGCACCTGGAGGGCACTGTGCCCACTGAAATAAGCCAATCACAAAAGGACTAACCCTGTAGGAGCTTATCGTGTGAGGTCCCTAGAGTTGAATCCATAGAGCCAGAGAGAAGGGCGGGTGCCAGGGGCTGGGGCAGGGCAGCGGTTAGCATTTAAAGGGGACAGGGCTTGGTCTGAGAAGATGAAGAGCCCCATGGGTGACGGTACTGACGGCCGCACAGCAGTGTGAATGTGCACAGTGCCACTGAACTGCGCATGGAAAACGGTAAAATGCTGAGTTTTATGTCATGTTATCCACTAAAATTTTAAGAATGCATCCACTGTCACCCACCGGTGCTGCAAGTGAGAGACGCTGTCCCTGCTTTCAGACCTCGTGGTCTGAGCGGGGAGGCAGCCTGGAAAGTGGCAATGAGGGTGCCTAGAGCGGGGGGAGCAGCAGGGGTGAGGGTGTCCTTGGAGGGCACAGAGGAGGAGCGAAGAGCAGGGCAGGCCCCCGGGGAGACGTGGGCGCCAGTCCCAGCTGGAGTAAGGGGCCACTCTGGCAAACAGCACTTGGAAAAGCCCGGAGGAGACAGAAGCCGCATATTTGCGGAACTGAAACCAAAGCTGGAGGGCAGTGTCACAGGCAGAATGGGCAGAGGGGGAGGAGGTCTCGTCCCCGAGCAGCCACACGGAGGAGAGGAGGTGCCCCTGGCCCCAGGGGGCTGGGAACCAGGCAGGTCCACGCTGCCTTCCCACCTAAATAGAAAGAACATGAACAAACCCCAGCCCCTGAGGGGCCGGGCCCTGGGCACTCAATATCCCAGCTGCACCTGACTCAGTCCTCGAGATCCCCCAGAAACGCCCATGACCATGGGTATGTGACACCCATTCTGCCGACAAGGAAACTGCAGCCTGATGGCGGCGAGCTCTGCCTCAACCCGGAACTGTTTTATGACAGTGCGGTGGAATTCTAAGACATAAAAACACGCGATCAGGCGTGCCATGCCGCCCACGCCAGCGGAAACTCGCCAACTTCTCACGGCACAGATTCCTCTGCCGACTCCAAACCCGGGAGCTTCGGAGACTTCAGCCGGAAACTAGAGCAGCACTCTGAGATGTGCACCTCCTCTGTCTCCAGCACGATTTCAGACTTGACGGGGGTGCAGAGAAAACGTGAGGGTCACCTCTGCCCCTCAAACACTTACATCTTATATGAGAGGTGCAGTCTCCCATGTGGGAAAAATTAGAACAACCGTGGGACTGTTGGTTTAAAACAGCCCCTGGTCCAAGGTTCCCCATCTCAGGGCTCATAAAAGAACAAGGCTCACAGAGCCCTGGAAGCTAGGACAGGTGTGGGTGTCCCCTGCAAAGTGACTCCCCACGCAGCCATGGCGTTTCAGGCAGAGGGAGACAAGAGCCAGCCACCAGGATGAACGCAGGGAAGGAGGGGCTTCATCTCCTCTCTCTCCCCAAAATAGAAGAATGCTCATCTCCACCAGAAGCTGGAGTCTGCCCGCTAAGCGCGGACACTGCTTTCTCCTCCCGCTCAGCAGTCTTCAAAACCCACGGGGTGTGGGGACAGGCGGGCTGGAGTGGGCCCTGCCCTCGGAAGGCAGCCTCCTGCCCGGGCCAGGGTCCTGTCCACACCGGGTATAGAGCAGGCGTTTTGTCCGAGACTCCAACCACTCAGCGTGTCGAGAAACGGAGCTCCGGGACAGAGACAAGCCAGAAATGTGTCTCCCAGGAGCCGCGCAGGCCGGCCACCCCTGTGGAGTCTGGGAAGGGCTTAGACCGTCAGCCTGGGGCCCGGCTGCTTGGGCCGGGGCCATCCACACATCCTGGGTGTGGGTGAAACCTTAGCGGGTGGATGAGCAAGAGGGAACACAGCCACCGGGGCCTTGGAAAAATGCGGCAGCGCGAGTCCAACACACTCAGGTCTCAAAGCCTGGGAGGGAGGCTGCCCGTGAAAATGACTTCTCCAGCCGCCGACTCCAAGGGTATTTCTAGCAGCTGTCCGTGTGCCCGCCATGGGCAAGTCAGGCTGACTTTGAGAAAGACAGCGGGAGCTGGAGAATGGAAGGATGGCGGCGAAATAAACACGCGTGGATCGAAACTGCCTGGGGACAGAAACACACAGAACTGACACCGAAGAAGACAAAATCTGTGACGCAAGGAATGAAGTGGGGAAGGGGGGAGCCCGGCATGGCGGGAAGGGGTGAGGACGTGGGGAAGGAGGGAGCCCGGCGTGGCGGGAAGGGGTGAGGACGCGGAGAAGGAGGGAGCCCGGCGTGGTGGGAAGGGGTGAGGACGCGGAGAAGGAGGGAGCCCGGCGTGGCGGGAAGGGGTGAGGATGCAGGCTCCAGGGGACCGGGGCGGCAGCTGCTCCCTGGAGGAAGGAGGCAGGGTGGGGAGCAGGTAAGGAGGAGGAGGAAGTGCTGCGCCTCCCTGAGCTGTGGGGGGCTTGGGGACAAAGCGTTGAGGCAGCACCCTGGCCTCAGGGAACATTGCGACACCAAGTGAGAAGCAAATTCCTGGAAGCAACATGCTCGCACCAGGCCACTTTTCCCGTTCCTGCAGGCCGCAGAGGGGCCTTCTCAAATCCATGGACAGACAATTCTGTCCTCAGGAACAACTTTGAAAAACCGATTTGAACAGGAGCCCCAAACCCTGAAGGAGGAATTGAAGCTGAGAATTCAAAACTGGGGAAGTTACTGGGACCTCAGACTCAGGAAGGCCAAGACTGGTGCAGGGTGGGGCAGGGCGGATGGAGTTCCACCCCCAGGGCTTCCCATGCTGCTGTTCTTGGGCTTGGCTCCTTCCTTGGTTCTACAAAATATGCTTTTGACCAATCAGTGAAACGAAATGAAAGCGTCCATGTTGTAGGTTAAAATTCCACTGGCTTCAGCCTCACCTGTGGCCTTGCAGTTCAGAGAGCCCCTCTCTCCGCGTCGGATCTTCCGCCCTGTGCCTGGCACCGGAGCCTTCCATTCAGAGCTGTTGCAGGCTGGGCCCCCATCCAGGAGCAATTACCAAATGAAGCGTTTCCTTTTCCTTTTAAAAAGAAAAAGGCTCACATGGAGCCACACCACGCCACGGCGACCGCCAAGGTGCTTGAGCAATGAGCCTCCACATGCGCATGGCTATAACTTACTTTAACGACGTGAGTCACGGGCTTGTTTCTGCATCAAAAGACCAGTAAGCCTCCCGGTGACAGGTAGGGGCTGTCGTCCCATTTGCCAAACTCTACCTCAGGTCGTCTTATGATGCTCCCAAGTATGCCTCAGAATCGCCCTACACAGAAGGGCCTTAGAATCGCCATGTGCAGAAGGGCCTAAAAATCGCCATGTGCAGAAGGGCCTAAAAATCGCCAAGTGCAGAAGAGCTTCTAGCATGCAGCTGGGCATGAAACACTGGAGAGAGTAAAAGCCTGTGCGCACGTCTGCCGGAGTCAACCATTCCTAAGCGGAGGGGCTGCACCATTTTGTTTTTCTTTCTTATAATTTTCTGCAGAGTCTTCATTTCTACAGGACACATCTCACCCCCTTCAGCATTCTGTAACAAAAGACCATATCCTGGGGAGCTGATAGACAACAGGAATCTATTTCCCTCAGTTCTGGAGGCTGGAAGTCCAAGCCGAAGGTGCCTGCAGATTTGGTGCCTGGTGAAGCCACCTCACCATGGACGGCCGTCTTCTTGCTGGGCGGCACGTGGCGGGGGTGAGGGGTCTCTCCCTGGCCTCTCATTAGGGCGCTAAACCCATTCATGGCCTAGTCACCTCCCCGCTCCTAGCATCATCAGCCTGGGGACAGGGATTTCAACATCTGAGCTTGCGGGACAGAAACAGCCCATAGCGACGCATGTGCATTTTTATCATGGAAAATGTATTTTTCAAATTTGAATCAGCATTTTGTCTAGATTATGGCGTAGACACTGGGAGTCCCTACCTGGTCCCCAGCACTGGCAGCGGCACTGCTGCCAGGTCCTGGGAGTGAGGGCTGACAGCTCAAAGCCACTCCATTCCCGAGAGAGTCTGACGGCAGGGAGCTGCTGCCCCAGGGCGGGGGGCGTCCTCCCACCAGAGAGGACCTTGCCAGTGACTCAGCATGTGGAGACACAGAAGGCGGCCCCTGGCCTCAGGGCGGGGCCCCCCCCAGGGCGTAGCTCCCACTCTGGAGCCCCTGTGGGAACAGATCACCGTGTGCTCAAGCTGAGGCCACCTCCTTGCACAGTCCCTTCCCCTACCCAGTCCCGCTCCCCACCCTCTGTCCTGAGGGCACCCCAATAAATCATGTGATGTGTCGTGCAAATGATATCGCTGCCACAGGACTGCTGTGAGCATCGTGAAATGAAGGAGCTGGCACCTGGCACACTGAGGGGCTCGCCAAACCCAGTGTCCGGGCACCATGGGCTCCAGCCAGCCAGGCACCCGATAGGCAGTGCCTTGGCATTCCAGAAGGGCGGCTGTGAACGTGGGGTTCAGAGCCCGCACACTGGTAGAGGCGTCTGCGCCCCAGACAGTGCCAGGTGCCAGGGCAGAGCACGAGCAGTCTTCCCTCCCTCCAAGACTCCGATTCCCCCTTCCCATGTCAGTGGAACCCGGGTCCCAGGCACTCTGCGGAGCCCCACGCTCGCTGGCTGTGAAATACCTGAGTCAGCTGTGCCTTGTTCCTCCCAGGCCCAGCCAGGGCTCCGGAGAGAGCAGGGATGGGGGCAGGCGCTGGGTGCTGGCCAGGGCGGTGCACACAGTCGTCTGTCCTGGCCAGGGGCAGTGACCCATCCCCAGCGCAGGCGGCCCTGGCAGGCAGGCAGACCTCCTGGAGCTCGCCAGGCCCTGCTCCTGCCGTCTGCTCTGGAAGTTGGTCTGCACTTAGTTTTGGGTTTAACACACAATTTTAACCCCATCATTCTCAACGAGCGTAAGATTCACAAAAGAGTTGGAAGTTCTATTAAAAAGAGGCTCAAAATTACTACAGAAACGAAAGGACAGGGTTTTAAAAATAGCAACTGGTGAGAAAAATGACAAATGCCGCACATTTGACGGGGTGAGTCATCTCGCGGCGGTGCCATCCTCAGCCACCCCGAGTGAGGGGCTGCACCTGCCGCGTCCTCAGCAACCAGCTGGACAGGGACGCGGTGACGCGCTTCTCATGTGCGGGTAGAGGCGGGCGTGGGCTGCTGGTGCTGGCTCCCCGACGGCAAACCAGGGAGCTTGAAGGCCAGGCAGGGACAAGGGGCTGCGGAGGCAACTTCCAGGGCTTCTCAGGACCAGGCTGGCCGGGTTTACACACCAGAAAGTGAGGGCCCCGCGCAGGGCAAGGACCCTTGGTGAGGGCAAGGTGGGCAGGGCAGGGCTGCCCCACATGGACATTCATTCATTCACTCATTCCTACCCACCCCTACCACAAATTAATTCATTCCCATCAGCACCCATCACACATTCATTCATTCATTCCCACCCCCGCCCATCACACATTCATTCATTCCTGACCACACCCACCACATTCATTCCTTCCCACCCACCCAGTCACACATTCATTCATTCCCACGCACCCCCGCCACAAATTCATTCATTCCTGCCTGTGCCCACCACATTCAATCGTTCCACCCGCCCCACCACACATTCATTCACTCATTCCCACCCGCACCCATCACAAATTTATTCATTCCTGCCCTTGCCTGCCACACATTCATTCATTCATTCCTTCCCACCTGTGTGCACCACACATTCATTCATTCCTGCCCACCACACATTCATTCATGACCACCCGCACCCATCACACATTCATTCATTCATTCCCACCCGCACCCATCACACACTCATTCATTCATACCCGCACCCACCACAGATTCATTCATTCATTCCTGCCCTCACCCATCAAACATTCATTCATTCATCCCACCCAAACCCACCACACATTCGCTCATTCATTCCCACTTGAACCCCCCACAAATTCATTCATTCATTCCTACACTGGCCCACCACACATTCATTCATTCCCACCCTCGCCTGCCATTGATTCATTCATTCTCACCGGCACCCATCATTCACTCCCACCCGTGTCCACCACATTCATTCATTCCCACCCGCACCCGCCACTGCCACAGGCCCCGGGGCTCACAGAGAAGGACGCACCCTCGGAGAATGCGGGCATCGAGTTCCCAGGAGCCCCTCACTCTCTGTGAGGGGAGAGAAAGGCTTTGGCTCACAGTCCAAAGGGCCTGACCCACCTCTTGTCAGTGGGGGTGCCTCAGAAACTTCCAGAAAGTTCCAGCCCTGGAAAGCTCGTCTATTTTGCCTCTCTGAGGCTTCAGGAAATGCTGCTGCCCCTGACCCTTCAAGACCTCACTCTGAACCACCCTCAAGGAAGGGTTCTGACCTAGGGAAGCCTGCACCCTCCTTCCGCCTCCAGCCCAGCACCCCCCCAGGCCCAGCACCAGCACTGCAGCGACAGAGGCAGCTTCAGCCAGGACCCTCTGGAGGGTGGGAGGCAGCATCTGGGAAACCAGCCCCAGAGAAGCATAAAGAACGGCACAGAGAGGCGTCTGGTCAGACTCCACGGGGCCCAGGACACCCACCAGCTCAGCCTGGCCCAGCCTGGGGCATCACACCCTGTGGCATCCTACCCGCCTGGGCTGCCCCTCAATCCCAGTCCCGGGGCCGCTCTAACAGAGGCCCACAGACTGGGAGCTCCAGCAACAGGAACGTTTTCTCCCCCAGCTCTGGAGACCGAAGTCCCAGATCACGGCATCAGGGCCACAGTGCTGCCTCCGGGGATCCTCGGGAGGCTCCTTCTTGCCTCTTCCAGCCACACCCTTCCAGCCTCTGCCGCTGCCTCCACACAGCCTCCACCCATGACTGTGTCTGCTCTCCTGTTTCTGATAAGGAACATGCCCCTGGATTTCGGGCCCGTCCACAATGGCCTTACCTCAAGACCCTTCACTTCATCGCAGCTGGGGAGATGGCTTTTCCAAGTAAGGTCGTGTTAGCAGGATCTGGGGCCGGGATGTGTACATATCTTTGGAGGCCACCATTCAACCCCTTCCTGGCGGCTCCTAGGTCTCCTCTGGCAGCCGAGCTTCCCTAGCACCTGCCACCCGGAGGGTCCTCCAGAAACTGTCAGAGTCTCCCCTGAGGGGTTCCCCCCTCCCACCTGCCCAAGGTCCACCCAATCCCGCTCTGGGCCAAGGGCTGAGCTTTGTCCACGAGTGGCCTCCCCACTCTGGTGGGGCAGGATGTGCCCCCATCCCAGCCCATGCTGTGCCAAGACCTCACCTCGCCATGACAAATGCCCAGCAAAGAGGCAGTGAGGTGGCACATGCGGTGAGCCCTGCCCAACCGTGCAACCTGAAGCAGGTGGCTGCACCTCTCTGAGCCTCGGCCTGTCCCTCTGTGGAATGGCATGACCAGAGCAGTCCTCCCACCTCCAAGGTATCTGTCTGTCTGAGTCAAACAAGGCAAGGATGCCTGGCAGCAGAGTGGCCTGCTCAGTCCACAGCTGCTGTGATTGACCCAGGAGGGAACCCAGCAGAGGCACGGGGCTCCCGGGGCAGTGGGGAACCCACACCCCATACACAAATCAGCCCCACAGCCCCACAGTGGAGCAGGTTATGGGGGAGAGGGGAAGGGGATGGGCAGGCCGCCCCAAGACCCGGACAGGACCCCCATGCCTTTGCAGAGCCTGGAGGAGGAGGCAGAAGTGGAGGTGGAGGAGGTGGAGGAGGAGGAGGGCATTTCCCATAGGAGCAGGGAGGGGGAGGTGGAGAGAAGCCTCCTGGCAGAGAAAGGTCACCTGGCGGACCATGTGCCCTGGGCCTCCTCAGGCTTGTGGGGGATTTCAGCCTTCACCCTTAAGCCAGCAGACAGCCAAGACAGCCAGTGGGCTTCCAGCTGCTGAAGGGGTGCAGAGGGACTGCCCTGCACCTGTCCCAGGAGGAAGCCACCGGGCCTGAAGGAGAGTCTGCCAGGCCTGGCTGTGCCATGGGGAGGAACCCTGCTCCGGCGGCCTCCAGCAGGCAGGGGTGAGTGAAGAGGGCACCTGCCCGCCTGCATGCACGGGGTGGCTTTTATCTGGGGAAAGCACTTGGCCCCATGCAGACACACACAGCACCCCCGCCTCCATACTGATGTCCTTCCCTTGAGTTGGCCTGGAACCCGCAGAGGGTCCAGCCAGCTCTGGAACTAACCAAATGCCGGAGAAGCCCCAACCCGAAGGACGCAGACCAAAGAAACCTTCAGAGGAGGGCAGAAGAGGGAGGCGATGGCGCTTCTGCGGGGCTGCGGGGAAAGGACTCCTCTCTCCCAGCCACGCGGCATCCTGACCGTGGGAAAGGACAGGGCTGGAGAGAAGCGGAGCACTGGAGAGCCCCGGAAACCGACCCACGCGGCACACGCGGGAGCCCCGGAAACCGACCCACGCGGCGCACGCGGGAGCCCCGGAAACCGACCCACGCGGCGCACGCGGGAGCCCCGGAAACCGACCCACGCGGCGCACGCGGGAGCCCCGGAAACCGACCCACGCGGCGCACGCGGGAGCCCGGAAAACCGACCCACGCGGCGCACGCGGGAGCCCCGGAAACCGACCCACGCGGCGCACGCGGGAGCCGTCGCTGCGCTCCACGCACCACGCCCTTGCTGGGCATTTTCAGAGTTCTAAAAACCCAAGACAGGAAAAGATTGGAGGAGGAGGAGGAGGAGACGTCCCGGAAAGCGGGATAAAAGGCACCGAGATCGCGCGAGGCCGGGCCGCCAGGAAGAGGAGCTGTAGAAAGTTCCAGAGAGTGGGAGACAATGGAAGGTGCCCAAGCAAGATTTACAGGAACCCTTCCCGAGCTCAGGCCAACGCCTTGGAGCCCCTCGCCCCAGGCCAGGGCCTGCGTTAGGCCTTCTCCGGTGCTGTCTTCCTGCCGGCCAGAAGGCAAAGCCCCAGCACACCAGGGGCGCGGCACGAGGGCTCCGGTCAGAAGCCGCCGCGGAAGAAGAAATTGCACCTCGAGACCCAGCCCAACCCCCGCCCGCCCCAGCGCTCATCCCCCGGAACTGCACCAGCCAATTCTATGAAATAAATCTCTTAACATACACAAATATACACAACTTTGTGTGTGTGTGTACACACAAATATACAACTGACCCTTCAACAACCCGGGTTTGAACTGCACGGGTCACTTACGTTCGGATTTTCTCCGCCTCTGCCCCTCCTGAGACAGCAGGACCAGCCCTCACGTGCAGATGAGGGGGGGAGGCCTTTATCACCACCCACTCCCACTCATGAATAGGAAATAGGAAATGGATTTTCTCTTCCTTACTTCTCTCTCTCTCTCCCCCCACCCCCCTCTCTCGTGTGTGTGTGTGTGTGTGTGTGTGTGTGTGTGTGTGCGCTTGGTTTTTTGTGTTTTTTTTGTTTTATTTTGTTTTTTGAGACAAGGCCTCACTCTGTCGCCCAGGCTGGAGTGCAGTGGTGCAATCTGGGCTCACTGCAGCCTCCACCTCCCAGGCTCAAACAGTCCTCCCACCTGAGCCTCCTGAGTAGCTGGGACTGCAGGCTAATTTTTGTATCTTTGTTAGAGCTGGGGTTTCACCATGTTGCCCAGGCTGGCCTTGAACTCCTGAGCTCAAGCCATCCACCCACCTCAGCCTCCCAAAGTGCTGGGATTACAGGCGTGAGCCACTGAGCCTGGCTTCGTACGATTTTCTTAACATTTTCGCTTCTCCAGCTTACTTTGTTGTAAGAACACAGCATATAATACACATAACACAAAATACAAGTTCATCAGCTGTGCATGGTAATGGGGAGACTTCGGTCTACTGGAGGCTGTTAGTGGTTATGTCTGGAAGGAGTCCAAAGTTACATGCAGATTTTTTACAGCCTGGAGGCTCAGCCCCCTCACACATACACACGTGGACACACACACACCTCGTCTGGTTTCACTGGAGAACCCAACAGATAGAGAAGAAAGGGACTGAGCGTGGAGCAGCTGAGTCTTCTCTGAGCCAGGCAGGTCGAAGCAGCCCGTGCTCCTTGGGGGACCCTTGGCCAGCCTCCTCGTCCCCATGGACAGCTTTGTCCCTGGGGAAGCCACGTGTGGGTGACTCAGGAACAGCAGCTGAGTCACCGTCACGGTCCCAGGCTGCCCCCTCCCTGCCCCTCTCTGCTGTTTCCAGGGGCTCTTCCCTCCTTCCTCCACATGACGTTCTCAGCGTTGGCCACCCTGGCATCTGCCCCAGGCTAACTGATTTGACCCTGTGGCTTCGTGGCTTCGAGACTCCCTGCCCCTCCCTGGTCCCCACTCTTCCCATCTTGTCTGTCTTCTGTCTGTGCCTTCTCCCTGTCTGCCCTCCTTCCCGAGCTGAATCTGCCGGGGTTCCTGAACCTGGGGGCCCCACCACAAACCTCAGGTTTCCTGATCCCGCCTGAGCCCCTCTCTTCCCTCCCAGACCCTCCCACTCCTCCACAGCCTGCGCCCCTGGGGCCTGACTTTCTCCCTCTGCCTCCCATCCCTCCTGCTCAAGTTCCCAGCCACATCTTGCCGGGCCCTCCTTCCCCCGCCCCCGTGCCATCAGTTACAAGCCCCCAGGTGCCCTCAAAGCCACTCGTCTCCCTCTGACTTCCAGCCTCTTTCCGAGCACCATCAGCACCCTGCAGAAGGAGCTGAGCTCCTGCCTCCTGCCCCTCCTGCACCCCCCACCCCCCACAGTCCTGGGCTTTCAGTCCCAACCATATCAGCATCTGCTCTAGAACCTCACTGAGCTCCCCATGACCTGCCAAACACCACCCGGAGGCCTCGGCCTGCATTCCGACCTCCCACGATAAACTCCGTTTGCTACCAAAGCCTACCCCTGCCTCTGCACTTAGCAAAGCTGCATCACCTATGGAAAACATCCTGAAAATGTTTCAGGCAAGATGCTTTTACCTCTGACTCAGTCACTCACCTTCCCTGGCTCTCTTGTGCCACCCATCCTAGACCAAGGTGGGGCCTCCCGTGGGCTTCCCCAGGAGCCCCAGGCCCCCCTGGACCAACCGCATAGCCGGAGCAGAGCTGTGGGTCAGACAGGCCTGCCTGGAATCCTGGCTCCACCACTCTCTGGCTGCACGGCAAAATGCAAGTCACTGTGCCTCTCTGGACCTGCTTCTTCATCTTTAAAGTCAGGGGAGAAATTCACAGCACCTTGAGGTGGTTGTGAAAATCTGATAAAATAATACATGCTCCCTAACTATTACAGAGGCCGGGATGGGGCCAGTGTTCACATCCTCACAATTTGGCACTGAACATGGACATCCCAGGCAGTTGGTCCCTGTGTGAGCATCCTGACTGCCCCGCAGGTTGTAGGCTCAGAGCAAACAATGCACCTTCCTTCGATCTGCTCACCCCCTGGGGCTTCATGCAGCCTGACACCCGGCAGAACCACCCGAGACTTGGTGAGTGAACAGCTGGGAAGTGTGCGTTCGTCTTTAATTTTCTGGAGCCTCTGGAACCGGCATTGTTTCTTCCTTCGATGTTTGCTGTGGCGCACCACCGCAGCCCTGGACCCAGAAGTTGCCATTTGGAAAAGTGTTTAACTGCGAACACAGTGTCTGTAATACCAGCATGGCTATTCAGGGTCTCCGTTTCTCCTGAAGTGAGCTTTGGTAGTCTGTGTCTTTCAGAGAATTTGTCCATTTCATCCAAACTGTCAAATTTACTGGCCCAAGGTTACTGACAATATTCTTTTACTATCACGGAAGCACCTGCGGAGTCTGCGGCGGTATCCCCTCTCTTGTTCCCAGTGGTGAACCTCTGCGTCTTCTTTCTTTTTTTCCTGACCACTACAGCTAGAGGTTTATGAATTTTGTTGATAATCCAAAGAACCGTCTACTGTTTTCTGTTTTCCATCTCACTGACTTCCACTCTTATCTTTATGATTCCGTTTCTTCTGATTACAGTGGGTTCAATTTGCCCTTCTTCCTTCGGGTTTTGTAAGGTGGGAGTTGAGTTCATTGATGTGAGACCTGCCTGCCTTCCTAATACAAGCATTTGAATGCTGTAGAAACTCCCACCAGATGCTGCTTCAGCTGCATCCCATAAATGTTGATACATTGTTCAGTTGGAAAGGCATTCTAACTTTCCCTTTGATTTCGTCTTTGACTCAAGAGCTCTATGGAAATGTGTTAGTTGTTTTCCAAATATTTGGAAATGGCTATTCAGGGTCTCTGTTCCTTCTAAAGTGAGCTTTGGTAGTCTGTGTCTTTCAGGGAATTTGTCCATTTCATCTAAGCTGTCAAATTTACTGGCCTAATATTGTTACTGACAATACTCCGTTATCATCATGGAAGCACCTTAGAGTCTGTGGTGGTAAACCCTCTCTTGTTCCCAGTGGTGAACCTTTGCATCTGCTTTCGGTTTTTCCTGCCCACTACAACTAGAGGTATATTTGGGGATTCTCCAGATGTCTTTCCACTGCTGGTATTGATTTGTAAGTTAGTTTCACTGTGGTCAGAGAAGATACTTCAAACGGTTTGAGTCCTTTTAAATTAATAAGCCTTGTTTTATGACTCAGAGTGTGACCTGTCATGGTAAATGTTCTGTGTGTGCTTGAAAAGAAGTGTTCTGCTGATGTCAGGGCAGGGTTTCCATAAACGCCACTTAGGTCAAGATGGAGGGTGGCGTTCTAGTCTTCTATATCCTGGCCAATTTTATGTCTGTTTGTGTCAATTTTTGAAAGACACATGTTGAAATCTCCAATTATAATTGTAAATTTCTGTTTTGCTCTGTAGTGTTTTTGATTTGGAAGGTCTGCTAGAAGGTGCGTAACTCTTCAGGATGTTATGTCCCCTGGATGAACCGACCCCCACAGTGTCATGAGTGCCCCCTTCCTCCCTGCTGGCACGCTCACTCTGAAATCCACTTAGGTATTAACATCACCACTCCAGCTTTCTTTTGATGACTGGCTGCATGTATGTCTTTTCCCATTCTTCCAAGTTTATCCTATTTGTCTGCATATTTAAATTTTTTTATGCCTATCATATTATTGGTTCTTGCTTTTTCTTTATCTGACCAACTCTGCCTTTAAATTGGAGTGTTTAGAACATTTATACTTAATTACTCATGATTGCATTTACAACTATCATCTTGCCATTTTTCCCCCTTATTTTGGTTCCTGCTTCCTCTTCTTCCACCTTCTGGATTCATTGGGAATGTGTTACGGGTCCATTTCATGTCCTTTGCTGGCCTGGCCACGGCGTCCTGCACTGAAGCCTGGACGTTCTCTGCAGGCCGTGAGCTGGGGAGGTGCTGGCTCACAGAACCGCTTTCCTGCCTCTCAGCAACTGTGCTCCTTGGGTGAGCTGCAGCGGATGTCATGAACGCCATGTTTTGTGTATTCTGCCTGGAGCTTTGGCTGTTTTTTGTTATTCCCTGTTATACCATTTTGGTTAGAAGTGGAAATCTCTGAAAACCCCTTTAAAATTGAGTCCATTGGATCCAGCCAGCGTCTCTTTGCTTGCAACCAAAGACTTGCAACTGAGCCTCACGCCTCACCCCGCCCCCGCCTCCCACCCGTGCCACCTTGGCCTGGCATCTCTGCCTCTCCTTCAGGTCTCCCTGCAGACACCAGCTCCTCCAGAGCCTCCTGTCCCCGACGCCTGCCTTGGGTGCCTCGCCCATCCCAGCCCCTCCCCACCACGCCTCCGCTGCCTGCTTCCTGCTGGCCTTCCTGACCAGACTTGGCGTTCCTTGGGAACTGCTCCATTGCCTCACACTGCGCCTGGCACACAGTGAGTGCCCAGCAGGCTCGTGTTCACCAAACAGTCCGTGATTCTTCTACCCATGAGATCCAAGCCTTTCCTGTCTGGGAAAGAACCAGGCTCACTGGGAAGAGCTTGCATGCTGATCGAACCCTGGCCCCACCTCACCAGCTGCAGAGGCAGGAGTGCAGCGTGGTTAGGACCCGAGGCCAGGGTGGGCACCTGGGTTGGAAGTCAGACCTGAACAGGCCTCAGCCGTGTGGCCTGGGGTGATGTCCTCACCTCTCTCGCCTGACATTCCTCCATGAATGGTAATGGTGGTCACCACCCTGGTCCTCTGGAAGACCAACCGGTGCCTGCCCAGGCTTGGCCAAGCAAGTGCTGGACGGATCCACGCTGTCACTGTTGTCCTTCCGTGCAGGGCGCGCCAGGGAGTAACACAGTTAAAAGCCTCTGCCCCTTGGGGACAGCCCACATGGCGAACCAAGCAAGTGAGCCACGCGGCACATCAGAAGGCGCTCATTCTTTGTGGGGAGGTATGGAATGGAGCAGGGGGCAGGAACAAGAGGAAGGGGCCCTGGCAGGGGCACTGTTGAGTCCAGCGGGTGGCATGGGCCTCCTTTGAGATGGGACTTGGAGCACAAACTCCAAGGAGGTGACCGTTATCAGGCTTGCATTTCAGAGCCACACCCAGCTGCTCATGGAGAAGGTGGTGTTGGGGTAGATGGGGCTGGGGGACTGTCCCAGCTGAGATGCAGGTCCAGGGGTGGCACCGACCAGGTGGCCAGGACAGAGGCGGCCATTGGGGGGACTGTGAGGTTGTGTGACACTTATGTGGTCTTGTCCCTGTTTCCCGGCACACAACACCTAAAGGCCTGACTCTCCGGAGTGGCGAAAGTGTCTTCTGTGTGCTCATGAGCTGACTGGGGGCTGGGGTCTCCTAAACAGCTTCAGAATGAGGCGGGTCACCCAGAAAGACCAGGCATGATTAGAGGACTAGGACTTTCAGCCCCACCCCTTGGCCTTAGGAAGGGGAGATGGGAGGGGCTGAAGGTTGAGTTGGTTGCCAATGGCCAATGATGCAATCAATCACACTGAGTGACGAGGCCTCCACGGAAACCCAGAGGATGGGGCTCTGGAAGACCCCGGAAAGCTGAACACACAGAGGTGGCTGGACAGGGTGCCCCTCCCCAGTGCTTCACCCTCCACATCTCTTCATCTCCATCCCACACAATGTTCTTTGGAATAAACCATGGACATGTACAAAGTTTCCCTGAGTTCTGTGAGCTGTTCTAGAAAACTGAACCGGAAGCTGCGGTCCTGGGAACACTGACTTAGAGCCAGCCAGTCAGAAGCTCAGCCCACACCCACACTTGTCATCAGCATCTAAAGGGGGGCCATCTACGTGACTGAGCCCTCACTGTGGGCTCTGACGTCACTCCAGGTGGGATCAGCCTCTGAAGGGGGGCCGTCTATGTGTCTGAGCCCTCACTGTGGGCTCTGAGGCTCACCCTGGGTGCGCAGCGTCAGGCTGGAGTTGAATAGAGGACCCCAGCTGCTGTCTGCTGCAGGACCTCTTGCTGTTGGGGAGAAACCCACATGTTTTGGTGACCAGTCAGCTGTGTTGACTGAGGATGGGAGGAACCGTTTGGTTTGTCCCTGCCTTTTACAAGGACTGATGTCACTGCACCGGTGGACGGATGGGCCCGGAGTGGTGAGGGGAGAGGCCCGGTGGTCTCCCGCTGTCCCCGCCCTTCACCTCCCTTGCTCCCCGCTTCTCCGCCCCCACCCCCGCCTCCACGATTGCTTTGAGGCCCTAGGCCTCAAGTTTGTTTTGCTTCAGCCCGAGATAAAACATACCTGTTTAATTTATGGAGAAACATCTGCGGAGTCCAGTTTTATGGCCTGTTCTTTGAAATGATCACTCCGGATACATAAAAAATGAGGTCAGTAATATTGAGTCCCAAAGCAGAGAGCTGGCCTTTCCGGGCACAGCACGTGGCTTCTGCCCCAGCCCAGCTCATGCCCCGCCTGGAGGCCTCTCACTCACCTTTAGGGTGGGCCCCTGGCATAGCAGGGATTTCGGGGTGAACGCCCAGGATTCCAGGTCCATAAGATCCCTGGAGCCAGGAGACAGTGGCTTCACGCCTCAATTCAGCTGTGGGAACTAGCCAGGCCCAGTCCCGCAGGTGAAGATTCCTGGAGGGTCCTAGGCCTGGTGGGGGGTGGTCCCGGTTCTACAGGGGGTCCCCTGGAGAGTCCTGTGAGTACTTAGGGGAGATCCCCTGGTGGGCAAAGCAGCCACGCCCCTCCCTCAGCCATGCCCTCCATCAGCCACACCCCTCCCTTTGGCCACGCCCCTTCCTGGTCAGCGCTCGTCCTTGGGAAGCAGACGCTGAGTGGACCAGGGGCATGCCAGGGGTGAGGGCAATGCCCAGAAGAGACACGGGGGTGGGGCCGGAGGGCAGGAATCACTCAGGCCTGAGGATCTGATGGCACCTCTAGTGCTGCAGCGAGCTCCGGGGCCAGGGCCACCCGCTGCAGGGACCTCGGGTTGGGTGGCAGCATCCAGGCCTCAGCCACTGGGAAAGCGGGGGTCTCGGGGGTGCTGCCCTTTTCACAGCTCTTTCTAGGGGAACCCCAGAGACAGCCTCCCTGGAGCCGCATCCCTCATCACCCTCTTCCAGGGGCCGGCAGACAGCTCTAGGTGAAGCTCAAAGTGTCCTGAGACTCCAGCAGGAATTGCTGGGCTGGATGTCAGCGGGGGTCGGCCTTTGAGACCCAGGCTCTGCAGCCTCAGCCCTTGGGGCCCTCCAAGCCCACATTCCTGCTGACTTTGAAATGTCGGTGATGGCGCCACTGCACCTCCGCTCAAGCGTTTGCGGGAAGGTCCACGCGGACGATCCAGTGGGAGTGTCCACAGCCCTCTCGAAATGACCCGAAGACAAAGCCCGGCCTCCAAGCATCACTGGCCACCCGGCCAGGAGCCTGAACTGTGGGCCCTGTAGTGGGCAGATGCTGGTTTTCTTCACTTGCACGGGAGAAAAGGGGGATCCTGAGAGATCCGATGGAGAAGCTTCCAGCAAGTAAGGCCTGGGTCCCAGCCTACCTCTGCCCAGGTGTTCGCAGTTGTGGACGCTGAGTGTCTGCTGGTCCCAGACCCTCAGAGGGGCCAGTGGGCTCCAGGACACAGCCTCAGACTGGGGGAGGTGGTGTCGGGCACCGACAATGGCAAGGACCCTTGGAAGCCCCTGGGGCAAAAGTGCTTGGCAGTGCTGACGGCGCCCACACTGGAAAGTGGATGGGGCACAGTGCTTCGCCACATCCATGCCCATGCGGAGCAGCAGGCAGCCCACCTCGCTCTCCTGGGCCATCTGTCTGCAGGGACAGCCACCATCCAAGTCCCCCCATCCAGGAGCCTAGCTGAGCTCCCGCCGCTGAGCGACCATTGCAGGCCTCCTGCTCCAAGAGCTTTCAATGGCAGCAGCACCGAGGGCACCCACTGACAGCGCCCCCCAAGCCACACCCTCCAGACTCCTGGCCAGCAGAACAGGGAGTGAGGAGGCCTGAAGTCTGCCTCACGACCTGGTAACAAAGCAGAGCACGCCTGCTCCAGGCCTGGGTCCTTCTGGACATAGAGGAAGGGAGGGAGGGAGGCAGGGAGGGAGAGTGGGAAAGAGGGAGGGAGGGAGGGGAGCAGGACCAGGGAGGATAACAGAAAGGACCTGGTGCTATCCGCAGAGACACACTTCTGCCCACTGAGAAGATCCTCGGCACTAGCGTCCAGCTCTGTGGCCATGGAACCCGGACAGAGAGAGCATGACCCCAGCATGAGAGGAGCGATGGACGCCACAGCGAAGCGCCCGCGGTTCACAATCGCGTCTTCCAGGAGCAAACCAAGCCTCTCCAGCAGCAGGGTGTGAGGTGACACCGCACAGTCAAGGAGTCCTGACCTGGGGCTGCCAAGATAGGGGTGCCCACACAGGGCTTCAGCCACGGGCGTCCACTCCGTCAAAGTCTGGAGGCCCACATCCCAGATGGAGGTGTGGGCAGGGCTGCCTCTGAGGGCTCTGCAGGAGGACCCTTCCTGCCTCTTCCGCTCCGGCGCTTCCAGGCATCCTTGGCTTGTGGCCGCATCCCCCTACCGTCTCCCCCATTGTCTCAGCCTCCTCCTCCTCCCTGTGCTTACGTCCGTATCTCCCTCTTCCTGTGAGGACACACGTCACCAGGTTTGGGGCCACCCCACCCCAGTATCTCATCTGAACTAATTCTACCTGCAAAGAGCCTACTTCCAAATAAGGTCACATTCTGAGGTTCCAGATGGGCACGAATTTGTGGAGTCACTGTCTAACCCTCAACATGTGGCATCAGGGGCTGGCACTGCAAGAGCTGAGGCAAGTCTGTTTCCATCTCTGCGATTCCTGAACACCCCAGGCAGCAGCCTTAGAGCCACGGGGCGACTACAACCAGGCTGGAGACCCCAAGCGGGTGCCCAGGCAGGACCAGTGGCAGGAGAGGCAGTGGGCACAGAGGAGGGAGGCCAGGCTGCTCCCTGCTTCTCCACCGGAACGTTCCAGGGAAGAGGCATTTGGAGGTGATTGAGGACTCAGTAGAGACATTGCCCTGCAGGGGAGGAGGCCGAGGAAGGAGAGCCCGGTGTAGCTCTCAGGAGGTCCGCAGGGAGTGGGGGTCAGATGCCTGGGAGGAAGGAGGGCACTCTCCAGGAGGAAAATGTCTCCAGACCTCAGAACGCTCTGAGGACCTCATAGTCAAACAAAGAAAAATGTTTTCTCGAGTTCCATCCTCAGCTTCAACATGCCCCCGCGTGGACGAGCTGTGTTCGTTTGATCCATCTGGGCCGCAGCGGGGGAGGAGGGGCCTGTGGCCACAGCCCCGTCAGTCACCAGCCCAGTCTGGGTTCTTGGCCCCATGACAGGTGCTAAAGCAAGGCTAGGGGGCTGGGGTTGCTGTGGGTGGTGCCACGTAGGAGACGTGTCTTCGAGGCACAGAGCTGGTGTACGTCCCTCCCTCTGTCACCAGCCAGCGGTGTTCTGCCCCGGTCAGCTATTTCTCTTCCATAGGCCTCAGCTTCCCCATCTGAAAACACCAGCATTCCTGGCAAGTGATAAAAATTAAGCAAGGCTCTGTCTTGGATTCTCGGTGACAATTACCAGCATCAGTCAAAGTCAGGCCACAACCAGGCGTGTGTGGCTTCAGGACGGATGCACTCCACCCGTGCCCCGGTCAGTGGGGCAACCCCTTCCCACTTCACCCGGCTCCCCAGCAGCCACCCTCCTGCCTCAGGTGCCGGCTCCCCCAGCCACATAGCAGCCCACACAGACCCCTGGCCCGTGTCCCACCTCCCCATCCTCCCCTGGACAGCCAGGCTGTGTAAGCAGGGCAGGGGACCAGCATCTGCTAAGGCCTCAGACCCAGCTCCTCAGGCCCCACCTTTGGCATCCAGACACCCTGAGTAGGCTCCTCAGTGGGCCACAGCAAGGCCCCACGGAGTGTTCCGGAGGCCAGGGTGGGTGAGCGCCGGTGCAGGCAGGGTGGGTGAGTGCCGGTGCAGGCAGGGCGAGGCCTCGGAAATCGACTCCCCGCCTCTGGCTCCTCGCACACCTGCTGCCCCAGGCCTGCCCGGAGAAGAGTGGGATCGAGACCCACAGCAGCCCCTGCCTCCTGCTCTGCCGGGGTCCCTGGGGCGGTGAAGCCTCGCTGGTCCACTAGGGCCTGGATGCTGCAGTCCAGACCCCCGGGCTGCGGGCTCCAGACTCATGGGGGCATCTCTACCCTTGTCACGCCTAAAATGCCCCCACCCCTCCTCCTCCCACACTGGGACCCTCCCAAGGCACTGGACCCCACCCTGCCCTGAGGTCCTCGGGAGCCATAAGGCCCCCTCTCATCCCACCCCACGAGGATCACTCGCCGTAGCTTGATCAGGAAATGTCCAGCCTCTAAACCCAGGAGCTGCGCTGGGTTTAGGAAAATCACCTCCCATTTCCAGATGAGGCCTGGGCCAGGAGAGCGCACCCTCCCCACACCCTGCACCCCCTCATTTCTTCCCCTGACTGCCAGGTGCCTCAGCCCCCAGGAGTCCACAGCCTGCAGCAAAGCCCCATTCACACCTCCTCCTATGACTCGGTCCTGCTGCCCTCCAGCACCCCATCTGCCCAGTGTTGGACGGGTGACCAGCTGGCAGAGGGGTGGGGAGCAGCTCCTAGAAGCCCCGTGAGCCTGGCTGATGCCTCCTGGGCCATATCTGACCCGTCCTCGGAAGCCCATTTCTCAGATGCGATATCCTCAGCCTTCGGGAGGGATTTGGGATACTTGAGCAGGGTGTTGAAGCATGTGTAGGAGTTCTCCTATCTAAACTTTCAGGCCACCTGTGGTCAGGGGGCTCCCTGTGCTGCCCTAGATCCTGCCATGCCCGCTGCATGAGCTGGGGCGCTCTCCCTTTCAGCGGTCCTCAAAGGAGTCTCACCGGGCTAGGAAATTCAAACCCGAGCCTCAGCCTGCATGGTCCCCTCCACCTGAGACACCCCTCACTGTCTTGTCACCTGGTTTGTGGGTACTCCCTGACCCTCCTCTTCCCTCCCCACACCAGGCTGGGCCCAGGTGCTTCCCTTCCTCCCACCAGACCTGAGAGGTCATAGCTCTGACCTCCCCACACCAGGCTGGGCCCAGGTGCTTCCCCTCCTCCCACCAGACCTGAGAGGTCATAGCTCTGACCTCCCCACATTCCCACCACTCATGCCTGGATCTCTGTCTGTCCCACCAAAGTGGGGACTCCTTCAGGGGTGGGGGTCCTGTCCGGCTCCTCCTTGAACCCCTGGAAGGCACAGGAAGGAGCCCGCTGTGTGGGCTCCAACTCCAAGGCTGCCTCTGAGCTGCGTAATCGCATCTCTCTGCCACTGAGGGCTCATGCATTTTAAACTTTCTCCAGGGAATCATTCACTCTTTGCCATGACCCAATTATTTTTCCAGTTTCTGTGCAGAGTTGTGACATTCTGAGGGTGGCTGGGTGGGCAGGCTAGCAGCGGGAGAAGGGTCTCACCCGCAGGCTGCCCAGGGGCGCTTCCTCCCACCCTCCCAGGCCCGAGGCCCCTTCCCACACCTGTAACTCCACCGCAGCGAAGCCAGTCTGTGGGATGAGCCAGGGCCTTGAGCAGAGGGCCCTGCTGCTGTGTGCGCAGCCTCTGCAGCCTCGGTTCAGGCTCGGGTGCAGCGCTGAGCCTCGGTTTCCCCAGCAGTAAGATGGCTGGTTTGGGGATCCCATGAGCTGAGTAGAGCCCAGGAGTGGACTCCAGACTCAGAGGGAGCTGGGGCCAAGTCCGCTTCTCCCACTGCCTGTTGCTCTGTCATGTTCTCTTGCTGAGCCTCAGTTTCCCCAAACATAATTGAGGTTTTTTGGTACCTCCCTTGCAGGTAGCTGGGAGGGCCAAGTGAGAAAACACCTCTGAAATAACCCCATCAGGTAGACATGCTTGCCAGGTGAGCTCAGCGGCTGTGGTGGAGACAGGGTTCTCACCGGCGCTCCAGTCCTGCCCCAAGGCCCATCTGATGGCAGAGGCACACAGGCATGTTACAGGACCTGCCGATGTGTTTGCCGCAGCCTGCAACACACCCCTGACGTGGAGACAGCAGGGTTTGCAGCAGAGAAAGGGCTTACGGATCTCAGGGCAGCGAGTGAGGAGGTGGGAGGAAGCCTCAAATCCCCGTCCCTGAAGAGTTCTGGGCCAGGGTTTTTAAGGGGATCATGGAGGGCGAGGGGCTGGAGAACTGGGTTGGCTGATTGACCGGGGTAAGGAACTGAAATATCAAGATGGGGGACTTGACAATTCTTTGGCAACTCAGCTCCTCCGGGGTCCTATGGGCCAGCTGGCGTCAGGAGCTTCCTCAGCACGCAGGGCCTGAAGGGGCGTCTCAGAGGGAAACTTGAGTTCCCAGCGCTCAGGCTGTCATCTGCAGAGCTGTCGAGGGGGCAGTGGACTCGTGGTGGGGGCTGCGAGACCCTGGGCCCACAGGCAGCAGACAGGCATGAGGCCCCCGGTCGGAGCATGGCCACCCAGGGATGAGGGAGGGCGCCACGCTGGGTTCATTTTCATGTCTCCCCTTCCCTTCTTCCCTGGTTAATTCTGTGAAGTTTATGGGGACAGTTTCACACACACGCACCACACACCTGCCCGCTCCATACAGCTCCCAGGCAGTCACAAGGTGAAGGCTGCCCTTCCGACAAGGGGCTGTGCTCTGCCAGCTGGAGGGGGCACAGGGAAGGGACCCCCCCAAGTGCTTGGCCTCCGATATCCTCCCAGGAGGCAGGAGGTGTTCAGCCCCAGACACCCCCCACCCCAGCAGCCCCTGAAGCTCAGGGGTGTGGGAGTGGAATAGCTCTGCCACAGCACAGCCACGTTGCCACCCAGGTGAGGTGAGGACAGCAGCGTGGGAGGGAGGGAGGGGCACAGTGACAGCTGCACGTGGAGACACAGCCAGACGAGCCTCAGAACCTTCCAGACAGAGCTGGTCGGAATCCCATCACTTAAGGTTAGTGTCAGGAGGCAACTTCGAGCCCCACTTAGAGCAGAACAATCACATCTCCCACCACTCCCGGAGCCTCCCCGCTCCCCCTCACGCCCCCCCAAGCCTCTCTGCACCTCCCCACGCCTCCCCACACACCCCCACGCCTCCTCATATCTCCTGTGCCCCCGCACACCTCCCCAC
>NW_016107837.1:124463-133300 GCF_001604975.1 Cebus imitator
TCACCCCCCCACACCTCCCCACATCTCCCCACCCTGTCAGTCTGGCTCATCCTCCTATTCACACGTCACCAAACCAACTATCACCCATCCATTTAACCAACCACCCGCCCATCTGCCCATCGATCTATCGTCTATCCACCTGCCAAACCATCCCTCCACCCACCCCGTCATCCACCCATCCATCCAACATCCCAGGCAAGCATGCATAGTGATTGCCCCATCCACCTACCCATCCCTTCATCTGTCATCGGTCCCCCCCTTCCAACTATCCAGGCCACTTCCTGAACCCTCCTTCCGTCTCTCCCCACATATCCAGCCACCCATAAATTCAATCATTCATTCATTCAGCAAATACGCATTCACTAACAAACTCTTAGCAAGCACTCACCGTTACCAGGGGTGACCGAGGTGCTAGGTACACTACAGGGAACAAATCAGGCAAAGGAGCATGCATTCTAACAGGGTGAGACGGACAGGAATCACATCCAAAGAGAGGCCGTCCGTCATGGGATGGGTGCTGAACGTAAGGCAGAAGAGGGTTCCGGAGGGAGAAACGGGCCTCTCTTCTGCAAGGCGGTGGGGAAGGCCTCTCTAGAGGCAGCATCGGAGGGGAGGAGGAGGACATGAAGCATGAAGGGCATTCCAGGCAGAGGGACCAGGAAGCGCAGTGGTTCTGAGGCCGCTGGCCATCAACTGTCCAGGAACGAGGCGGTGAGAAGCAGCAGACGCCAGCCCCTCTGCGGGTAAATAGGAGGCAGGGCTGGACAGGTACCGTCAGCCTCGCCTCCCAGGCCCAGGCCCCCTGCTGTAGCCCCGAGCTCTGGAAACAGGCTCACCTGAGGGGGTGTTCAGACTTGGGAAAGGACGTGAGCAGCTGGAACACAGGCTGGGAGGCCAGCGCAGCCTGCCTGTGGGCAGCGGGCTCGGAGGTGGCTGTGGTGCTGACCCTGGGGAGAGCTTCGTCCTGCCCGGCACAGCTTCCCGCTGCCTGCCTTTTCCTCAGAGGCCCTGTGCGTGGCTGTTCCTCTGTCCCATGGCTTGTTGGATCCTGTATCAGGCTGCACTGAGCCCCTGCCTTTGATGTCAGACCACATCCCAGCTGGGTGGACCCCTGAGAACCTGAGTCCCAGAGGTCACACACACACGCCACCCTCACAGGTGGTGATTTCCACCATGAGGATCATGTCCGCCGCCAGCTCCCCTGGGGCTGCTCAGAGCCATGCCCCTGCAGACCCACTCACCCTCAGCAGCCAAGCGGGGCCTTGACATGAGGCCGGAAGGGCCGGTTCCTTCCCAGCCCCTGTTCCTGTTTGGGTGGCCTCGGGTGAGTCCATTCATCTCTCTGCTCCTAAGCTGCACTGTTCCTAAAATGGGGTCTCGAACCTGGACCCTGAAGAGCTGTGGTGACAATTACGTGTGACGTCCGATGTGAAAACAAGTTCTAAATGCTTTCTGCACTGATGCCGACCTTCGCTGGGGTCCTGGGGTTCTGGACCCGGCACAGGTTCAGACCTGCCCCACACTCTGATCCTGAAAACAGCTTCCTGAACACAGCGCCTTTCACAAGGGACTCAACCAAGACTCACGACGCAAGTCCACACCCAGACCCAGACCCCCCAGCCCCTCTGCCTCGCAAACGACCCTCGGGACTGCTCTTCCCACTGAGCAGCCCCCAGCATGCCTGCCACCCAGGCTTGGGTTAAGATGGCGCCCTCCAGGCCCTGAGCTGAGACCCTCCACCGGAGGCAGCAGACAGCCCCCCTGAGAGCAGGCTGGTCCCGGGAGGACCTCTGCTGCACTGCCCCGTGGGCACCGTCATCCCATCTCCCCACACACATTCCTCTAGCCTTGCGGGCCCCTCTCTGTAGGGAAAAGCCCTGTCCTGACCCTGGAGACGCCTGCAGAGCTCAAAGTCAACCGTCCCCTCCCGTAAGACCACGTTGGTCATTGGTGGCTATGGGCAAGGCGGCCGGCAGGCCAGCGTGGTCCACGTCTAGAGACACCACACCTCACTGTCACCCTGCTCCGGGCGCTGGGAAGCAAGAGTGACCCCTCGCCACCCCTCCCTTGGTGCCCAGCCTTTCCCGCCAGCTGAGACAGGCCTCTGAAGGCCACGGGCATTTGAGCAGCCTGGGTGTGCTGTTTTGCTTTCTCGTCTCATATTTCCCTTGCGTCTTCTCACAAAATATATGAAGCTATGAACACAAAACTGTCAACTGAGCTAGTTGTCTCCCTCTAACAAGATCAGTCCCAATTACACCAGCTGCCAGGAGGCTGCTGAGAGCAGCACCCGTCTGAGATTCTGTCTCCTGCGCTGACGGCACAGGGCAGTCCACAGAGCGTGCTCAGGAGGCCCCTGAGGCCACTTCCAGGGCACCATCAGAAACACTAGGAGCCTTCCAGCCTGGGCAACATGGAGACACCCCTTCTCTCAAAAAAAACAAAAATTAGCCAGGCATGGTTATGCTCGCCTGTGGTCACAGCTACTCAGGAGGCTGAAAAGGGAGGATTGCTTGAACCCAGGAGGCAGAGGCTACAGTGAGCTAAGGCCGTGCCACTGCACTCCGGCCTAGGTGACTGAGACCCTGACTTTTAAAAAAAGGGGAGAGAAAGAAAATCATAAGGAAGAGAAAATATGTTTGCTGAGCGGGCACAGCAAGGGAGGGCTTTCCTCACGGCAGATCCTGCATCGGGGGAATTGGGGCTCAGAGCTTTCAGTTAGACGTGTCAGCACTGTCCCCACAAGAGCAAAAATACCAAGGGTGGCAACCCCCAGGTGGGGGCGGCCCCTCCAAGGCACACGTCTTCCTTCCCATACCCACATCAGCTTCTCCCCACTGTGCTGCTCCTCCTCTGTCCTTCCCAGACCCCACCCTCAGCTTCTCCCCTCCCGTGCTGCTCCTCCCCAGTCCCCCCCAGACCCCACCATCAGCCTCTGCCTCCCACACTGCTCCTCCCCTGTCCTTCCCAGACCCCACCCTCAGCTTCTCCCCTCCCATGCTGCTCCTCCCCCATCCTTCCCAGACCCCAAGCTCAGCTTCTCCCCCTTCCACCATGCTCCTCACTGTCTTGCAGCTCTCTGCTCCTTTCTCCTTCCTCCTGGGCTTCCACCCACCCATCCTGCCTGCTGGTCACAGTCACTGTGCTAATGGCCTTCCCCACACAGCCTGCAGGGCCCACCCGCAAGGCTTGCTCTGCCTTCCATGAGAGGGCTCTGCTTGGGCAGTTCTCGTGACACCGGCACGTCACCCTGTGTGCATCTTGGAGAGCCACTGGGGAAGCCCTGTGCTGGAGCAAGGGACCATCAAGAAGGGCAGCCTGAGCCAGAACTAGGTGGGGAGTGGGAATTACTTCATGTGGGCCTACTGTCTTTAAAACGAGCCCAGAATGTGGATGAAGTGCACACCGCAGTTCTCAGCTTTTGCTCATGGGGCAGACACAGATAATGACAATCTCCACCCCATCCCAGCTGTGCAGCCTAGCCTCTGTTCATCTCGTTGTACCATCTTTGACACAGAGACAAAGAAAAGGCCCAGGTGTGGGGCTGGAAGGAGGAGTCTGATCTTTTCCATTGCGAGTCCACTGGATATCCAAATGGAAAAAAGAAAGCAGCCTTACCCCTGCCTCACATCACATACAAAAATACATTTCAGATGGCCTGGAGATCTAAACGCAAAAGGGAGCACAATCATGATTTTAGAGGAAAACATAAGAAAACTTCATGAACTTGGCTTAAGCAAAGATTTCTTAAACAGAACACAGATCATTAACCCTGCACCTGTGGGAGGCTGAGGCGGGTGGATCACCTGAGCCCAGGAGTTTGAGATCAGCCTGGGCAACATGGCAAAACCCTGTCTCTACAAAAATTATAACAATTACCCAGGTGTGGTGGTGCACACCTGTAGTTCCAGATACTCAGGAGGCTGAGGCGTGAGGATTGCTGAAGGCTGGGAGGTCAAGGTTGCAGTGAGCCAAGATCGCATCACTGCACTCCAGCCTGGGTGACAGAGCTAGACCCTGTCTCAACAAACGAGACAAAACAACAGCAAAAAAACACCTTCATATCATCAAAAGACACAATTATGAGAACTGAAATTCAGATATCTGAAAAAGAACTCTTAACCAAAACAAATGAAGAACTCATATAAACCAACAAAAAAGATTGATATCTCATAAAAAGGGGGAAACACTTGCACAGGTGATTCACAAAAGAAGCAATTCAAATGGCCAAGAAGTATACAAAAAACTGTTTGACACCATTAATCATCAGGAAAATGCAAATTAAAACTACGATGTAATCCACTTACACACCCACCAGCTTGACTAAAATAAAGAGACAGAAAATACTAAGCATTGACAAGGATATGGAACAACTAGAATTCTCTTGCAGCTGCTGAAGGGAGAGTCAATGGAGCAGTCACCTGATGCAGAAATTTCACCCAACCCCAATATGGCTTCATCTTAACTGATAACATCTGCAGCAACTCTATATACTAATAAGCTTGCATTCTAAAATTATGGGGGGTTAAGGCTTCAACATATTCAATTATTTATTTATTTGTTTAAGACAGGTCTTGCTCTGTCACCCAAGCTGCAATGCAATAGTGCAATCACAGCTTACTTCAGCCTTGGCCTCCTGGGCTCAAGAGATCCTCCCATCTCAGCCTCCTGAGCAGCTGGGACTACATGTGCATGTCACCATGACTGGCCATTTTATTTTATTTAGACATGGGGGTCTTACTATGCTCCCCAGGCTGGTCTCAAATTCTTAGCCTCAAGCAATCCTCCCACCTTGGCCTCCCAAAGTGCTGGGATTACAGGTGTGAGCCACTGTGCCCAGCCTTCTGCAACATACATTTTTTGGGGGGACACTATTCTACCCATAACAATTGGTGTGTCTATGACATGCCTTATACTCCAGTAAAAGTGTGTTTGAGTTCACAATAAAAGTAGCTGATATGCATTAAATACTGGCAACAACCTGGCCTCTGCTCCACACGCTGTATACGCATTGCCTACCCTCACTCAAAGTGGTCCAGATCACTGGAATAGAGGCATTGATGTGGTGCAGTGGAGAGAAAGGAATAGGGGCCTGCAGCCCATCCAAGGCATGCCGTCCTCATGTCCTGGGCATTTGCCTTGGGAGAATGCAATGTCTGTGCCACCTCCCCCCAGCCAGGGGTCCTCCTGCCCAGAAGAAGGCCAATGGCTGGTTGGGTCTTAGGGCATGACCCAAACAGAAGACTAGCGCAGCTGCACTATGGCAGGAAAATAGGATCTGGAGGCAGGGAACCTAAGGGCAATTCACGCCAACTTCCTAGAGCTAAGTCAAAAGGAAAACCCCAACTTTCCACACCTAAGTAACAAAAGGACTAGAGGCTTTGCAAACCCCCCTTTGCAAACCTCCCTTGCAAACCCCACTTTGCAAATGCCCCTCCTTTTCTGCATGGCAGATGGAAAACTGGAAGTATCTCTGGTTGGTAGCTTTCTGCAACCAATCAGATGTTTGCGTAGGAGTGTACCTTTGTAACCTCACTTTAGCCTCTGATGGGTTGCTTTTCACAATCAATCAGACACTTGCCTAGGGTGTAACCTTTGTAACGTCACTTCAGCCTCTGATTGGTGGCTTCTCACAGCCAATCAGACTGATTGCAAGCCACTACCTCATTTACATAGGGTATGCTCCAAGTAACCAATGGGAAATCTCTAGAGGATATTTAAACCACAGAAAATTCTGTAATGGGGCTCTGGAGCCCCTATGTTCAGCCTGCTCCCCACCCTGTGGAGTGTACTTTCATTTGCAGCAAATCTCTGCTTCCTTCCTTGTTTTGTTTGTGCATTTTGTCCAACTCTTTGTTCAGAACACCAAGAACCTGAACACCGTCCACCAGGAACAGCACTGGGGCTCAGATGCCTGTGGCTTGCTCCTCTCTCTTCCTTCTCCCCTGAGGAGCATCTTGCTCAGCTCCTGTTTGGAACCAAATGTTTGGGTGCCCTCAACATATATATATTGAACCCCTATCCCCTATTGTGGCTACTGTTGGAGCTGGTGCCTCTAAAGAAGTAATTAAGGTTAAATGAGATTGTGAGGGTGGAATGTGATCCAACAGGGTGAATGTCGTTAGAAGAGGTGACACGAGGGAGCTCTCTCTTCCCCCACTCCCACCTGCACACTTCAAGGACAAACCTTGTGAGGACAGAGCAGGAAGGCGCTGCCCGCAGCCCAGGGCAGAGACCTCCCCAGACGCCAGCCCTACCAGCCCCTGGATCCCGAGCTATGAGGAATAAATCCCTGCTGTTGGAGCTGCCCCGCCTGTGGCATTTCCTTATGGCAAACGGAGCCAACTAAGAGAAATCCTGACATTCATTAAGGGAAGTGGAAGAGCCGGTGATTCTGCTGCTTTATCCTTCACAGAAGCAGGAAGCTGGATTTTATCAGGATTTAAAGCCATGGCTGGAGGCTGCGTAATGCTGACCAGGACAAGATCATTATTGTGGAGGCCCTTTCATCATACTCCCAAGGCTGAAACTTGATTTCTCCCTCAGAGCCCAGGGCAAGACCAACAGTCTCCTCTATGGGCAAAAAACACAATAGCTGATGTAAAATCTTCAGTGTAAATGGCAGACTAGTAGCTTCAGAAAAGCAAAATCATGGTACAAAAGAAAAATGTGAGAAACACTTCCAAACTGCAAGTTAAATTAAAACATAGAAGTCAGAAGTCAAGAGCAGAGGCAGGTCAGATGTGAAGGTTTTACAAAGCCAAACCACACATGGCAGATGCTTCTGAGGAGAAAATGAAGAAGGGAGTGGAAACAGCAGCCAAAAACATAATAGAAGAAAACTTTCCAGGTGGAGAAGTTGAAAATGCCAAGCAAAAAAATAATGCAGAGAGAGCAATAATGCCAGAGGGTATTGTGCTACCATGTCCTCCTGGAAAAACAGGGCATCAGAAAAGCTCCCAAGAGGAAAAAAAGGAAACAGATTATCTTCAAATAAGCTGAAATTAAATTATGTTCATATTTCCCCACTGAAATAAAAGATGCCCCCAGATCATGTGATATGGTTTTTGTGTCCCCACCCAAATCTCATCTTGAATTGTAGCTCCCATAATCCCCAGGTGTTATGGAAGGGACCTGGTGGGAGGTAATTGAATCGTGGGGGTGGGGAGTTACCCTCATGCTGTTCTCATGATAGTTAGTGAGTTCTCACAAGCTCTGATAGTTTTATACGGGGTTTTCCCTTCTTTGCTCAGCACTTCTCCTTCCTGCCACCATGTGAAGAAGAACATGTTTGCTACCCCCTCCACCGTCATTGTAAGTTTCCTGAGGCCTCCCCAGTCATGCTAAACTGTGAGCCAATTAAACCTCTTTCCTTTATAAATTCCACAGTATCTGGGAGTTCTTTATAGCAGCATGAGGACAGACTAATACACCATGGGATAACCGACACTGGCATATCTGTGGGGGAAACCCCAGGACCTGAGAACTTTCTGGCCATTTCTAAAAGCTCCAGATGCCTGTATCTGTCACCTCTTTTGTAAAAACTGCTTGAATGAGATCCTCCAAAATACCGAACGGGACAGTGGGGACATCGCCATGGAAAGCATTTGGCTGGAATGATGGGCCAAGTAAAAATAAGAGAATCAAAGCATTTACCACTCTTGGGAGAAAGGTTGCTGCTGACACAAATTTAAAATACAGTTATAACAATGCCAACAAAGTGGAGCACATCGGAAACCTTTAAGAGATTTACAATTTCAAGTAAGAAGTATGAGGTTTGGGCCAGGCGCAGTGGCTTATTCCTGTAATCCCAGCACTTTGGGAGGCCGAGGCACGTGGATCACAAAGTCAGGAGTTTGAGACCAGCCTGCCCAACATGGCAAAACTCTGTCTCTACTAAAGATGCAAAATGCTAGCCAGGTGTGGTGGCATGTACCTGTGATCCCAGCTACTCAGGAGGCTGAGGCAGGAAGTTGCAGTGAGCCAAGATCACGCCATTGCACTCCAGCCTGGGTGACAGGGTGAGACTCCATCAAAAAAAAAAAAAAAGACTTATGAGGTTTGTGAGGTCAGAGGAAGTTACTGCACTTAGGAAAGGGAGGGGTAGCATTCCGTTCTCTGTTTTCCATAAAAGAGAGTCAAAAGTCATGGCTTAACCTTTGAATGTTAGACAAATATAAGTTTAAGACTGTTTCAAAAACATGGTGTCTGCCTTCTAAATCATTACAGATTTTTTTATAAAAGAAAAAAGATGTGGACAGAAAGACTGTGACCGAAGAACCACGGGTTTGATGTTGGTCCTGTTGCTCGCTGCACAGAAAGCCAATCACTGAGACAGCAAATGCTGCAGGGAAGAAGGAAGGGTTCATGCGGGTGCTGCCGCTGAGGAGACAGGAGCTCAGTCTCAAAGCCGGCTCCTCAACTGGCTAAATGTAGGGGTTTATAGAGCAGGGAAGAAAAGTAACTACATGTAGAAAAACAGAAATAGGGGGGCGAAGAAGAGGAGGTGGTCAACAGGAAGCAGGTCTCCCTTAGACAGTCATGATGGGTGCTGGTCAGGCCTCTCACTGTCCAGATGCAGTGACCCGGTGAGTTTCAGCTCCTTGATACTCTCTGGGGATAGGGGTGGGGTTGACGGTTGGTTTCTGAGAAAGGAGTTCAGATCAGACAAATGTAACTTTCTCAAGTTTTAAGACTAAAAGGGCCAATTTCTAGGTTTACTCAAGAGAAACCACAAGCATCAGTTGCTTATGGGCTGCTTTCCAAAACGCAAAATAGAGCAAAACCCAGCAAGAAAAGACACAGGGAACAAGGAAGGGAGGGAGGGGAGAGGAAGA
>NW_016107837.1:134235-148754 GCF_001604975.1 Cebus imitator
GGAAAGAAGGAAGAAGGCAGGGAAGGAGGGAGGGGAAGGGAGGGATAGAGGAAAGAAGGGAGGGAGGGAGAGAGGGAGGGGAGAGAAGGGGAAGGGAGGGATAGAGGGAAAAGGGGGGGGAGGGAAGGGATGAAGAAAGAGAGGGATGGAAAAGGAGAATGGAGGGAGGAAGGAGAGAGAAGAAGGGAGGGAGGGAGGGAAGGGGAGGGGGACAAGAAGGAAGGGAGAGGGGGAGAAGGGAAGCATGAGAGGGAAGAAGGAAGGGAGGGCAGGAGGAGAAGGGAGAGAGGAGAGGTAAATATGACACACTCATTCCAAACTTATCAGGTAGAGTTATTTAAATATAAAGGATTTCTGATGACCAAAAACAAAGACAGTCTAAGACCTTGCCACTTATAAGAGACTTCATAAAACAAAATACCACAGAAAGGTTTAAAATGAAGAAAGCACAGACTGCAGTAAAAGTCAAGAAAGCTGCGGCTGGCACATGAATATCGCAAAACTGAATTTACAGCAGGAAGCATTCACCATTGCGTCAGGGATCCTTTCATAATCTTCAAATATGCAAATAGAGATGGAGGGCTGGCGGTAAGCGGCATTCGTGAGCTCAGCAAGACAGCAGCGAAACACTAAAAAAAAAAGGAAATCATTGTCAGTACAGGGGGAGGGATTATGTCCGCTCTGAAGGCCGGAATAAATGAGTCCCGCGAGGGGCGGGCTGAGGAGGCGAGGCGGGCCCTGGGCAGCCAGCGCCTGGAGCAGGGGTGTCTGCGCAGCCATTCAGATGCAAAGTAAATCTCAGCAAATACTTAAAATGCAAAATTTGCACCACTCTCACTTTCCTGTCAAGCAACGAAGCTACAAATCGTAAAAGTGTAGACAAAGAAGCCAACTGTTTAGAAATACAGAAGTCATGGGGTTAAGAGGGTGTAAAATGCTGCATCGTTTGTGAGAAAATAAATGTGAGCATACTACATAGCAAACAGGAGACAGAGCCAAGACTGCCATCGGGCGTAAATCTGTGGCTTCAACCGCGAATGCCATTTCTGAGAGTAGGGCAAAAGAAACCTGCGGCCCTTCACCCAGGAATTCAGGAAAACACTTTTGGTTTAAAGAGCCAAGTCAAGTGGCCTCACACAGACCCCGCCCACCTGCCACTGGAATCCCCGCAATCCCCGGAGACCACAGCTCATACCGTTGGTGGACAGGCAAGCTAGGCTGGGGAAATGGGGAAACGGGTGAAAGGCACTACTCTGAGGCCCCTTAGGCCACCTGCCCCCACAGGGGACCCTGTGCCTAGGGTCCGCCCACCATGGGGCTCGGTGGGGGGCCTGAGGGGCTGTCACACTGACCCTCCGTGCCACCTCCCCCCATCTCCAGCTTTCACGGTGACCCAAGAACTTCATGCACAGCTGTCTGGGGCAATTCTGCCCACCACAAACCCACCTGTGAAAGCCCTTGTGAGAACCTGCTTTTTGCCACCTAAAACGGACTCTCTCTTTCTCAGACTCAAAGCTGTTCAGGCTTTTTGTTAGCTTCCTGAGCCAGACAGATGCCGTCTGAGCTTCTTCATTTTAGCTATTTTCCCACCATTGAGTATGTACCTGGAGTATGTAGCTGGGGCAGGCTGACCCTGGGCACCTCTGGGAATGCACCTGCTGATAAGAGGCTGGGTTAAGCGGCACCAGCAGAGCCTGGGAATGGAGGTGCCGTCGCGCGCCCAGAGCCCCCGTATCTATAAGTCGCACGTCTTCCATGACAACTTTACCCCTCACAGCTGGCACTGTTTTATTTCTCTTGTACCAGTTTATCTTTTAACTTTTTGCTTACTCTGCTTTTGTGAAAAATTTGCTTCAGATAGGGTCTCCCTCCCTTCAAACTAGGGTATAAAAGGCCTCCTAACTTTTTCTTAGGTACCAAGAGAATTTTGGGCGTTTGCCACCTCTCGGTCACCGGCATAGTAAAGGACTCATAATTCAATCTCAGAGTGTGGCACATTCCTTGAATCACTCAGGTCCAACGCCCTCAGTCCCAGGACTTCAGAATGTGACCATGTTTGGAGACAGGGCCTTGAAGGGGTGACTAACACAAAGGAGGTCACATGGGTGGCCCTAATCCAGTCTGACCGGTGTCTTCATAGAAGCGGCGATGAGGACACAGACACCCCTCACAGAGGGGTGGCCCTGTGAGGATGGCACGTGCCAGCCAGGGAGACGGAAACCATTCCTGAGAACCCTGACCTCAGACTCCAGCCCCCAGAGCTGCGGGAAAGTATGTTTCTGCTGTTGACTCCGCCAGGCTGTGGCGCTGGGTTACACCCCAGTCCCCACACGCCAGCCAAGAAGCGACAGCAAGACACTCCAGACGGGCCAAGGGCATGCTCGCTTCCCGCACCCACCTGAAAACTCTGCCTAAATGTGGGAAGTAGAAAGTTTCTTTTTAAAGTTTCCTTTCTTGTTAAAGAATAAGTGTGCTAATAACTTCGTGAAGCCCTGTCCTACGTAGCTGTTAGACACGCCATGCTTACAGGCACACAGTACATTCTATGTCCTTGTACCTTAACCAAGATACCTGTGCTGGACGTGCTCACACGCATGTCCCAGCTCTCCATTGCTTTTACCTGTTTAGAAAAGTTGTAAGTTATTGGCTAATCGGGTTTTAGTTTAGATTGTGAGGTCTGGCTCCAGCCAACAGAGATCAGACACAGCAGCAAGGACAACCCCAAATGCATAAGGATAAATTTGTGTGCTTTCCTTTGCTCATTGTACCCTCATGGCATGACGGCTAGTGAGGGTCCCCTTCCTGCAGTCCAGGAAGTAAAAATTGCATTGCTGAAAGATCCTTTGTCTCAGTGCTGATTTTTCCTTGCGGCACCGAGCGTCTGTTTCCAGCACTAAAGACGAGCTCAGTCCACGTAGCCTGCGTGGAAACGGAGCATCAGCAGCAGGAAAGACATTTGAGGCATACAAAGAAGAGTCAGGGAGCTTCAACCCAGAGGAACACTGAGTTCGGTGCAGACGCTTCCTGCACATGCAGTTACACCGTGACCGTGAGGACAGGTGAGCAAACGCAGCCTTGAAAGAAATACCCAACGAGCAAACACTGACAGCACTGACCAAATCATTCAGACACACATGTCGCGCAGATAGTTCTGGCGTGACCCCTCCCTGGGGCCCGATCCCCTCCCTATCCCCTCCCTGCTGGGACCTTTGGTCCCTCAGGGGACAGAGCTCTCCGGTGTAGGGGGCCGGCCTGATCATGGGTTGTGCTCCCCCCACCCCAGCTCGCTGCAGGGAACTGGCCTCCCTCCCCCTTGGCGGAGCGGGCAGGGCTGAGGCAGGGCCTCCAGGGATCAGGCCCTCAGGTCCCACCCAGGCAGGAGGAGTGAGGCCACTGCAGCTCCACACTCTCAGCCCCAGCTGCACCCCGCTCCCCCAGCAGAGCCGCTCCAGCCAGTCCCACTGGAGAGCCAGAAGACCCGGCAATAAGGAATGGAGGGGAGCGGGCCCACGTGGCTCCCACGGCCGGGACCGAGAACCTCAGGCTGGCCTTCACCCGTGGCAGGAATCACGGTTCACAGTGCGAAGGCTGCGGGGGCAGTGTCTTCAGAGGGCTGCTCTCTACTCCCAAGATGGCACCTGAGACAAAGTCTCCACTTGGCAGAGGGCTGAAAGGGGGAGCCCGCTTCCTCAAGCCCTTTCATAAAGGCATGGATGCCATCTGTGAGGGCCCCACCTCCAAGCCCCAGGCCCACGAGGGCTGAGCTGCAGCCACGGCATTTGGAGGCCACGTGGACGTTGAGGCCAGTGCACAGCACTGCAGCACTGCAGAGAAACTGAGTCTAGGAGACGAGCTGCCCACGTCCTCCGCAGTCCCGTTTTCCGGCACGGACGCTCTGTGCAGGCAGCTGTCCACTCCAGCCTTGCCCAGAGCCCTCCTGGCCCCATTCTACCACCCTCTGCACTCAGCGCTCACTCAGCTGTTAGGCACCTCCTGTTTACAAGAATTCCCTGACCCATCCCAGCTGGAGCCTCAGGCGCGACCCAGAGGAGGTCACGTGTGGAAAGCAGAAAGCAGGGAATGACTTCACACCCCTGCTGACCCGCCAGCCACAGACTGCACACCAGCTCTGGGGCGTCCTTAGGAGTCAGCACCCACCACACAGTAACCCCCTACCTCCATGGAATGGCACTCTCATGGGGACACAGAATACACATAACAAATATACCCGATTGTTACAGGTGCCAAGTGCCATGGAAGACCCAGTGCCCATGCCACATCCCAGCAAAGTGCCAGAGCTGCGGGAGGTCACAGGGGCACCCGGGAGGCTTCCTGGAGGAGGCGACACTTGAACTGAGCCTTGAAGGCCGAGTAGGAAGGGCCAGGGGCAAGGCCTGTGTGACTGTCCCTTGGTGGGCAGGGTGGTGCTCCTTAAGAGGGTGAGATTAGAGTGAGGGCCAGAAGCCTATGGGGGCGGGGCCCCGTCTGTCTCAGGAAGCCTCGTTCCAGGCGGAGGGAAAAGCGAGTGCCAGTCACACTGGCAACAGGAAAAAGGGGTGGAGCACAGTTCCAGGACAGCAGCCGGCACCCCGATTCCTCCACCATCCAGCTGTGGCTGTGAAAGGCGGTGGCCGCCCCAGGGCCGCAGTTCTGCACCCCGTGGTGTCTCTGCACCCCGTGCGGCTGTCGAGGGAGGTGCCAACCACCCAAGGCGTGGACTTGCTCCTCATCTTGGTTTCCAGTGGTCTGGCTGCGGTGAGCCCCTGGGGCTCCTTAGGTTACTGTGTGGACGTTGAGGGGCTTCCCAACTCCGCGGACAGCGTGCCTGCGGGGTTCCACCACAGCCTCGGCTGACGCCACCCCGGCGGCTGCTGCTCAGTGCTCTCCCTCCTTTTCCTTTTCTGTGAGATGGAGTCTTGCTCTTGTCGCCCAGGCTGGAGTACAAATGGTGTGATCTCAACCTCCGCCTCCCGAGTTCAAGCAATTTTCCTGCCTCAGCCTCCTGAGTAGCTGGGATTACAGGTGTGCGCCACCATGCCCGGCTAATTTTTCTATTTTTAGTAGAGACGGGGTTTCACCATGCTGGCCAGGCTGATCTCCAACTCCTGGCCTCATGATCCACCCGCCTCGGCCTCCCAAAGCGCTGGGATTCCAGGCGTGAGCCACCGTGCCCGGCCCTCTCGCTCCTTTTCTTTGGAGTCCAACTACGTGCAGATGAGGCCATTTCACCTCCTCTGCCGCCTGCCCTGTCGATGCTTCCTGCCCTGGCTGTGCAGCCGCCACCCCAGCCCCCTACCTGGCGATGTCCACCATGCTGCCATCCTCACCTGGCTCTGCTCGTTCTCACCAAGAGGCACAGATCCAGTCTCATTTCACACCAAGGCCCTGAGCCCAAGATCAGACAGCATTAAGACCAAGCACAAAGCTGCAGAGATGACGGGCTGGGCAACAGGGTCCCCGGCAGCCGAGTCCCTGGAGGCACCCACCACGCTGCCTGTGAGACCCTTCTCACAGGAGCCTGAAATGGGACCAGGCCCTGTTTGCAGAGACACAGACACACACCTGCCCGGCTCTACCCCTCCACGCAGGCAGCCTCCAGGACAATGAAGAGTCAGAGGTCAGTGGGTACCAGAGCTGTCTGCAGGGGACAGGAGACACTCCAGGGTCTCGAAGTGAGTGGGGCCAAGGCAGGTGGGGCAAGGAGTGACCCAGGCACAGAGCCTGCCATGGAGGGCCCTGGCGTGGGGTGGGACCTCTGCCACCCACAGGCAGCCCAGCAGGGAGGGGCAGGCCTGGAGGCCCCTGTGAAGCTCCCCCAGCTCTCCCGCCTGCCCGGGCCCAGGGGCCTGACGGCTCCGGGGAGGTGGACCTGGTGCCCCTCTGTCCTCCGGCAGAGGCCTAGAGTGGATGACCTGATTCTTGACAAACGTCAGGCTCTGCGGGGGCTTGGGGGCAGCAGCTTGGTCCCCTTTGGCGTCGGACGGAGTGAACGAACAGTGGGTTCTCTGCGTATCCCAGGACCAGCCTGCTCACGGGGGGTGGCAGCCTCCAGGCAGCATAGCCCGTGTGGTCGGAGTGGCCACCCACGTCCAGTGTCCGCTCACCAATGGCTATGGCCGTCACCCTCCAGAGTGCTGAAGCCACACCCAGCACCTGGGGACCAGAGGGTGTCAGGAGGCTGCACACACCTACCCCAGCACAGTACAGTCCTCCCATGCCCTCCTTCTCCAGAGCACCCTGGTGCCGGAGCTCTGGGATCACCCCAAGGCCAGGTCCTGGGGTCCCGGAGGGCAGATGGAGCAGAGTCTGACCCGTGACCCCAGGGAGATACCTGGGCTCCAGGCCCTCCTCACCTCCTGTCCACACTGTGCTCGGACTTGCAGTTTCAAGCCTAAGCCCAACCTGTGCCCTCTGCTCAGCCCCCAGCTGTCCTGGTCAAGCTGGTTGCACCTCCCTCCATCCCCACAGCCGCCGTGCCAGTCTCCCTGCCTCTCCATGGCCCCAGGGCCAGTGCCACAGGGGTCTTTCGCACCTTCTGCCCACCTCGTGCCCATCCCACCATTCTTAAAGGCTGCCCCGGCCAGAGTCTGCCATGCCTTTGGCTCCTCTCATCCGGGCTGAAGGGGCTGCTCCGGGAACTTCGCTCCCCCTGAGGATTGGGTAAGGGCTGGACACCTGTGAGGCACACCTGCCACCGGGAGGCCCTGCTTCCCTCACTTGGCCATCTCCTTACGCCTCCCAACAGATGGCCAGGGCCCAGACTAAGCCTGCATGTGTGAGCCGTCATACGCAAGGTGTGCATGTGTGAGCCGTCATACGTAACGTGCGTATGTGTGAGCTGTCATACGCAAGGTGTGCATGTGTGAGCCGTCATACGCAAAGTGTGCGTGTGTGAGCCGTCATACGCAACGTGCACATGTGTGAGCTGTCATACGTAATGTGAGTATGTGTGAGCTGTCATACGCAAGGTGTGCATGTGTGAGCTGTCATACATAAGGTGTGCATGTATGAGCCGTCATATGCAAGGTGCGCATGTATGAGCCGTCATATGTAACGTGTGCATGTGTGAGCCGTCACATGCAAGGTGCGCATGTGTGAGCTGTCATACGTAACATGTGCATGTGTGAGCCGTCATACGTAACGTGTGCATGTGTGAGCCGTCATACACAAGGTGCACATGTGTGAGCTGTCATACATAACGTGTGCATGTGTGAGCCGTCATACGTAACGTGTGCATGTGTGAGCCGTCATATGCAAGGTGCGCATGTGTGAGCCGTCATACGCAAGGTGTGCATGTGTGAGCTGTCATACGCAAAGTGTGCATGTGTGAGCTGTCATATGTAATGTGTGCATGTAAGCTATTATATGTAAGGTGCATGTGTAAACTATCATATGTAAGGTGTGCATGTAAGCCATCATGTGTAAGGTGTGTGTGTAGGCTATCATATGTAAGTTGTGTGTATAAGCTATCATAGGTAAGGTGCATGTATAAGCTATCATATGTAAGGTGTGCATGTAAGCTATATGTAAAGTGTGCCTGTAAGCTATCGTATGTAAGGTGCATGTGTAAGCTATATGTAAGGTATGTGTGTAAGCTATCATATGTAAGGTGTGCATGTAAGCTTTCATATGTAAGGTGCACATGTAAGCTATATGTGAGGCGTGTGTTACAGTGCCAGTGAGCGATGCAGTCCAGGTGACCATTTGGGGGAATGTTTCCAGCAGGACAAGGAGCAGCGAGGAGGCTGGGATGGCAGCATGGAGAGCAATGGGGAGAGGGCCCAGGGTGGGCGGGGTGGTCAGGACCTGTGTGTGCCACCACAACGGATGGATGGGAGGATGGACCAATGAACAAGCCCAGCCCCTGCCCCCGGGCGGGCCCAGCCTAACAAGAAGGCAACTGAGCACAAGTCCTGGGACAAGGATGGTCCAGAAACGTCCCAGCCCCCACAGGGACCAGACTCACAGCCTCCCCAGCCAGGAGCTCCATCCCAGTCCCAGCCCTCTCTGTGTGGCCGTGAGCTTGTTGCTGTTCCCCTCTGCCCTTCAGTCTCTCCAGCTGGAAACTGGGAGATTGGAGAGTGTCTTGTCTCAGTCCGCTCTGGACATGGATGTTCTGCCTGAGGACGGCCAGCTATAGACCACTTTAGTCTGCATAAAGGACTCACGGCAGGGGCATGCACACACCCAGGGCCACACACATACCCCAACCCATCTCTCGATGTGGCCCTGAGCATCCCTCTGCCAGAGGCTTTGATGACCACAGTGAGCTAATGCTTACAAACTGAGGTGAGAAAATCTATCGCCTGGTCCCCATCCTCATGATCCAAGGCTCCCAGGGGCCACAGAGATAGAGGAATCTTCCCCATTGACTCACAGCTGGGGACCCAGGCTGGATGTCCTCAGCTCTCAGGTGAGGGCCCCACCCCATCTCCTACCAGCCATGACTCTGCCCTTGATAATGACTCCAAAGCAGCACTCGTTCACAGGTCATACAGAAAACCTGTCTCAGAGAAAACTCCTGAGCACCATGGCCCCACGAGGAAAGAGCCAGCATCCCTGCAGGAGCTCCTCGGTGCCCAGGACTGCACAACATTGGGATCCTTGCTTCTCTGATTAGTGCAAGCATCCCCACTGCCAGGTGAGAAACTCGGGAGCAGGTGTGAGGCTAGCCCTCTGGGCCCTGAAGCTCTGCTCAGAGTCAGGGCTGCACCCCCTAAAGACCTCCCATTTGGGGATTATTCTTGAAGGAGAAAGAAGGTGGCCCTGGAGCCCACCAACCCAGGCTGGGGTGCGGCCTGCAGACTCCACACTGACTCTTACAGCCCTCCCTGGAAATGCTCTGCCTTCTGGAGAGCAATTCTCCCACTCTTCTCTTGACTCGTTGCAATAAATTCCTGAGACAAAGTCAGGTGAGGGGAGAATGAGACTGGGTATATTTTGGCCGTGTCCCCACCCAAATGTCATCTTGAACTGCAGCTCCCATAATTCTGACGTGTTGTGGGAGGGACCTGGTCGGAGATAATTGAATCACGAGGGCGGTTCCCCCATACTGTTCTCATGGTAGTGAATAAGTCTTATGAGATCTGATGATTTTATAAGGGAAGCCCCTTTTGCTTGGTCCTCATTCTCTCTTGTCTGCCACCATGTAAGACGTGCCTTTCACCTTTCACCGTGATTGTGAGGCCTCCCCAACCATGTGGAACTGTGAGCCATTAAACCTCTTTTTCTTCATAAATCACCCAGTCTCAGGCATGTCTTTACCAGCAGCATGAAAACGGACCAATACAAGACTCTTCAAAGGACACTGAGCCCAGCACCTCCCCAAAGCCTGAGGAACTGGAGCGACATGAGGGCTTGATTCAGTCTTCCTGAGAGTTGAGTTCTGACCCCACTTCCCTGGGAGAAAGGGAGATGTGGAGTGAGGAGGTGTTCACTGGACATTTCTGGACAAATGGAGGCCATGGGGGCACTTGGGCAGACAGCAGTCTGTGGCCTGCAGGCACCCAGGAGTCTGGAGCTGGGTGCAGGGCCCCTTAGCAGTCAGCCCTGCAGCTAAGAAGCACAAGTGAAATCTCTATGGCATGCAGTGCTGCGATTTATCTGCGCTCCGCCGGGAGGCTGGCTAGCTGGAGCCGTTGGGTCTGGGTTGTCCCCTGGTTGCTTGTCCTTCATGGACAGGGGGCTGGAGGGGTGAGCTGCTTCTCTCAGCAATGGCGAAAGTGCTGTGGAGATAGAAAACCGTCCACCTCTGCAGGCCCAGGCCCCGGGGCCTGCACATTCACCTCCACCCATGTGCCCCACGGCAAGCCCAGTTCAGGGCCAGGACACACATTCCTGCTTCTGCGGGACGCACTGTCTCCTGGCAGAGGGCCTGGATGCAGGATGGAGTGAAGAATTGTGGCCAATTATGCCATCTGCCACACCAGCCTAAGAAGCTTGGTTGGCATCCCAGGGGCAGCAGAGGCCGTCAGCAAGTGGCAGGGAGCAGGGCTGCAGAGGAAGTGAGTTGAACTGTAGTTCATCGAGCAGGAGAGAGATGGCAGAGGCCTTGGTCCGGGGGCAGGAGGGAGGGCAAAGGGCCACAGGGAGAGGTGTTTAGGAGGCAGAAGCTTGGGCCTGGACCCTGGCTGGCCACCAGCTGGTGGTTCAGGATAAGTTCCAGCTGACTAGCTGGAGAAGCAGAGGATGGGAAGGGCAGAGCTACCAGGGAGGGGAGCCACCCTCCAACCCAGACTCTGGCCTGAGTGGTTAAGACTCCACTCTGTTGTGTAGTGTGTATGTAGTATGTGTGTGTGTGTGTGTGTGTGTGTGTGTGTGTGTGTGTGTGTGTGTTTTCAGCAGTATGCATGTGTGTGCAGTGTGATGTGTGATGGATGGATGATAAGTGAGTGAATGGATGATGGATGGGTGAATAGATGATAGATGGGTGGATGTATGATGGATGGGTGGGTGGGTGAATGGATGATGGATGGGTGGGTGAATGGGTAGATGGATGGGTGCTTAGGCTGATGGATGTTCAGGTGGGTGGATGATTGGTGGACGATAAATCGATGGATAGGTGGTTGCATGGGTGCATCATGTACGATGGATGGGTGAATGGATAATGGATGGATGGATGGATGCATGGATGGATGGATAGATAGATGGATGAAGGGTGGATGGATGTTCAGATTAGTGGATGGATGGGTGGATAGATGGGTGGGTGGGTGAATGGATGATGGATGGGTAGATTAATGATAGTTGGGTGGATGGATGATGGATGGGTGAATGAATGATAGATGGGTGGATGGATGATGAATGGGTAGATGAATGATAGATGGGTGGATGGATGATGGATGGATGGTTAGATGGATGTTGGGTGGATGGATGTTCAGATGAGTGGATGGATGGGTGGATGGATGATGGATGGGTGAATGGATATATGGATAGATGGATGGATGGGTGGATGGATGGATGGATGATGGATAGATGGATGATGGGTGGATGGATGTTCAGATGAGTGGATGGATGGGTGGATGAATGAGGGATGAGTGGATGGATGATGGATGGGTGGATGACGGATGGATGGGTGGTGGGTGGATGAATGATGGATGGGTGGGTGGATGGAGAGATGGATGGGTGCATGGGTGGATTGTCAGGTGGATGGATGGGTGGTTAAAATGGATGTATCATGGATGATGGATGGATAGGTGATGGATGGATGGATGAATAATGGGCAGATGGGTGACAGATGGGTAGAGAATGGATGGATGGATGGATGGATGGATGGGTAGATGGATGATGGGTGGTTGGATATTCAGATGAGTGGATGGATGGATGGATGGATGGCGTCATATGGATATCCATATCACAGATTATGGATAATGGATGGATGGATGGATGGATGGGTGAATGGATGGATGGGTGGATGGATGATGGATGGATGGATGGATGGATGGATGGATGATGGACGGATGGGTGGTTGGATGGTTATATCATGGATGATGGATGGATGAATGGTACATAGATGGGCGGATGGATAGATGGATGGATGTTCAGGTGGGTGGGTGAATGAGTGAGCAAATATTTGGGTCGTAAATGAAAAGTGTGTGGTAAGTGAAGGGACAATGAGTCAATCAAAGGCCCAAACGGGTCCATCTCCTAGCACAGTGTGGCCAAGAAGCAGAGGCCCAATCAAGCAGCCCCCAGGGTAGGGCTGGGCAGCTGTCAGAAACACACCCTGTGCAAGCCCCAGTCAGGGGACAGGTGGCAGCAAGACAAGGCTGCACAGCCGTCCAGGCTGAGGCTCACCTGCCTGTGTGTGCATCTGCGTGTGCAGCTGTGTGCACATGGAGTTGAGTGGTGTGTGTCTGAGAGTTCAAGTATGTGTTTCTAACTGTATGCAAGCCTGTCTGAGTGTGCTCTCGTGTGTGAACGTGTGTGTGCATGTGAGCGTCCATGTCCTGGGACCCCGCTGTGCCTGTGGCATGTGGGTGTGTGCATGTGTCTGCCTGCCTGTCTGAAGTCTCTGTTTTCAGGTGTTGGGTGCGTCTGAGTGTAAGCGTGTCACATTTGCTGGGCGTCTTCTCCACACCTTCTGCCTGGGACCCCTTTCTGTTTCGGGCTCTCCCCGGTCCCTGTCAGTGCCCTGCTGGTAAAGATTTCATAGCTGGCTTTGCATCAGGGCTCGAGAGAGCCCTGACTTCAGCATTTGCTGACATCCATGGTATATATCCAATCATGGCTGACTTCGAGCCCCCAAGGCAGTGAAGGCAGCTTTGGGAGGAGACACAGGGGCACAGCCAGCTCTCTGGGGCCAGTGGCACTGGCTCCAGATGCTTCCACCTGGCTCTGATTCCTCATGCATCAAAGCCCCCATCACGTGGTTCCACTTTGAACCGTGGGCTCAAGCACCTCCACGGTGGCCTGTGGCCCATGCTCTCTCTGCACAGTCAGGCCAGCCTGAACCACCCAGGCGTGCTGGGTCACAGAAGTCTACGCAGGGGTCCCAGGGGCAGGACAGAGCAGGGCTCTGAAAGGAGTGGGCCAGCAGCTCCCCAGGGTCAGTGCCTGTAGGTTGCAGACCTGGAGTTAACCCTGCCCTGAGAGGGTGGCCACCCCATGATCCCTCCCACCCTCCCGCCCCCAGGAAGCCCTCCCCGTCCCACCAGCCACCTGTCATCTTACGGACAGCACTGCGTTCACTGTGGAACCCCTGAGTCTCTCCCAGGTGGGGCTGTGGCCCCACTGTTTATACATTCTACAGAAAGTCTACTCTCCCCACCTCCGTTCCCAGCATGGTGCTAGATGCTGAGAGTACAGAGACCAATAAGATCTATCCCCACTCTCATGGAGCGCCCCCAAAATGAGCCCCACCACTGCAAACTTCCCTCCTTCATGCAGCCTGGCCCCTGGCCAAGCTGGCGCCAGACCTGACAGGTGCATGTTAATAAGCCCCACCCCTGCCGTGGCCACACCCGCACCCGAGTGGCCCCACCTGGGCACACGGCCCCTGCAGGCCGCCTAGATGAGAGCCAGCCCTGACATGGCCAGTTCCTCTCCCTGCTCGCCCCCCAGCCCCATCTCCCACTCACACGCGGTTGGGGAAAGCACAGAGCTCGGCTCCCTCTGCCCAAGGCTGCCCGCTGGGTCAGAAAGCAGTGCCCCCACTTCAGCAGAGAGGACGGGAGGGTGCGTGCCTTCAACAGATGGTGCCCAGGGTGGGGGCGGGCCCTGGAGTCTGCACAGATGGAGGAGGCCTCTTCACTCTTCCGAGTCCAGCAAGGTCAGGTGGCCTCTGGCGCAGCCTCCCCGCCCGTGAGTGTCCCACCATCTGTGCACACACTTGGCCGCCGGCTCTGCCCTGGGCCTGCCCCCAGCCTGGCCCTCTGATTCTCCCACCTGTCATTAACCTTCTCCAGGAGGGTTCGTCCTGCGTGGCTCTGCCTCCAGCCCTCTGTAGCTTCTGTGGATTCCCACTGCCCTCCAGACAAAGCCGGGACTCCTACGCAGCTGGCATAGACCATCTCCTCTGTCCCTGCCCTCTGCCCAGACTCTGGGCACACCCTTCCTCTTCCCTAGATGCTGGATGCTCGACCTCAGCTCTGCCCTGAGTTTGTGGCTCTACACACGTCTGCGTAGCGCGTTTTGCACTCCTCCTTGTAAACATTCCTTCTTTCCACACACAGAGTGCCCGACCCATGCCAGAAAAGCCACAGGGAGCAGAAGCGAGGGTGCATAAGAGACAAAACCCATAAAACGGGAGGGATCACCTGTAGGGGAGACCTCGCTGGGGGTGCATAAGCAAGGTCACCGGGGTTGGGGAGGGAGCCACATGGACACAGAATCATGCCCCAGGCAGCAGGTGCAAAGGCCCTGTGGCACCAGCTTCCAGCAGGCTGTAGAAGAAGCTGAGGCCAGGGGAGCTGTGTGGGGTGAGGGCTGTGGAAGACGTGCTTGGGAGAAGACAGGGCCGCCAGGCTGCGGGGTGGGTGTGCCAGGTGTGTGAACTCGGGAGGATGGGCTTCCAGGAGCAGCCCACAGAGTGCCTGGCCCAGTGATACTGAGTGACACCTAATCGGCCTTCCCTGCGCAGGCCCCGCCCTACGCACACATTCTCGCACCAAGTTATGCGATCCTCACAGCTCCGCCATCAGGCCCGTTTGCAGGTGTGCAAGCAGAAGCCGCCAGCGCCGAGCAGCAGGCAAGGGCAGCGCGGGGAAGCAAACCAGGCAGGCGGCTCCGCGCTCACCCACGCGCCCCACCCCACCGGGGCTTGTTCCCCGGGAATGGGGACGCGTCCTCCTCCTCCCTGAGCCTGGCCCGGCCGGTGAAGTCCAATCCAGGTGGGTCTTGAGCTGCAGCTCGGCACCCCACAGCATCCAGAGACCTCCCAGGAACCCGCTGAACTGAGGAACCTAATGCACCTTCATCCCCCAGGGTCTGTGGGCTCTAGTGCTCACTAATTCAGTTCTTCATTCCCTCACTCATTCCCTCACTCACTCACTCACCCACTCATTCACTCACTCACTCACTCA
>NW_016107837.1:153686-169785 GCF_001604975.1 Cebus imitator
TCACTCACTCACTCACTCACTCATTCACTCACTCACTCATTCACCTACTCATTCACTCACTCACTCCCTCATTCACTCATTCACTTATTCCCTCACTCACTTACCCATTCACTCACTCACTCATTCACTCGCTCACTCATTCACTCATTCAGTCATTCACTCAGTCTAACTCATTTACTCACTCAGTCATTCATTCACTCGCTCATTCACTCATTCACTCATTCACTCACTCGCTCATTCATTCACTCATTCACTCATTCAATCACTCGCTCATTCATTCACTCATTCACTCATTCACTCACTCGCTCATTCACTCATTCACTCACTCGCTCATTCACTCATTCACTCACTCAGTCATTCACTCACTCGCTCATTCACTCATTCATTCAGTCATTCGCTCACTCATCTATTTGACAAATCTAGCCTAGCCCTACCTACTCCCCAGGGGGAAGCTAAAGGTGCTGAAATGCATCATTGCTGTCTCACCATAGGGACATCTCAGGCTGATGCTCATGGACACAGACAGGGACAAGGGGAAGGAGGCCCAAGGGTGTCTGAGCTCTGAGGAAACCTCTCTGCTGGGCGGGGTCAAAGGGTGCTCCCCTGCTAGGTGGGATGGCAACCCTCTCTGCCCTGTAGGGCCACAGTGTCCATTCCTGTCCCAGGTATCTCAGGGATACAGAGACCCTGTGGCCCCCTGCCTGGCCCCACACCCAGCTCTGTGTCCCTGCCTGAGAAAAAGGAGTCACCTGACAGTGGCTACGGCAAAGGCACACAGCCTGCCTGCCATTCCGGCCAGCATATAAGAGCTCAAGCAGCCAGCAGACAGACCATGGCAGGGGCCGGCTGTGCCTGGCAGGCCCTCGGGCAGACGGAGGCAGTCAGGGGCTCGTCAGGCCAGATCTCAGGCAGGGACCTGAAGCCAGAGTCTCTGGAGCCAAGGCAGACTGGGAAAGAGAAAGGGTTGCTTGTCCTTGCCTCAGCCCCCAGGGGAGGAGGGTGGCTGAGAAGGGCTGAAGACATGGTCACCGAGGGGTCCCAGACACCAGACAAGCCAGAAGCCTAAAGCAGAGGGAGCCTCACCCCGCAGGGGACAGCCCAGGGAGACAGCAGACATCGGAGCTGGGGGCCTGCGGGCCCATCGCTCCTGGCTGCACAGACTTGGGGTAATGTGACAGCCAGCTGTCTGGAGCAGTTACTGAGTGCCAAGGCCACAGCTGGCACCTCCATCTTTGACTCACTCAAGCCTCCAACAACCAGTGAGGTCTCCATGGTTCCCACACAGTTAACTAAGGCTCAGAGAGGCCACGTTCTCCAACAAAGGGGGTTATGAGCCCACCACAGGTGGGGAGCCAGAAGCCCCTGCTCCCTGCCCCTCCAATCCCTCACCGAGGACAGGGGACATGAAACATTCCCTAAGGACATTCCCTAAGGAGGCCCAGCACCTGCCACTTCTCTAGAGGGGTCCTGGGCCCCAGATCCTGTGGGAAGGCCAGGCCAGCCCCAGCAGCCCTCCCTGCTGAGCTTGTAGGGCCCCGACCCACGTGCCCAAGGAGACAAGCCTGGGGGAGTGGCGAGGGCTCCAGTCCACCCTGCCTGCCTCTCCCTGGCCCGTGGCCTCAGGCAGCTCAGCTCACCCTCAACCCACTCACTCCCTGACCACCTATGGGCCCCGGTCCTCATCCCCACACAGCTCCCACAGCCCCGCTGGAGGCCCCCCCAGCGCCCCACTTCAGTCCTCAGGTGTCCTGGCAAGGCCTCCCCGAGCCCCTCCCTCTGTAGGAGTCCTAGGGACCTGGAAGGAGGTGGGGCAGTGGGAGACTCCACCTGAGGCTTCCAACATGGGTAGCCTGGTCCTGGGCTCAGACCTGACCACATCCCAGAGGCCAACCCAGTGTGGCCAGTGGGCGCTGTCTCAGAACCAGCAGGGAGTTGATAAATGCTGGTCCCTCACCCCATTCTGACTTTCTGAGTCCAGATCTCCAAGTGGAACCTGGGAACTGGATTGTGCAAGGGCCCAGAGCCTTCTTAGCGGGAGCCTGGCCAGCTGAGAATGGTGGTCCCAGAGGCCAGGTGGGCCCCATGAGCCCCCACCCCACCAAGCAGCAGCTCCCAAAGCCCAGCCCCTAAGGCCGCTGCACCCTGGGCCCGTGGTGCTCAGCACAGGGTGAGCAGAGTAGGAGCCAGGGGGATAGATGAATGAATGAATGAATGAATGAATGAATGAATGAATTCAAACACCTTTCCAATTCAGCCAGTGCCACTGCCCCCAAGAGGCCTGATGCTAATCCTCAATAACTTGGTGGAAGAATGTTGACCCCTGGCCCAAGACCCTCTGCCCCTCAATGCACAGGGCTTCCTCACCCTGGGTCCCCACTCCCCTGGCCAGAGACATCAGAGAAAAATGTGGCAGAGACAGAACAACTCACGGTTAATTTCCTTCTTCTTCAGGCCATGTGCCCCTGGGCCAGTAACTCAACCTCTCTGAGCAGCTGTCCCGCTTCTGAAAGCCCCACTTACTTCCCAGGGGTGTTTGGGGCCCAGTGGGATAACGCATAGTCCGGCCAAATGGGGAGGCACAACCCACTGCAAGGCGCTGACTGGGCAGGGCTGGCACAGCAGCAGTGTCCCCACTCCCTGCGCCACACACAGCCCTCCCCTGCCTTGGGCTCTGCACACTGTTGGAAACAGAGGTTCAGTGTCACAAAGAAAAATCAGCACTGAGACAAAGGATCTTTCAGCAACGCAATTTTTACTTCCAATAGGAAGGGGACCCTCACTAGGCATCTTGCCACAAGAATACAATGAACAAAGGAAAAGCAGGCATTTATCCCTTACGCATCTGGGGTTGTCCTTACTGCTGTGTCTGATCTCTGTTGGCTGAAGCCAGACCTCACAATCTAAACTAAAACCCGATTGGCTAATAACTTACAACTTTTCTAAACAGGTCACAGCAGTGGAAAGCTGGGACATGCCTGTGAGCACGTCCAGCACAGATATCTTGGTTAACATACAAGGACATAGAATGTACTACGTGCCTGTAAGCATGGCGTGGCTCACAGCTACATAGGATAGGGCTTCACAAAGAGTTATTAGCGCACTTATGATTTATTCTTTAACAAGGAATTTTCTACTTCATACACGCACACGCACACGCACATGCACACGCACACAGAGCCCCAGAGAGGGGAGCAGGTTGCCAGAGATCCCAGCACCTCCAGGTGTGGGGCAGGATTTGAACCCAGGGCTCTGTGGCCTGTGAGCACTGCTCTGAACACTTCTGCCAGCACAGGTACCCCATACCCATCACATTGGCTCCTCCACAGCATTCCCTCTGCTTGGAATGTCTTTCAAAGTTCAACACAGAACAGCCACCTCCTCCAGGAAGCCTTCCCTGACTTCCTGGCCCCACAAGCTACTGGTGTACATGCCCCGTCTCTGGCAGAAGCTATTCTAAAGACACACGTTGGTTCATTCAGCACACTGTGTGCAGGCCCTGTGTGCCTTTCGATGGTCTTCTCTCCACTCCCTGGCAGGCGGTAGGGTGGGTGCTTTGCTGGCGCCCCGCTCCCCAGGTCCCATCTGAACCATTTCCACCCTCAGGCAGCTGTGAGTAAGTGCCGGGACCTCCAGCCAAGATCTTTTCATTGGCTCTTTGTTTGGGCTGGTTTTGCCCTTTTAAAGTGAAAATGGTTTATTTTTAACATGTTGATGCTGTTGTTTTCTTTTTAAGAAAGTGCAAAAATAAAAAGTCAGGCCAGTTTCTCCTCTTGGCCAGTATGTCTGCACAGCCCTTATCAGGCACCCGGAGCGCTGTGAAGGGCCCCCAGGCACCCGGGGCTCCAGGGGAGAGAGCGGAGGGGCTCAGGATTGGGGGCGCTGCCACCAGAGGGGAAGGAGGCATGGCCTGTCCTCCTGGGGACAAAACAAAGATGCAGGGGAGGGCCCAGGAGGACCCCTCCCCTGGAGCCAGGGCCTCTGTGGGTGGAACCAAGTGCGTGAGAGCTGCCTGGGCCAACCGGAGGACAAACGGCCCCTCTGCAAGCGCCTCTGGGCAGCGCCTCCCTGAAGCCAGCTCTGCCCTTGGGAAGCTTGCAGGGTGGGCAGGGAGGCGAGGAGCATGGAGGGCTGAGGTCAAGTAAGGAAAGGGGAATAGGAACACAAAGAGGAGCCCAGGAAGGCTTCCTGGAAGAGGCAGCTCCTGAACGGAGCCCTGAAGGATGACAAGAGTTAGGAAGATGAACCAGGACCAGAGAGGACGCTGCAAAGAGCCGCCCCCTAGACAGGACCCGCTCCCCACCTGGAGACTCGGTCTCCTCTGCTGTTGAATGGGACAGTCCTAATGGGTCCGGCTGGGCACGGTTCTCACGACGACCCAGCAGTCTCACTACCCATTTGTCGATTTCTTTCATGATCAATCGTCACCTGTCTTCTTCGGCCCCATCCCGTGCCAGGGCCCAGAAAGGCCAAGGATCAGATAAGGCCCTGGAAGGTTCTGGCTACTCCCAGGCTGGAAAGGAAGATGAGAAGAGACAGTGACCGTCTGCGTTCAGGCAGGGTCTCTGGAGTGGGAGGGCTGCGTCTTTCAGAGACATGCACATCCACTTTGCTACTGGACCAAGGATGAGGAGGAGGTGGGCGGCTCTGGCAGGCCAAAGGGAGATGCACTGAACAAGGAAAGGTCCCCAGGCAGGGATCCCAAACCAGAAAGCCACAGCGAGGGCTCAGAGACCCCCCACACCCCGGCTCGAATGTGCCACAGAGACCACAATGGCTGCACTGAAAAGGCAGTGGGACCATGTGCAGCCACCCACAGCTCTGCCTGCACTGCCCTGGCCCACAAGTGCCCGGTCACCCCCGCAGGGACCTGCCAAGGCCTGGGGTGGGGCCCACTCCCCGGGGCAGCCAATCAAAGACAGCTATGGCACATGGGCAGGAGGCCAAGAAGGCGGGAGCAGCTCCTGTCTGGGTCTCAGTTTCCTCCTCGTCTCCCGCTTCATAACATAAAGACAAAGTGGGGCTTCCAGGAACTCTGCGCTGCAGAGGTGGCTGTGCTGATGACACTCTGCCCTAAACCAGCGGGACCCAGTTCCTGATGGGGAGGTGGGAGGGGGAGCAAGAAGGGAGAAGCAGGTGCAGCCGGGCCCCTGACTCATGGAGAGTAACTCAAAGGGAGACACGCTAGAGAGCCGAAGTCCCGGCCGGGTGTGGTGGTCATGCCTGGAATCCCAGCACTTCGGGAGGCCGAGGCAGGAGGATCACCTGAGGTCAGGCATTGAAGACCAGCCTGGCCAACATGGTGAAACCCCATCTCTACTAAAAATACAAAAATTAGCTGGGTGTGGTGGAGGTGCCTATAATCCCAGCTACTCGAGAAACTGAGGCAGGAGAATCGCTTGAACCGCGGAGGCGGAGGTTGCGATGAGCTGAGATTGCACCACAGCACTCCAGCCTGGCCTACAGAGTGAGACTCCCTCTCAAAAAAGAAAAAAAAAAAGTCACTATAGGGTCAGCCCTGGGAGGCTGTGGGGGACGACCCAGTCCCCACCCTCACTCCCTGCCTGGCCCAGGGGGCAAGACCCCCACGGAAAGCAAGTGCAAAGCAATGCATGGGCAGAGCTGCTTGAGGGGAACTAGGCTGGCAAATGCAGGTTTAAACAAGCCATTCATTGCCAAGCAATGCATCGTGGCATCAGAGACGTGACGGACATAAAAAGGACACCCTGAGCTCCAGGCCCCTCTAATCTTCCTGTTCTGCCCCCACCCTTCACCGGCGGGCAGGAGGCTGGGCTGGGTGTTGCTCCCCTTCCTACAATTTATCCTGGAAGAAGCATCCAGGGGAGCATTTACAGACCACCTGCAGCATACCTAGCCCCGTGCTAAAATAAGTAAGGAATGTCACCTGCCGTGTCTGGGAAGCCTTGCAAGTGCTGGTGACCAGAGGACGCTGAGTGGACACAAAGTAGGGGAGGGGTGGGGCTTGGAGCCACCACCGCCACTGGCCTCCTGCCTCTGGGAAGGTCCTTGTCCTCAGGCAGGGCCCACCAGCCTGCAGGACTGAAATTCATCTTCCTGCCTCTCCAACCTGTGGAGAGTGGAGGAAGCCCTGGGGGCCTCCTGCCTGGGACTCCCACTAACGCCCATATCTGGGAGAGCAGTGGCCCCCACACACAGATGTAGGCATACACGTGCACACCTGCTCACATGCCCACAGACGTATATGCACACCTGTCCACATGCACACAGACACATGTGCACACCTGCCCACACGCACACACATGTGCACACCTGTCAACATGCACACAGACATGTGCACACTGCTCACATGCCCAGACACATGTGCACACCTGCTGACATGCACACATACACATGTGCACACCTCACATGCACACATACACATGTGCACGCCTGCTCACATGCACATACACAGGTGCACACCTGCCCACATGCACACACATGTTCACACCTGCCCACATGCACAGACACATGCACACCTGCTGACACACACACTCACGTGCACACATGCTCACACACATACACACATGCACACCTTCCCACATGCACAGACACATGTCTACACCTGCTCACATGCACACAGACACACATGCACACCTTCCCACACACACACAGACACACATGCACACCTGCTCAAGCGCACACAGACACATGTGCACACCTGCTCACATGCACACATGTATGTGCATTTCTGCACACCCCGCAGGGGCACGTGCTCTGTGGTTCCCCAACTTCCACACCACGGGCTTGTGGAAGTGATGGGCACTAATGTCACCAGCTGCATCTCTGGGCAGGTTTCCCTGGCAACCTCTCTCTCATACTGTCTCAGTTTGGGTCCCAGTGTCTCAGCATCAGAGCCATCGGGAGCAGAGTTCTATAACCTCTTTAAAGGAAGCTGTGTCAGGGTTTATAGACCGATCTTGGCACAGCATCCCGATCATGGAGCTCTGCGTTTGGGGTGCTGGCCTTGTGAGAGAAAACTGCTTGGACCCCGAAACACTGTGCAGCCTTCTGGAGACTCAGCCTGTCTGAACCCCAGCTTCTCCTGGGGCTGGGGCCGTGGGAGCAGTGCTGCTGTCTCACAGGCTGGGCCCAGCACTCGTGGCTGGGGAGGGCGGCCCGTCATCCCAGGACTGGGGCTGTAGCCTGGGGAGTGGCATAGCTGGGATTGGTGAGATTGGGCTGGAGGCCCAGAAAAGGGGCTGCTCTTCTTCATCAACATGGCAGAGCTGCCACCAGGGGCCTGCCCTGCAGCTCCTGCCACCCTCCCAGGAAGGGGCACAGACTTGGCCAATGGCTGCGTGGCGCAGAGCAGAGTGGGGCAGTGCTGGCTGCCCCAGGCCCCTGGGACTAGCAGCTCTGGGAATGACCGTCACTTTCTCAACCAAGGGCGGTGCAGGGCTGCCCTCAGCAGCAGACGGCCTTTCTGTGACACCAGTCAAGGCTTGTCCTCCTGCTGGGACCCCTGCTATTGCCCTCCAAGCCCCTTCTCTGCCAGAGCCCCTGCCAGCCCACCTCCTCCCTGGCTCAGTCCCCTTCCTCCGCCCTGCCACCTCTGCTCTAGCAGCACAGCCTCGCCGCAGGGCCTTTCCACGGACCCCTCCCTCTGCAGGAGCTCTCTGTGCAAATGTGGGCTCATCACAAAGAAACTTCCACCCGAGCCCCAGCTCGCCCTTCCCCACCACGCACGGTGGCCGCCAACGTTTTCTCATTGTCATTCCTTCGCTCGTTCTCCACTGCAGCCTCTCATTCGTCTGCTCACCATCCACCTGCCCTGCTTGGAGTGTCTCCTGGAAGGTAGAGAGCGTCCAACTTCCACCCACCGCTCACCTCCGTGTCCCAAGAGCCACAACCCCTGCCAGCCACAGGATGCCCCGCAAGCGTGGAGTGGGCTCTGGGGCGCTGTTCCCCGGGCAGAAGCGCCACAGCCTGCCGGGCACCCTGGCCTCCCCTCCTCGGGGGAGACGGCTCCTGGGGCCTTTCTCTGCTTTTGTTTCTGATCTTCACAGAAAACCAGCTGTGCTCCCAGTGGCCATAGATGCAAAGGCTGGCGTGGCCTCTGCCCTGCTGTGCACAGAGCTCTGTGCATAGACTCGATGGGCCCACCGCTGCCCAGGGTTCCTTTCTCTAGTTCCAAGGAGCTTAGTTCAGGGGCTCCTCTCTCGGCACCCCAGCCCCACCCCTGCTCCATGCTCCTCACCAGGGTCCACGTCTGCCACACCCCGGGGACTTTGTAGCCACAGCCACGGTCACCAGCCACCACGTCCCAGCATGGCTCTTTCCACTTGCCTGTCCTGACCGCTGACCACCCCAACCCAGGGCCCCTCGGCCTTTGTCTTCTCAGCTCAAATGACCCAGTTCAACACCTCAGCAAGCTCCACCGTGGCCGCCCCCAGCCCCCAGGCAAGAGGCCATCCTGGCTTCCAGCTCCCACAAGCCTCCGGGCAGACAGGAACTCACAGACTGACCGGGCTGGAGTCCTGGCCCCACAGTCATCGGGTGGTCGTGGCAGCTGCTTAGGGGTGTGCGCCCCGTGGAGCCTGCGTGAGAAACAGGCAAAGTGGGTGACAGGTCCACCCGACGGCGGTGCAGGTGTCCAGGCCTGCGCTGGGTGACCTCCCTGCAGTGCAGCCGCCCTCTGCTCCTGGGAAGCTCTGACCTCATGCACAGGTCCTGATGGGCCCGGCCCATCTCCCCACTGTCCAGGTTCTTTCCGGAGGGCAGTACGCCAAGATGCCGCAGCAGCCCCACCAGGAGCCCCCGCACCAGCGACCGGGGCAGGATTGCAGTGCGGAGACGCGTCTCCTGGCGTCCAGCGCGGGGGCCCTGCTGGCCTGGGCTCTCCAGCGCACACAGGAGCCAGGCAGACGAACGCTGTTCCCCAGACGCAGCGAGGCGCCCTCGCCTCCGGCTCAGCCTCATCCACTGCTGGAGCTGCCTTCTGTCTCTGAGCCTCTACATCTTCCTCAGCAAAACGAGGTGTGGACGATGAAGCACTGAGTGAAACAGAAGCAAAAAACAAGCTCAAATCCCAACCATGCAGGCAGACTCCGGGTGGGTGCAGGCCCTAAGCTCTCTGACCCTCAGTCTCCCCACCTGTAAAATGGGACAAGGATGCCCACTTCATGGGGCTGAGGGCCAGACGACAGCAAGTGGGGGCTGGGACCCCGGCCAGCGTCCCCGATGGGCTGCTCATGAAGCTCATCTGTTGGAGTCCTCATCCCCCGGACCTCAGAATGGAACCTTATTTGGAAATGCGGCCGGTGCAGATGGAACGAGCTAACATGAGGTCGTTGGGGTGGGCTCTAGTCCAAGGGGGCGGCAATCTTGTGAAAGGGGGTTCCGGGCGCAGACTGCACACAGGGCAGGCACTGTGCAAGCTCAGGAGTGCCAGCGCTGCTGGACCCCCAGAGCCGCACCTGGGGCCCACTCTTCTCCCTGCAGACTCAGGAGGGAACCATCCCTGCTCACGCATTGACCTCAGACTTCTGACCTCCTGGGCTCTGAGAAGATTCATTCCTGTGGCGAGAGCCCCTTGTTGGTGGCGTGTTTTCCTGGCCACCCTGCACTGTGCCCTAATGCAGAGGGGCAGCCATCAGCCTGGCCCCCGCCTGCCCAGCCTGCCAGCTCTGTTACAGGAGCCTGCTTCAACCAACCCAGGGCTCAGTCACAAAGGTTTTGAGAAGCAGCTGATCTGAGCCGCAAGGGGCCAGCCAGTTGGACCCATCAGACCTGACCCTGCCTTCCAATGGATGGGACCCCTTCCAGTTGCAGGATAGAAAGTGACCTCAGGCTTAGGGCCAGCTGCAGGGGGAGGACACCTTTGGAAAAGCTTGTCCTGAGACTGGATCCCTGGGACCTGACTCCCCAGCCTGGACCCTGCCCTGCCAGGCCTAAGTGCCCCTCCCCTGCCTGACTCAGCGCCCCGACCCCACCCTGGACTCTGCTTCCCCAACCCCACCCTGCAGCCCAGGCCTTCTCCACCCTTCTGGGTCCCCCACCGGGCCCCCCAGTCTAGGAGAGCCTTCCTGCCCCTCCCTTCTGCTCCAGCTTCCACAGCTGGGCCCTCCACTGGGCTCTCGGGGTCTCTCCAGTCTGTCCCTTGCAAGGTGACCCCCTGCCAGTCTCCTCCACCCCACAGGCCCCTCGTGGCCCTGCACCTTCCTCCTGCCCGGATGGCCCCACCTTCTGTGGGAGCTCTGCCTCTGAGGACCCTCCAGCCTCTTGAAGCCCGTGCAGGAAGGACAAAGCCCCTGCCTCAGTGCCACCCCTCGAGGGCTGGGCTGTGGGTCTGCAAGGGACCCATTTGTTGCCAGGGCCCCTGTAAAGGGTCTGGAACCCCCAGCGTAACCGTCACCACCATCCCGTGCGTGGAGCTTGCTACAGCCAGGCCTCTTCCAGAATTTTCCACGGAGCATCCCGTTCTCCTCACAGCAGCCCCACTGAACTGTGGTATCATAGCCCATTTCACAGGTGAGGAAACGGAGGCCCAGGAAACCAAAGGGCTCGGCTAAGCCCTCCCCACAGTGAGGGTCAGCAGCAAGACTGGGCCACCCGTGGGGTCGCCGAGCCCAGGAGCTCGAGGCTGCAGCAAGCTGCGATCGCGCCCCCACCCTCCAGTGTGGAAGAAAGCCAGGTCGGGGAGCGCCCAGAAACAGACCTAGATAGATGGAAGCTTACACAGGACAACAGGCGCGTCTCAGGTCGCTGGAGATTCGACGAAATTTTCAATCAACGGTGCTGGAACCAGTGAATAAAAGACACATCTAGACTGGGCACAGTGGCTCACACTGTAATCCCAGCACTTGGGGAGGCCAAGTCAGGTGGATCACTTGAGATCAGGAGTTCAAGACCAGCCTGGACAACATGTGAAACCCCGTCGCTACTAAAAATACAAAAACTAGCTGGGCATGGTGGCACATGCCTGTAATCCCTGAGGAAGGGGAATCACTTGAACCTGGGAGATGGAGATTGCAATGAGCCAAGATTGCACCACTGCACTCCAGCCTGGTGACACAGTGAGACTCTGTCAGGAAGGAAAGAAAGGAAGGAAGGAAGGAAGGAAGGAAGGAAGGAAGGAAGGAAGGAAGGAAGGAAGGGAGGGAGGAGAAAGAAGGAAAGAAAACTACAAATCAACCTAAGGAATTTGCAATGTGTGAATTTTTTTTTTAAGATGGAGTTTCGCTCTGTTGCCCAGGTTGGAGTGCAGTGGCACAATCTTGGCTCACCACAACCTCCTCCTCCAGGGTTCAAGCGATTCTCCTGCCTCAGCCTCCTGAGTAGTGGGATTACAGGCATGTACCACCACTCCCGGCTAATGTTTGTATTTTTAGTAGAGACGGGTTTCTCCATGTTGGTCAGGCTGGTCTTGAACGCCCAACCTCAGGTGATCCGCCCGCCTTGGCCTCCCAAAGTGCTGGGATGACAGGTGCCCAGCCATTGAATTTCTTCATAATCTAAAAGTGGAAATAACTGTGGCTCAAAAGTCAGAAGCAATAACGGAAAATGATACTGATGTATACATTTTATCATTACATATAAAAAACTGAGACCATGCCAAAAAGCCAAATATAGATGAAGTTAAAACACACATGATCAACACAGAGGAAAAATCCACAATTTATGTTTCGGTCGAAGGGCTGATCTCCCTAACATAGAAAGAGCTCTGATAAAAAGTAGGGAGGGAAAAAGACCAAAACCTGATCAGAACAAAAGGGACATAAGAGATGTCAACAGGCAGGTCCTAGAGACGCACAAACAGGCAGATGACCCTCAAGCACAGGCCATCAGCGGGCCCTCCCTTCGTCAGAGTGCCTTGGAGCTGCCTGGACATGCCGATTCTTCCCAGTTCATGGGCGCGGCCCTGGGGCTTGAGCACGTGCTCTGCTCGGCCAGCAGCTGTGCAGAGAAGTAGGCCCTGTCCCCCACTGCTTGGAGAATACACAATGGTACTGTTGGAAACAGATTCTCCGTGCTGCAAAGAAAAATTAGCACTGAGACAAAGGATCTTTCAGCAACACAATTTTTACTTCCTGGACTGCAGGAAGGAGACCCTCACTAGCCATCTTGTCATGACAGCACAATGAACAAAGGAAAAGACACAAAGCTATCCTTACGCATTTGGGGTCGTCCTTACTGCTGTGTTTGATCTCTGTTGGCTGGAGCCAGACCTCACAATCTAAACTAAAACCCGATTGGCTAACAACTTACAACTTTTCTAAACAGGTCAAAGCAGTGGAGAGCTGGGACATGCCTGTGAGCACGTCCAGCACAGGTATCTTGGTTAAGGTACAAGGACATAGAATGTACTATGTGCCTGTAAGCACGGCATGTCTAACAGCTACATAGGATAGGGCTTCACAAAGTAATTAGCATGCTTATTCTTTTACAAAAAATGAAACTTTAAAAAGGAACTTTCTACTTCCCACAGTGCCATTCCTGCGGGGCACGAGGTGGCACAGTGCTGCACAGATCAGCAACCTATGAGCAAATACAGGTGCAATCACCTGACACAGCCGTCTCCAGTATAGGAAATCACATACGCCCGAGGGCGTTTGTCACGGCATTATACACAATATCAAAGCCACGGAGACATCCCAGCTGCCCTTCAGCAAGGGCCCAGTCAGACGAGCCTGGTGCAGCCGTGCGCGTGGTAGGCGCCCAGCAGTCGTGAGGAGGAAGGGGTCCCCTCTCCACACCCTTCACAGCCCGCTCTCCAGGACGCAGCCTTCAGGGACGACAGAGAGGAACAAGGAGTGCAGAATGCCACTGTCTGTACTGCAGGAGAAATGCACTGACCTTCTGCTTCTGCCGTGGAAAAGGCCCAGGAGCAGGACAAGCATTCCTACCACACACAACTGTCAAGCCGGGCAAAATCGACCACGCAGCTGTTCGCAGACGCTGGGTCACAGGCAGTACCACTGTGCCCGTGCTCTCCCTGACTTCTGCCTGGAGGCACTCTCTGGACACAGGACAGGCAGGTAGAGCCCAAGCAGAGCACAGGGGTCTCACTGAGCTCCGTCAGCCTGGGAGACTGAGGCAGCTGGGGTTTGCAGGGCAGAGGATCAGAGAGGAGGGCACTGCAAAGGGGCGAGACTCAGACACGCACGAAAGGTCTTCTAAGGGCTCCGGGATGCCGAGCTGCCCAGGTGAAAGGCAAGGTGAGGCCTGACAGGGGACAGCTCTGAATCGGGAGACTGGAGCTGAGGACAGTCTGGAGGTGACACACTGCTGGGAATCATTCATGTCCCAGCCATGGCGGGAGGCCCGGGCACCCAGCCGGAAGGCCACGCATTGGGAGTCAGCTTCCTGGCCCTAGAGTATCAGACCCACCCTAGCAAAGCTGAAAAGCAGCCTCGGCAGGACCACCTGACCCAGGAAAACGACCACCAGCCAGGACTCGCTGCCACAAGTCCAGATGCAACCGCAGAGCCTCTTTCATGTCCAGCCTACGTCAAAAAACACCACAGGTGGAGGTTCGGGAAAATCTGACACACAGCCAGGGAAAAGGACTAGCGGTGAATAGAACACGCCCAGAGACGCGGGAGTTCACAGACAAGCACTTAGAAACGGCTATTACAAATATGCTCAAGAGCTTAGAAGAACAGACAGTGACGACAAGTGAACAGATGGAGACTCGCAGCAGAAACGGAACGCCCTAAAACAACATGGAAGTTCCGACACTGAAAACTACAACCCTGAGCGAGATTCACAGACAGGTCGGAGACCACAGAAGAAAGAATCGGTGAACTGAAAGGCAGAGCAACAGAAATTATTCCATCTGAAGGAAGGAGAGAGAAAATGCATTGAGAAAATAGATTCCATGAGACAGTGTCACGTAGTCTAACATAAGCCTCATGATCTATTAAATCCATTCCTGGAGCCCCAGAAAGAGGAGAAAAAGACTGCAGCAGGGGAAAAAAACATATTTGAAGAAATAATGGCCAGAATTTTTCAAAATATCATGAAAAATGCTGGGCACAGTGGCTCACGCCTGTAATCCCAGCACTTTGGGAGGCCAAAGTGGGTAGATCTAGCTGAGATCAGGAGTTTGAGACCAGCCTGACCAGCCTGGTGAAAGTCTATCTCTACCTAAAATATAAAAATTAGCTGAGTGTAGTGCTGCACACCTGTAGTCCCAGCTACTCAGGAGGCTGAGGCAGGAGAATAGCTTGAACCCGGGAGGCAGAGGTTGCAGTGAGCCAAGATCGCACCACTGCGCTCCAGCCTGAGTGACAGAGCGAGATTCCACCTCAAAAAAAAAACATGAAAAACATCAATCCACAGAAGTAGTAACAAACCCTGAGCATAATGTGCATGTATGCACACACAAAGACACACACACAGACATACACACACAAATACACAAACACACACAGACACACAGAAACACACACACCATACACATAAACACACACAAACACACATACACCACACTCACCACACACACAGAGGCGCACACACACACATATACACAAACACACAGCACACACAGAGACAAACACACATACACAAACACACACACAGACACGCCACACCCACAGAAACACACACACAGACACACAGATACCACTCACAGAGACACACACAAACACACATACACAAACACACACCACACACAGAGACAAACACACATACACAAACACACACCACACACAGAGACAAACACACATACACAAACACACACCACACACAGAGACAAACACATATACAAACACACACACAGACACACACCACACCACAGAAACACACACACAGACACACAGACACCACTCACAGAGACACACACAAACACACCACACAAATACATGCGCACATACACCCCACATGCAGAGGCACATACACACCACACATATACACAAACACACCAAGGCACTTTACAACAAATACTGAAAACCAAAGATAAAAATACAATCTTAAAAGCTGCCAGAGAAAAACTGAACGTGACACGTGGGAGGGGAAGGAAAGAAATACCTCCAGCTTCTCATCAGAAACAATGCAGGCGGAAGACAATGGATGACATCTTTGCAGACTGGAAAATTCATCAGCCTAGAATCCTACATCCCACCAAAATATCTTTCAAAAACGAAAGCAAACTTCCAGTTTCAGTGTAGAGAGAGCAGAAAGAGCCTTGCTTCAGCCCTTACAATAAGAAAAGAAGCTGAGAAACTGCAAGTTAATGATTTTTCATCAGGCCGTCAGAGAAACGGAGTCACAGGGAAACAGGCAAGCCAAAATCTGGAGAGAAACAGGCTTCCGAGGAGAAACAGGACCCAAGCATGTTCTCACCTGGGCAGATGCCACTGAACCTGTTACAATGCGTAGATACAGATCTATATTGGCCAGAAATGTTTAAGAATTTACTAAAGGCCAAATACGGATAAGCATGGGAGTGTGACACCCTGGGGCCACAGACTCATGGGAGGTTCTCACCCTCTTGAAGTTTTCTTCCAAGGATCTCACCAGTGGCTCCCAGGGAAGACATAGGGAAAATCCTGGGGAAGCTTTACCTGGGGTACTGGTGGAAGTAAACACGTTTACCCCAAAACTCTGCCCAGATCTATCCCATTCTCTACCCAATGGAACAAAGTCTTCAAAACAAAACAACACAAAAATCCAGGCCTCTGTCGCTGGTAGGAGTCCATGGAGTCTGGGAGAGGAAAACAGAAAAAATAAAAAGCTCTACCCTGGGAGAGGGTCAGACACACATGCTAACCCTGGCACCACACCAGAAGAGGGCAGGCACACATGGGAAGAGCCTGGAACAACACTGATGGCCTAACATACATGTAGTGGAGTTCCAGAAGGAGAAGACACAGAGAAGAGGCCAGAAGAAGTATTTGAAGACAGAAAGGCTAAAAATTCTCCAATATGAGGGGCACCAGCTCACAGATTCGGGAAGCCCAGAGAACACCAGGATAAACACCAGGAAAATTCGCATCTGGACACATCTTCAATCCACCAAAAACAAAGGACAATCTTGAAGCCGGATGGGGAAAAAGATACATTATCTACAGAGAAAGATAGATAAGAATTTCCACAGACTTCTCTTCAGAAACCATATAAACAAAAAGACAATAGAGAG
>NW_016107837.1:169901-181742 GCF_001604975.1 Cebus imitator
ATTACCAGAAAACCCACTATATAAAAAATGTTAAAGTTCTTCAGGTGGAAGGAATATTATACAGACAGAAACTTGAATCTAGAAAAAGAAATGAAGATACTGGAAATTGACTGAATGAAGACAAAATAAAATCATTTTTTAATTTAATTTCTCTAAAATATGATTGTTTAAAGGGAAGAGTATAGTAATTTATTGTATGTTTGTGGCTTATGTCAAAATGAAGTTTGTAAGAAAAAGGACACAGGAACAGGAGGGAAGAATTGCATAGTTACTGGTTAAGGTCCTTATACTGCACTTGAAGAAGTGCAATATTATTTTAAGGTAGGCTCAGACTGTTTAAAAATATACATTGTGAACTGTAGGAGAACTCCGAAAAGTTTTTTAAAGAGGCATCGATAAGTCAACAGAGGAGATATAATGGGATAATTAAAATGCTCAATTATGATCAGAAAATGGAGAAAAAGATAAGAAATGTGACAAAAAAACAAATTTAATAAATAACTGGTCAGATGGTCCTGAGGCACAGCAGTATAAAGCATAGCAGTACAAAGAACATAGCTTCACTTATGGAGCATAAAGTGAATCCTTATGAAGGATTTACACCTAAGTTTCTATTTACAGAGAAGACAGGGACAGAGGAAGAAGCTAAGCACGTCACGAGGAAACAGAAGAACACAGGTGTGGGCGCCATTCAAGACATAGTCCTTCAAAAGGAAAAGTCAAGAAAATGATGCCAAGAAACTATATTTTTAGTCTAAAACTTTCCATCTAGAAGGAACGGGAACTTTTCTAGTGTTAGAGACAGGTGAAGCAGTGCATGAAGCTTGATTAAATCTTGTTTCAAAGCTATAGGACAGGTGTATATAAACGATGTCTATCATAGCTATAAGAGAGGTGTAGGGGCGTTCGGGCTCTTTTAATCTGGACAGGATAGTAGATCGTATTTGAGAACGGATCTTAATTTCCTCACATGTGATAATGGCACTGTGGTTCTATAGAAAATATCCTTATTTTTAACAGATGCAAGTTAAATGATCGTAAGGAGCAAAGTGTCACAGTGTCTGAAACTCATTGTGAAATGTTCAGCAAAACTTCAGAGGAAGGAAAGACAGAAACATACATAACAATACGCTAAGAGGCTGGGCGCGGTGGCTCAAGCCTGTAATCCCAGCACTTTGGGAGGCCGAGGTGGGTGGATCACGAGGTCAAGAGATCGAGACCATCCTGGTCAACATGGTGAAACCCCGTCTCTACTAAAAATACAAAAAATCAGCTGGGCATGGTGGCACGTGCCTGTAATCCCAGCTACTCAGGAGGCTGAGGCAGGAGAATTGCCTGAACCCAGGAGGCGGAGGTTGCAGTGAGCCGAGATCGTGCCATTGCACTCTAGCCTGGGTAACATGAGTGAAACTCCGTCTCAAAAAAAAAAAAAACAAAACAAAACAAAAAAACAATACGCTAATAAGTGTTGAACCTAAGTGGGAGAGATAGATACAGGTTTTCATATGCTATTCTTCATTTATTCTTCCATAATGAATGTTCTCATAACTTAAAAAATCCTCCAATTACCCACAGACCTGGCTTTCGGGAGGCACCGCCATCTGGTTCACAGGCATATGCCCAAAAGTAAAGAAGGCGCACTCTGAGCAGCCAGCGTGGCAGCCACCAAGCCCTGCAGGCTGTGACTCCCGAGGTGGGTGTTTATTGATTGAGCTCAACATCTGCCCCACCTTCCCATCTGCTCTGACTTCTGTTTGGAGATCCATGTGGTTTAGGAGAAGCTGGCTCCACCACAATCTGAATACTCTATCCTCTGACCACAGACAGTCAGGGACACACATGTGATCTAAGGCAGTCCAGTCCTCACACAGTGGGCAGCAGTTGCCGGCAACCAGCTTGAGAATGGAGGGGAACCACCCAGCACTAGGACAAAGCCAGTCCTGCAGAAGCAGTGCCCAGAGGTTAAAGGACGTTGGGGACCTCATAGAGAGCCCCTGGAGCATCCCTCACCTGAAGCCTCCCCTTCCACTGGATTGGTCTGCTGAAGAAGTCAATAGATTTGCTTAAACTGCGATTCTGCTGCTGGCAACCCAAAAAGATGCCAACTCATACAATTCTGTAGGAGAATCCCTCAGGCCCTCATTTCCAGCCGTAAATCAGTAAATGAGGTTCAGGTGCAGTTCTGAAATCTGTATCTTGTTTCCCAGAACTCAGGAGTGGAGACCCTACAGACTATGAGAGGCAGGGGCCGGGTGGGCAGGCATGCCAGCCGCGCCCACAGCGAGCACTGATGGCATGCAAGCCGGCAGGCTCTTCGCAGGAGAGGAAGCCCGGGCACTCAGCCTCTGCATCATTAGAGAAATGGAAATTAAAACCATAACAAGATACACTTCACACCCACCAGGCTGGCAAAATCTCAAAACCGGGATAATATCCAGTGCTGGCAAGGATGTGTGACGCCTCAAACACCCAAATGCTGCCGGTCGGAGTGTAAATTTATGGAATTCACATCGGGTAACAGCTGGCAGCTACCTACATATATTGTATGCACGTGTATATGCATGTATATATGTGTGTATGCATATGCTTATGTGTGGATGTAGATATGTGTGTGTGTGTGTGTGTGTGTGTGTGTGTGTATATTTCCTTTACAGTCATGTGCCACTTCTGTCAAGAATGGACCGCATATACAACGGTGGTCCCATAAGACTGGAGAGAAGCAGACCTCGTACGGGTGTTCTGTATTTTATCTTTTACGCCATATTTTTACTACACCGTATATGTTTAGTTTTGTTGAAACACACAAATGCTTACCATTGTGTTACAGTTGCCGCCAGCATTCAGTACAGCACCACCCCGCCTGGGTTTGTAGCCCAGGAGAAGGGGCTCCCGCCATACAGCCCAGGTGTGTGGGACACGATGCCACCCAGGCTTGAGTAAGTTCACGCCGTGATGCTCACACGGTGACGAAATCGCCTAACAGCGCCTTCCTCAGAACCATCCATGCAGTCGGGCAACGCGTGATTCTGTGTACACATGTATGCACAGACATGTACCTGTATACATACAGCACAAAATATTGACAGTGGATGAATCTAACTGAGGGGACGCGGGTCTATTCTTTCAACTTGTCTGTTTGCTTGAAAATTCTCAAGGTAAGCTGGCGAAAATCATCTAAAAGAAGGCAAGAAAGGAAAGAAGCTACACACAGAATCTGCAAGCAAATAGTAGGCACAAAATCAAACAGCAGCTCCAAACTTAAATGTATCAGTAATTGCATTAAATATAAACAGACTAAGAGTTCTAATTGTGAACCAACGTCGTTGATTCTGTGTGTGTGTGTCTGTGGGTGTGTGTGTGATGAATTTGTCTATGTGTGTTTTCTATTTTTAAAAAGCCAACATTGGCAGAGAGAATGCAGTTACCTGGAGCTGTCCAGCAAGGGTGGACTAATACCAAGCCTCCTCTACACATGGCATGTTTGGGGAGCATTTTCTCTAAAATAACTAAGACAGCAAAACAACACATTCACACATCAGGGACGTCTCTAGATGTCACGCCATAGACATAGGGGCTGAGGCTTGGCTGACATGCCCCACCCCAGGTGGCACTACTTGGTGCCCTCCCCAGTGAGGGTCTCCTAGCCTGGCTCGCTCAGAAACCCCACCACAAATCACCCTGGATCTGCTTCAAGGAGAGGGAGTCACTGAACCACAGTAACATGCCCCAGAGACCCAGGTGCCAACCAGATGCCCTGTATTAGGTGACCCGAGGGACGAGGTGTCGGCAGCCAGACCTTCCCATCACTGGGCCAGGGCTCTCCTCCCTGGGGACAAGTCCAGTGGGAAGCCAGAACCACAGAACAGCGCAGGAGCTGGAGCCAGGCCAGGAGAGAGGGCAGCATCAGCCGGGTGCTCACCTCCAAACAGGGGCAGCGGGACGGTTGGGGCAGGGGAGAGGAGACCCTCCGCAGTGCTGCTGCAGATACCTGTTCAACTCCATATATTCCAGGCTTCCTGCCTATGTTGAGAGTGGGATACCTTTGGTCAGGTGGGTTGTCCTCCCTGTCCATGTCAGATGTCTGCATGTCCCTCCTTTGTGCCTGCCACCACCATGTCTGTCCACCCTACCCAATCCTCAACGACCCTGGAAAAGCCTACCTCCCAACACAGCACCCAAGGTCAAAGGTCAAAAAAAGCCAGACACCTGTGGAATGCAGCCTATGTCTCTTCTGCCTGGAAACTCACATGGGAGTCTGCACCAGGAAATTCCACCTAAAGTGCAGGTGCACAAGAGATTCTTGCCAGGAAGTACAGGTGTACCAGGAAGATTCACCCGGAAATGCAGATGCAGCAGAACGTCTAACCTAGAAGTGCAGGTGCACCAGGAAGTGCAGGTGCACAAGAGATTCTCACCAGGAAGTGCAGAAGAACCAAGAAGTCTGCACCAGGAAGTGCAGGTGTGCCAGGAAGTCCCATCTGGGAGTGCAGGTGCTCCAGGAAGTGTCATCTGGGAGTGCAGGTGCTCCAGGAAGTCCCATCTGAGAGTGCGGGTGCTCCAGGAAATCCCATCTGGGAGTGCGGGTGTGCCAGGAAATCCCATCTGGGAGTGCAGGTGCTCCAGGAAGTGTCATCTGGGAGTGCAGGTGCTCTAAGAAGTGTCACCTGGTAGTGCTGGTGCTCCAGGAAGTCCCATCTGGGAGTGCGGTTGTGCCGGGAAGTCCCATCTGGGAGTGCGGGTGCTCCAGGAAGTGTCATCTGGGAGTGCGAGTGCACCAGGAAGTCCCATCTGGGAGTGCGGGTGTTCCAGGAAGTGTCATCTGGGAGTGCGAGTGCTCCAGAAAGTCCCATCTGGGAGTGTGGGTGCACCAGGAAGTCCCATCTGGGAGTGCAGGTGCTCCAGGAAGTGTCATCTGGGAGTGCAGGTGCTCCAGGAAGTCCCATCTGAGAGTGCAGGTGCTCCAGGAAGTCCCATCTGGGAGTGTGGGTGCATCAGGAAGTCCCATCTGGGAGTGCAGGTGCTCCAGGAAGTGTCACCTGGGAGTGCGGGTGCGCCAAGAAGTGTCATCTGGGAGTGCGGGTGCACCAGGAAGTCCCATCTGGGGTACAGTTACTCCAGGAAGTCCCATCTGGGAGTGCAGGTGCTCCAGGAAGTGTCACCTGGGAGTGCCGTTGCTCCAGGAAGTCCCATCTGGGAGTGCAGGTGCACCTGGAAATCTACATGTTCCATTGAGGTCATGCCTGGGCCTGCTTTCTGATTCTGTTTCCAGCCCTGCTAACATTAATCCACCACCCTAGTATCTCTCAGCAGTAAAGCCATGACCCCTTCACACTCCACCCATCCGGCCTGGCCTGTGACTCTTTGTCCCTGTGGCAGGGAAGGGTGGAGGAGCAAGTGCCGCCCATAGGAGCCCTGGGCTGGCTGGTTACGGCCACCTTGGGCCTGGGCCTCCTCCTCTTTCGAGGAGGCAGACAGAAAGCCAGTGACGCCTGAGCCCCCTCCTGACTGTGCCCTCCAGGGAGGCCGGGAATGCCAGGCCTGGGAGTGGAGTTCGGAAGCCTCAGAAGTTGCCTGCTCCCAGAGCATAAGGGGCTGGGCCAGGCTTTCTGCCCTGCCGGGAGGACACAGGGCCCCTTATTTCTGAGGGTCCCTGCACTTTCTGAGGAACCTCCTTGGACTCATGCCTCTGACCGGTCTCACGTTCAATCCCTGCTATGGCTACACGCCACCATGGGGTGGGGCCCCCAGCAGCGCCCAGCTCCATGAGAGCGAGATATGGCCATCTCCATAGACCACAGTGGCCTGGCCAGGTGGAGGTGACATCTTTGCTGCCCACCTGCTGAGGCCTTTCTGCCTCTTGTTTCTGTGCTGGGGTGTTCAGGGAAGGCTTGCCAGACCTGGGGCAAGAACTCCATCTTCACCAGGAGCTAAGAACGAGAGGAAGGTGTGGGTAGGTGCAGAGGCGAGAACCCTGCAGGAGCTGAGCCGGCCCAGCCCAGCCAAATCCCAGCCCGAGACCAGAGGAAGCTGTGTAACCTCCGTGTCCACTTATAAAGCAGTGGTGATGGCAGCTCTGGGTTCCCATGCACTTGGACAGGCATACGGCAGCCTCAGTGAGGGCGGGCGGCCCGCCCAGGGCCCCCACTGCTGCGGCTGCCTTCCTCACTGTTGCTGTCAGCAGTGTCCTATCAGAACCACCCTGGGCACACACCATGCCTGAAGCCGGAAGTCGCATCTGGGACTCTCCTCTGTGGCTCCCACCCTGGCAGAGCCACCTGGGCTGTTCTGAACACAGTCACCCACAACCTGAGGAATGGGAAGCTACTCACATTCAGCGCCTTGTAGCTTGTTAAACAAGGTCTATACCTTCCATTTCCTATGCTATGGCAGGCCAGGACCTTTACTCACGCCTCCCACACAACAAAATCAGATCAAATCAATCCTGGGCCGGGTGTGAACATTTCCTTTAAAGTATTGATAAGCTGACAAAGAAGCTTTACTCCCAGAGCTCAGGGTAGAGTTCAGTGGAGACCAACAGGGCCTCCAGAAACGCGACAGAAGTGAACACAGACCCCTTCTGTACCACAGGACCCCAGCACTTTGGGAGGCCGAGGCTGGCAGATCACTTGAGATCAGGAATTCAAGACAAGCCTGACCAAGATGGTGAAACCCCGTCTCTACTAAATATACAAAATGAGCTGGGAATGGTGGCGTGCACCTGTAGTCCCAGCTACTTGGGAGGCTGAGGCAGGAGAATGGCTTAAACCCGGGAGGCGGAAGTTGCAGTGAGCTGAGATCATGCCATTGCACTCCAGTCTGGGTGACAAGAGCAAAACTCTGTGCTGTAATCCCAGCACTTTGGGAGGCCAAGGGGGACAAATCACTTGAGGTCAAGAGTTCAAGACCAGCCTGGCCAACAAAGTGAAACCCCATCTCTACCAAAGATACAAAATTAGCCGGGCATGGTGGCACGCATCTGTAGTCCTAGCTACTGTGGAGACTAAGGCACAAGAATCACTTGAACCCAGAAGGCAGAGGTTGCGGTGAGCTGAGATCGTGCCGCTGCACTCCAGCCTGGGTGACGGAGTGAGACCCTGTCTCTAAAAAACAAAAATAAAAAAGATACTGTATTAGGGTTCTCCAGAGAAACACAACCAACAAGTGTGTGTGCGTGCATGCATGTGCCTGTATGTACGCGTGTGTGTGTACACAGAGGGAGAGATTATGGATTGATTTTAAGGAATTGGCCCACACGATGGTGGGGGCATAGCGGGTCCAGAGTCTGCAGGGCCAGCTGACAGCCTGGAACCTCAGGCAGCAGTTGAAGTTTAAGACCAAATGCCACTTGCTGGCAGAATTCCCTCTTCCCTGTCAGAGGTCGGCCTGTGTTCTACTCAGGCCTTCAACTGATTGGATGAGGCCCACCCACATTATGGCGCCCTGTCTGCCTAACTGAAAGTCAGCCGATTTCGGGGTGAATCTTATCTGAAAAGCGGCCTCGCAGCAACACCCTGACCAAGAACTTGGGCACTGTGGCCCAGCCAAGTTGGCATGAAATTAACCGTCACAGAGACCATTACAGTAGTACAGATGGTGCGAAGTATCTAGGAATGCACCTAATGATATGTGCAAGATACGGAGAGAAAAACTATGAAATTTTATCGCATGTCATTAATGAAGACCGAAATAAATGGAGAAATAAAACATATTTGTTTAAAAAAAAAAAAAAAAAAAAAAACATGTATCTGGATTGGAAAACTCAATAATAATACAGAGATACCAATTTCCCCCCCAATGATTTGTAGAGCCACTACAATACCAATCACAATCCCAAGTGGTGTGTGCATGTGTGTGCTTGTGTGCCTGTGTGTATGTGTATGTGGATGTGTGCATATACACGTGCATGTGTGTGTCCATGCATGTGTATACATGTGTGTACCAGTGTGTGTGTGCCAATGTGTGCATGCAAGTGTGTGCTTGCCTGTGTGTGTGCGTGTGCACGTGCATGCATGTGCATGTGTGCGTGTGTGCACACATGAGTATACATGTGTGTGTACGTGCATGTGTCTACGTGTGTGCATGTGAGTGTATACACGTGCACCTGTGTGCAAGCATGTGCATGTATGTTCATGTGTATGTGCACACACGTGAGTATACACGTGTCTGCTAGTGTGCACATGCATATGTGTACATGTGTTCGTGCGAGTGTATACACGTGTGTGTGCATGTGCATGTATGTCCATGTGTGCATGTGCACACACGTGAGTATACGCGTGTGTGTGTGAGTGTATGCATGCATGTGTGTATGCATGTGCATGTGTGTGTGCATGTATGTGCGTGCATGTGTGTGTGTGCGTGTGTGTGTGTATGTGTGTGCATGTATGTGTAGACTTTAACAGGATGATTCTAAAATTTACATGGAATTAGAGCAGGCGTCGCTGTGAACCTGTTCCAATTCTGGTGCCCAATAAAGATCTTTTTTAACTTTTTAAAAAAGAGGAGCAGCCAAGATACTCCTAACGAAGATAAAAAGTGGGAAGCTTGGTCCTACTGTTCCCCAAGATTTCCTTTAAAGCCTCAGCAAAGCAGACAGTGAGGTATCGGTGCGCAGACAGCGCATACGCAGACGGAAACAGAGCACGCCTGGCTGCTGGAGGAGAGAGGCAGATTGATGGGGACAAGACAGTCCCATTTAAAATCAGTTTGGAGAACGGATTATCCACAGGGGAAAAATATTACTCACACTCCTGCTCTGCACTGTCCACAAAAGTCAATGCCAGGAAAAAATAATTATAAATCAAAAATCGATACCAGGTGGATTAAAGACGAAAGATGATCCTCAGATCTTTTGGAAAGGCGTACAGCAGAAAATCTTCTGACTTCAGAGGAAGGAGGCAGTGCTCAAGCAAGACACAGCGGACACAAGCCAGAACGCAAAAGAGGAACTAATTGGACTTCATTAAAATGTACTACTTTCTGTTCATCAGGCACCACATTGAAATGGGAAATAAGGTGCACTGGGAGAAGATGTCTGCAGCACGGACAACTGACCAAGAATCACTCAGGAAATATGAAAAGAACTCTCGTAACTATTCACTAAAAGACAAAAAATATTTAATGGACAAAAGACTTGAACAGGTGCTTCATGTAAAGGGAAATCCAGATGGCAAATGCGCATAAGCAAAGGTGCAGAACCTCGCTCTCTCCCGAGTAAACGCAAACTAAAACCACAGCAGGAGTCGCCTCACACTCACTAGACTGCCAAAATGGTAAAATCTCAGGAAGCTGGTAGAATTGCTTCAGCCCAGGAGTTCGAGGCCAGCCTGGGTGACCTAGCAAGACTTCACCTCTAATAAGAAGAAAAGCAGTTTAAAAATGTTAAATTCAGGCAAAACGAAGCACTGGCCAGGATGTGGAGCGACGGTCCTTGTTTTAGGTTGCTGCTGGGTGCGCACTTTAGAAAATCATTCATCAGTGTCTAGTAAAGTTGAAGTTGTCCAAGCTGCTGACAAAGTAGCTCTACTTTGCTATTGTCAGTAAAGACCTGCTTGGAAGAGATGGTGAGTGTTTACAGTGGTCAAAGCAGCATTGATTTAGTGGTGTAGGCATACCATGGACTACTACGCAGCCAGGAAAATGAACAGCCACAGCTACACACATCTGCAAAGAGGAGTCGTCAAGTATAGTCTGAGCAATGGAAGCGAGTCAGGAAGCATTCCCAGGATGTGATCTCATCAGCTGACATTCGAAAACAGACAAAAACTAAACAACATCTGTTTAGGGGTGCCTACGTGGGTGCAAAAATTGTAAGAAAAAGGCAGAAAATGGTGACCCCAAAGTCAGATGAGTGAGCCCCAAGGGGGAAGGAACCCAGAAGAATTCTGGGGTGGTGGCAATAGCCTGTCGCTCCAGGGACTCACACTACCATGCCGTTCACGTCATGACAACAAAATCATGTTAGGATGCCCCGCTCTGCCCAGTGGACTGGGAGGCACTGCCGGGCCCTGTGCAGAGAGTCCAGCTGCAGAAGTGCAGAAGGACCATGGGTAAGCCCAGTTCTGGGACGGGGCTGCTGGGAAACCAGAAGCACGGGGGCCACGGCCCTCCCTGAAGGCACCTCGTTTGGCTGAGCCATGCGCAGGTCTGTACCTGTGATGGCCACAGAGGCCCTGCAGCTGCGCCCGGCGGACACGTCCCTGCACCGGAAGGGCTCCCATTGTCTCTGACCAGTCCCCCCACCGCACCTCCTCTTACAGGAGGCCAGGAAGGAGCCCAGGCAGGCGCCCCTTATCCTCATGGCATGGCACAGCCCCGGTCATAGAAATGGGAGAAACTCTGCTTTGATCACCCTTCAGTGTGGCCCTGTCTCCACGGACTCAGACTCCAGCACCCCTGCTTTGGGCACCGGCCCCCTTTGGGGACATGTTGATGCCCTTTCTTTACAGAAGAATCTCAGCCTGGCTGGCTCTGCACTTACTCAAGCCCCACGGCAGGAATCAGGCTTTTTTTTGGTACCTACAGCCTCCAGCCTGTGCCCAGCCTGTTCAGAACATAAAGCGGGACCAGCCCTGCCGGCTGTAGGGCCAGGAGGAGGCAGCTGGGGGTGCGGGGTGGGCTCTGGGTAGCCAGGGGTCATCCAGGGGACCATCCCGCCAGGCTGCCCAGAGGGCAGGCACAGTGACACACAGGCTCCCAGCACCGGAGCGGCCATAGGCCTGGCAGATAGTGGATGGGGACAGTGGGAGCTCCCCACGACACAGGGCAGCAGGCTCAGGGCAGGGGGGTAGAGGGTCTCAGGTGAACCTGGAACTGAAGGCATTTAATGTGACCACAGGGGCTGTGGGTCGTAGGACCAGGGGGGCCTGACAGAACACAGGGAAGACGGCTGATTCTCGAGTCCCATCTGGACCTGGGACTGGGCTGTACCTCAGGGACCCGCGCCGGGGACACAAACAGCCCCTCCCCAGGCCTCCCTGCACCCTGTGTTCCCTGGGAGGAGCTGCAGGCATGAGCTGTCTGCTGTGCCTTCCAAGGCCAGCTCATTATTCCTGGGCAACCCCTGCAGCCCAGACCTGGCCCCATCAGGCCCTAAAAGCAGTGTGGGGAGCTGTCGTGGAGGGGCTTAGAGGAAGGCCCCAGGGTGGCTGGATTCCCTATGGTGAGGCAGAGGCTGTCCAGCACGGAAAGCCACCTCCTTCTCTTCATTTCTCAGAGCCACACATTCAGCCCACCCAGCTCTCGTCACAGCTGCAGTAGGACATTGGTCTGTGTCCAGAAGCCCCAGAGGCTAACCCACCTCAATGCACACACATGTCGGGGTGAGCCAGCAGCTAGCAGGACGCCTGGCTGCAGCCCAGCATGGGCAGTGTTGGCAGGGGCAGGCTCTGTTCCCACACATGCTCACACACACTGACCCGTGGCCCTCACCAGGAGCCTATGAGGTCAGTGCTCCTTTCTCTCCATGGACCAATGTCATCCAGCGAGCAAGTAGTGGGGGTGGGATTTGAACCCAGGCCATTGGTACCATAGCCCACACACTAACCGTTGTGCTCATGATCACCAGATCGCTGTAGGGGACAAGATGGCAAAGTCAAGGAAAAATGACAGAGCAGAGGGACAGGTCCAGTGTCTCCCAGCACTAAGAAATCAGAAAAGTCTGTGGGTCCATAAGCAGCTCTCCTTTACGTGTAGGTACTTTTTTTCTAGTGTCTGCCGTTTACTAGGTCCTTTAATAGATATTTACTAGGTGGATAGATGGATGAGTGAGTGAATGGACAAGTAGATGGATGGATGGATGGGTGTGTGGATGGTTGGTTGGGTGGGTGGATGGGTGGATGGATG
>NW_016107837.1:182182-195947 GCF_001604975.1 Cebus imitator
GGGTGGGTGGGTGGATGGATGGATAGAGGGTGGGTAGGGATATGGGTAAATGGGTGGATGGGTGGGTGGGTGGGTGGATAGAGGGTGGGTAGGGATATGGGTAAATGGGTGGGTGGGTGGGTGGGTGGATGGATGGATAGAGGGTGGGTAGGGATATGGGTAAATGGGTGGGTGGATGGGTGGGTGGACCACAATCTGATGGGTAGATGGGTTGATAGGTGGTTGTTTGACCAGATGGACAGATGGATGGATAGAAGTTTTGTGAGTGTGTGGGCGGAGTAGGAGTGGATGAGGATGTGAAGCAGTCAATGGGTAAGTGAGTGAATGTGTAGGAGGATCCTGTGTGAATGGGTGGGTGGATGTCATGAGTAAATGGGTACACGGGTGCAGGGGTACAGGAGAGGTAGACAGGTATGTGTACAGGAAGTTGGGTAAAGGGATGGATGTGGGCGTGTTATGGGGTGTCTGGGTGGGTTGACAGATGGATGGGTGGATGAGTATTGTGTTACATGGGAGGAAACGAGTTTAGTTAAGTTGGTGGGCAAATGAATAAATGAGTAGTTGGATGCAGAGATGGAAGCTGGCTGGCTAGGTGGATGGATGATGGGTGAGCAAATGGATGGGTGGGTGATGAAAGAAAGGGAGGATGGATGGGTGAGTGAGTGAATGAATGGGTGGAGGAATGGATGGATGGGTGGATGGGTGAGTGAATAAATGAATGGGTGGATGGATAGATGAATACATGAATGAGCGGATGAATATGTGGAGGAATGGATGGATGAATCAATGAGTGAATGGCTGGATGATGACAGAACGGATGAATGGGTGGGTGGATGGGTGAGTGAGTGAATAAATGAATGCGTAGATGGATGGATGGGTGGAAGGATGAATGAAGGAGTGGATGGGCGGGTGATGAAAGAAAGGATGGGTGGGTGGATGGGTGGGTGGATCGATATACGAAGGATGGAAGCTGGCTGGATGCGGGGGGAATAAGTGCATGGACAGATGGGTAGGTGGGTGGGTACGTGGGTGGATGGTGAAGGAATGAATAATATGTTGTTATTATTATATAAATGAGTTTCCAGTTTGGAAGACTAGTATCCTCTGAGAGCTCTCTCTGTGGGTCAGGCTCTACAGATTCGCTTCCGAGCTGCCTCTCTCTGGGCACGAGATGTTTCCCCATCTGCTCCGTGAGTGTGAAGGGGTGGATTGGCCAGATTAGCTGTGCCTGCTTCAGGAGCCCAGCCCAAGCCCGGGGGCCTGGGAGTCACACTCCAGGACTCTCAACTCGACCCCTGCTCTCCGGGGCCAGGGTCAGCAGCCTCTGGCCACACCCCTCCTCTTAAAACAGGCTCAGGCAGGGAGAGAACACTGCCTGCTGGTGGCTGCCACGGAAAATCCTTCATTGCTTGTTTTTCTCCTCGACTGATTAAGGAAAGAGAGTCATAAAATGACAGGGCGTCACCAGGCCTCGCCGCTGGCCAGCTCTGACTTATCCGCTGACATTTCCCAGGAGCCAGCTAACCTTTTCTGCCACAAATAGACTGAAGTGGGTCCCTCGAGGCGGTCTGGCCTGAACAGAGTTTGTCTCAGGGGAGGTGGGGGCCCGGGACAGCAACAGGAGCTGGGTCACTTCAATAACCAGGAAGGAGAGCAGGGACTGAGGGCACAGCAAGGACCCTGGGGCAGCCACTGAAAAGCAGCCTTCCCCACCGTCAGGACTGCTGCCAGGGCCACCAGGCAGAGCCAGGGAACAAACACCCGCTCTCCCTCCCTGGGGTCCCCACTGTGTTCCCAGGCCCGACACCCGCCTCCCAGCACAGCAGCCCGGCCTCTGCTCCTCTCCAGGCAGAAATGACCTGGGAACGCTCTCTGGTCAATGTGCCGGGGATCGAGGGGCCTCAGCGACACCAGGGCAGGCTCCCCCACAGACGCTGCTGCCCCTGTCCAGGGGGCTTTGGGAAGGCGCCCCTGCTGTGGCCTCACGGAGGAAGGACACCCGGGACGTGGCCCAGCAAGGCTATTTACACACCAGATGCCTCCATCTGCCCTTCTGGCTGTAAATCAGGACTCAGCCGTGGAGATGGAGGAGAAGGTCCACAGGGGCTGAGCCTCCTCCCAGCCCTGCTCTCAGTCTCAGGATTAAGACTTTAACCCCAGTGGGCCCTCAGGAGGCCAGGCAAGCTGCCACCCCCGAACCCTGACACCCTCAACCCTGTGCCACGACAGGGCGAGGACAGAGCCGGTGTTCACAGACCAGGAAACGGGGTTGCCTCAGCTCACCCAGGGTCCCAGGGCCAGGACTGGGCATAGCCGAGACCAAGGTCAGGCCCCACCCAGAGTCTCATGCACAGTCCCCATTGAGCTGCCCGAATCTGGGTCCCGATGGTGTCCCCGAGAGGCCGCCCGCCCACAAGAAGGGACGGGAGAGGCTTCACAGGGTGAATGGATGAGGACAGCAAATGCAGGCCAAGCCCATGGCCAGAGCTGCCATCCCCCGCTTCCCCCGAACACAGCCAGCCTGATGCGCAGGCCTCAGACCTGGGAGGGGGCCTGGGCCACCTGACTCCATGTCTTCATTTATTGATGGGGTAACAGGGCCAGAGCGCCACAGCAATGCTGTGGATGCCTGAGTCTCCTCCTCCCCGCCTTCCTCTCCTCCCCCTTTCCTCCTCCTTCTGTTCCTCTCACCCTCCCACCCATCTCCCCCTCCTGAGCCCCAGCCCTGCTCTAACACCAGGCCTTGTCCCTCCTGGGGTCTGAAAGAGCAGGTCCTGGCCTGGGGCCAGTCAGCATGAAAAGGGAGGACCATCTCTCCACACAGAGGACAGGGACTCTGTGCCCCAGGCATCAACCCCAGAGTCAGGAAGCCATGGGTCCCAGGGGACAGCTCACTCTGCCTCCTCTGTTAGCTCCAACACCCCCTCCCCTCAGGGAGGGCCCCTGGGCGCCAGGCCCTGCCAGGGACATGAGGGCCACAGCCATGCTCAGAAGGAACAGACGGCACACAGGCCTCCAGGGAGAACAGTGGCTGGCAGTGACAGGAGGGGCTGCACAGGATTCACCAGCGAGGGCCAGGCGGCTCGGCCACCTTGGAGACACTGCTGCCGCTCTCTGAGCTCAGGTTTCCCTCCTGAAGGCAGCACCGGTGTCTCCTCCTGGGGACCTTGAGTGGGTCAGCCCAGGCCAGGGAGGTTGAAGGGCTCTGTGAGCTGTAAGGGGCCAGCACCCGCGGGCAGGGGCGCTTGTCCTGGGGTCAGGCTCCCCCGCAGGGCGGAACACGCATGCACTGTTCCCAGCGGGAGGCACATGCCATCCAGTGAGGCCCCACTCTCCGGCCTTTCCTGAAGGCACTGGAAGATAGGCAGCATCCCAGAAGCCTAGAAAAGCCCTGGGGGCTGATGCTGGGGACCACAGATGAGGGCGGTGTCCCCCCAGAGCAACTGCGCAGACAGGGCAGGGGTGCGGCTCCAGGGTCCCGGGGTCCAGCTCATTCCCCGCATCAAACTCCTTCTGCAGGAAATCCCGGAGCCGCTCCTCCATCCTGCCTGAACTCCTTGACTGACCCGGCCGACAGGTGCCCGGCACAGCTGCCTGGAGATCAGAAGATTCCACACGTCCCCCTCCACCTGCCCGGCACCCCCATGCCCAGGAGGCCGCCCTCCAGAATTCTGGCTTTCCCTCATCTTTTTCCAAGCCCAAGGCCCTGGAAGAATGTTTGCACGAAACAGCTTTGCAAGCCAGAGCCCTCTGGGGGCATCCCAGGGAGCAAAACCTCCCTCCTGTGTCTATAGATTTGCCCACATTCCCAGGGAATAAACTGCATCTCCCCCCACCCAACCATGCCCCGCAGACGTTGGCTTATCTTCCAGGGTCAAAGGACACTGACTTCCCTGCGGCAAAGACTGAGTGGGATCCTAGCCATTCCCTTAGGAGATCGAGGGTTTCCTCGGCTGACACAAACCTGCTCTGTTTGCCCCCACGAGACTTGGGGACGCGGAGGGGGACGAGAACTTGCTGCACTGTGAGTAATAAATGTCAGGGCCCATCAGGGCTGGGCGCTTCCTCCATGGTCGAGTTTATGGGAGTCTGGTGCAAACGTGGCCGCTGCTGGGCCACTGCACTGCGGGTTCCTGTGCATCTCGGGTCACCAGGGTTTCTCCCTGGCTGTGCCCAAACCTCACCTGGCCTCCCAGACCCTGTCTCCCTGACTCCACGGCACGCTCCCCCGCGGTCTGCGTCCAGCCTCTGGCGGCCTTCCGCTCAGTGAACCAGCCACGCCGGTTCCCACCGCAGGCCCGTGCGGGCTCCCGTGGTCCCTCTCAGCTCATTCTCGCCGTCGGGGAGTCCCGGATTTTGTTTGTTTGTTGTTTCCTTTTTTCCTTTTTCCTTCCAAGTTTTATTTGAGGTTTTGGGGTATCCACATGCAGGTTTGTTACATGGGTAAATTGCATGTCACGGGGGCTTGGCATGCAGATTATTTCATCGCCAGGTGCTGAGAGCATGTACTGACGGGCGGTTTTTCCAGCCCCACCTCCTCCCGCCTCCGCCCTCAAGAGGGCCACTGTCTGCTGTTCCCTCTGTGTGTCCACCTGTACTCAGTGTGTAGCTCCCACTTACGAGTGAGCACATGCGGTGTTTGGTTTTCTGTTCCCGTGTTGACTTACCTGGACAGGAGCCTCAGAATGGACACAGCCCCCTCAAGAGCAGCCTTCCCTGGCCACTGTCCCAAAAACAGTCCTCCCGTCTCCCCGCCCCAGGCACCCGCTGGCATTCTCATTCATTCGTTCCCCGCCGAGCACTCACGGGGCCCCACCCTTGCAGGCTCCATCTGGGCTCACAGGATGCAGCCGTGAGTGGGACACGGACCCTGCAGACACGGAGTTAACTCCAAAGGGAGACAGGAGAGAAATCAAACACGGAGGCGGCCCCTGGACTCTCTGGTGCTCTGCGCTGGGGTTAGGAGTGAGGCCAGGGCCGAGGCCGCCCAGGCGTGGGGGGACAGAGCCGTGAGCAGAGGGGCGCGTCACACCCTTCTCCCCCCACAGCCCTTCTCACTCCCCTTTTCAGGTCACCTTATTCCACGTCCTCTGCAGAGCAGGCACCGAACGGGATTCAACCTGCGAGGAGACTTTTTAATGGAGGGAAACACCCACCCCTGAGTGGCAGCACCGAAGCCAGGAAGGCTGGGGAGCATGAGACCTCGAGGAGGCAGGGAGGCCGGGCGGAGGTCCCTGGGCCCTGGGAGGCTGAGGCAGGTCCTGGCCTTCTGCAACTGGAGGTGCACCAGGCAAGCCCCGTGAGCTGTGGGCAGATGCCCTCCACACTGGATGTGCCCGTCCCAGGCACTGCCCAGCCCGGAGCCCACAATTGCACCGGCACACAGCAGACACGTCATTGACAGGGGGGAAGCAGCTACAAGCCCCCCACCCCACACACACGCTGTGTGCTCACCCTCTACACCCTTCCACATCACTCAGGGGCCCCGCCGGGGGGTCGCTCCTCTTTCTCCTTCCTTGACAGGAGCCTGGCTATGCAGCCTGCAGTGCCACAGAGGCTGGAGAAGCAGGCAGAGGGGTCACGCCCCACCAGGCCATGCGGGCGGTCACTCGCCATGGGGCTCACCGACTGAGCACAGGCACAGGACACAGGCCTCCCTTCCTCAAGAGGCGGGCGGCAGGCAGGGGGCAACAGGGACAAGGCCACACATGGGCCCGGAGAGGCCCCGGGCAGGGATCTGCTTTGTGCAAAGCTGTAGGCACTGCCATGTTTCTTAGGGTACCACCTCTGACTGTGTCCTGGGGCTGGCTCCCCCTTGCCAGTGGGAAACTGGGACACCTCCACGTGGTGGTGTTGGGGCTTTGGGATGTGACACCAGAGACATATACATACATAGGGTCCAGAACTCACATAGGAACACACGTTGCAGGCGCGGATGGGGCTCTCCGGTGCCTTTTACACCAGCCGGGCTCTTTTCGTTTGTTTGAGATGATGTCTCGCTCTGTGGCCAGGCTGCAGTGCAAGGGCACGATCTGGGCTCACTGCAACCTCCACCTCCTGGGCTCAAGCAATTCTCCTGCCTCAGCCTCCTGAGTCACCAGGACTACGGCCACGCACCACTGTGCCTACAGTCACGTGACCGTGACTGTGGCCAGGACAGCTCCGTGACCAGGACAGCTCCGTGACCATGACTGTGGCCAGGGCGGCTCTGTGACCGTGACTGTGGCCAGGGCAGCCCTGTGACTGTGACTCTGGCCAGGGCAGCTCAGTGAACGTGACCATGACCAGGGCAGCTCCATGACTGTGATTTGTGGCCAAGGTGGCTCTGTGACCATGACTGTGGCCAGGGCGGCTCCATGACCATGACTGTGCCCAGCTAATTTCTGTGTTTTTTTAAGTAGAGACGGGGTTTCACCATGTCGCCCTGGCTGGTCTTGAACTCCCGACCTCCAGTGATCCTCCCACCTTGACCTCCCAAAGTGCTGGGATTACAGGTGTGAGCCACCGCGCCCAGCCAGACGAGCGTTTCTCCTTTAGTGACAGCACCGCTTCCAGAGTCCGGCCAGCTCTCTGGTAGGACGCAGCATAACCCAGACTGGGCCAGCGTGAAATGTGGGTGTGGCGTTTTGGGCAGCAACACTTACAGGAGACGCCGTCCCCCACCCATCACAGCAGGGGACATGTCAGCTGTCCCTCACAGGTGATGCCACATCACGTGGCCAGGTAAGAATGCCGCCAGCTGCTCCTGCCATAAGTCCCTCTCCCCTTTGTAACTGGTGGTCCTAGGAGCTTGAGTGTCCTGGTCCCAACAGCCCTTAACTCAGTGGCTTTAGCGCCGCAGCTGCCGCGACAGATTACCACAAACAACACAAGTGTGTTCTCTCCCCGCTCTGTAGACAGGAAGTGTAAAATGGGTCACGCCGGGCGAGGCTGGTGTCAGCAGGGCTGCGTTCCTTCTGCCTGCGTTCCTGGGCACACGTGTGGCCCTGTCCCCATTTCCAAAGTCCATCCCTCCAAGCTGTGCGTCCGTCCCTGCATCCCCTCCTCAGGCCTGACCCTCCTGCCTCCTTCTTATAAGCACCCTGAAGACCCCCAGGGCCCAGCTGGATAATACAGAGTAGCCTCCCCATCTCCAGTTCCCTCATTAGCCACATCTGCAAAGCCCCTCTTGCCGTATGAGGTGACCTGTGACGGCAAGTTCTGGGGCTCAGGTCGGGCACACCGCTTGGGGATGCTACTGAGCCGACTTCAGCATGCACTGCCGATCTTCACCTGAATGCGTTGATTCCACGGGATGGCACGAAGGGGGACTTTCAAAACCGTCACCTCTTCCACATTGGCTGGATTGTTCTGGGAGGAAGTGCTTCCTACTTCTAGGGCCGCCATGGGCCACAGATACTGTTTATCCAATGCTCTTCATCCTATGTCCCAAATTTTGCTGCCACAGCCCCTTCCGCCCGGCAGCTGAGTCCTCTTGAGGCGCCCTGTCCGTCCTCAAATGCATCTGCCCCCCCGGCACAATGCAATCCATGCTCCGGCTCATCCTGTGACCACCTCGGCCCAGATCTGGACTCCAGTCTTCTCAGGAGCCCTGGCCCCACCGTGCGGCACAGCTTGGGAAAGCACCAGTGGGGCCCGTGTGCTGGGGTGGCACTGATGTTAGCTTCTTTCAGCGGTTAGAGATAGCAAATGGATTTTTTTGGAATTAGGAGTTATTGCTGCCACTTCCTATCTGAGCACAAGCCCCCAGAAACCTTCTTCGCCCCTGTTCCACATCTGTATCTCCCACCTCCCAGCAAGGGAGAGAGGCCTGGTTCCACGGAAGACCACCATGCTGCCAGGGATGGCCCACCCTTCATCCAGACAGTGGTTTCAGCTGACGGCAGCAGCAGCACTGCTGGGACAAAGCGGGCCTGCCACGCAGAGCCGCCCATCCCCACCTCCCACGCAGAGCCGCCCCCACCTCCCACGCAGAGCCGCCCATCCCCACCTCCCACGCAGAGCCGCCCATCCCCACCTCCCACGCAGAGCCGCCCATCCCCACCTGCCACACAGAGCCACCCATCCCCACCTCCAGAGGCCCCTTCAAAAGCTGCGTCCACTCTTTCTTCTGTCTGGTGTTGCTGCCAATTGTTTTAGGTTCATTGATTTCTGCTCAAATTCAATGTTCGATTTTTTTTGTGCTTGTTGATTTAATTCCTTTTCTGACATGAAAACATTTACATGATTCAAAAGTCAAAAAACATGTAAAGGAGTCTCTGCCTTCTCCCAGTCCTCTCCACCCGGTCCTCCTGCCTGGGGGTAAACACATTCACCGCCTCTGGGGCTTCCTTCCTGGGCTGCTCCATTCAAAATCAATCTCTCTCCCTTTCTCTTTCCCCCTCCTCCCCATGCTTACGTGTGTGTGTACAGTTTACGTGTATGTAGCTTGCATGTGTCATTTATGTGTGCGTAGTTTCTGTACGTAGTTTCTGTGTGTGTGGTTTATATTGCGTGTACAGTTTGTGTAGTTTATGTGTATGTGTATAGTTTGCACGTGTAGCTTACAAGTATGTAGCTTGTGTGTGTGGTTTATATGTGTGTGCATAGTTTGTGTGTGTAGTTTATGTGTGTGTGTGTGCTTTGTGTGTGTGGCTTATATGTGTGTGTATAGTTTGTGTATATAGTTTACGTGTGTGTACTTTGTGTGTGTGGTTTCTATGTGTGTGCATAGTTTGCATGTATGGTTTATGTGTGTGTAGTCTGTGTGGTTTATGTGTGTGTGTGTGTGTGTGTGTGTGTGTGGTTTCTGTGTAGTTTATGTGCTTGTAGTTTCTGTGTGTGGTTTATATGCGTGTGTATAGTTTGGTGTGTAGTTTACGTGTGTTTAGTTTGTGTGTGTCGTTTATATATGTGGGTATACTTTGCGTGTGTAGTTCACATGCACATGTGTAGTATGTGCAATGTGTGTGCATGTGGATGATTTGTGTGTGTAGTTTATGTGTGTACATAGTGTGTAGTTTATATGTGTGTGCATAGTGCATGTGTGATTTGTGTGTATAGGTTGTATGTGTAGTTTATGCGTGTGTGTAATTTACATGTGTAGTGTGTCTGCCTGTGTGATTTCTGTGTGTCATTTACGTGTGTGTGTAGTGAGGAAATGTGTGATTTATGCATGCATAGTTTACATGGTGGTGTGTGTGCATGTGTGTAGTTTGTGTGTGTGGCTTACATGTATGCTGTGTGCTGTGATTTGTGTGTGTGGTTTACCTGTGTGTGTAGCATGTGTGATGAGTGTGGCTTATGTGTGTGTTGTGTGATTTGTGTGTGGTCTACATGTGTGTGTGGTGTGTATTATTTGTGTGTGTGGCTTACATATGCATGTGTGGTGTGTGTGGTGTGTATGATTTGTGTCTGGTTTACGTGTGTGTGTGGCATGTGTGATTGTGTGTAGTTTATACGTGCATGTGTGGGGTGCGTGGTGTGACTGTGTGTGGTTTACATGTGTGTGGTATGTATGATTTGTGTGTGGTTTACACATGTGTGCTGTGCATGATTTGTGTCTGGTTTACATGTGCGTGTGTGGTGTGTGTGTGGTCTACATGTGTGTGTAGTGTGTGATTGTGTGTGGTTTATATGTGCATGTGTGGGGTGTGTGTTGTGCATAATTGTATGTGTGGTTTACGTGTGTGTGTGTGTGTGGTGTGTAGGATTTCTGTGTCTGGTTTACATGTGTGTGTGTGGTGTGTGTGGTCTACATGTGTGTGTGGTGTGTGATTGTGTGTGGTTTATATGTGCATGTGTGGGGTGTGTGCTGTGCGTAATTGTATGTGTGGTTTATGTGTGTGTGTGTGTGGTGTATATGATTTCTGTGTATGGTTTACATGTGCATTTGTGGTGTGTCTGATGTGTGTGATTGTATGTGTGGTTTACATGTATGTGTGTGTGTGGTGTGTGTGCGTGTCCCCTTACCCCCCTTCTCACCCTCCTACAGATGCCCTTGGCGCCGTGCCCACTCCGCTGACCAGCCAGTCTGTACTCGCCAAGCTCCAGCTCCTGAGGTCTCCCCGGGCTCCCCATGGCCACTCAATGCCCCGAGCTGTGGCTGTTCCCATGTGCACACCTGCCTGGTGGATGAGCACCCAGGTGCTCCCAGCATCTCGCTGTGACAAATGAGGCTGTGCCGCCTCCGTCAGCACGCACAGTTCCCAGTCTGCAGAGGTGTCGCCTTGGGGGAGATTCCTAGAAATGGGATCGCTGGTCCAGGGGCAAAGCCATGTCATTTTGTTAGCTACCGCCACCTTCTGCTCCCTCTGGGGAAGGACGATTCCTGCCCAGCGTCTGAGAAGCTGGTTTCCCACGGCCTCCTCCAGCGGGTAGTCAGGGTTTTGAATTGCTGCCAGTCTGAGGCGTGAGAAACCGCATCTCCGTGCAGCTTGTGTTACAAGCCTCGTTCCCTGTACTTCAGAGCTATTTGTTTATCTTGTTCTACGCACTCTGTCCATGGATTTTACCCACTTCTCTGAGGAGTTTCTTGGTTTCTCCCATTGGCTTGAGTGAGCCACGCACACAGGGAGCTGGAGGGATGTGAGGCCTGCCCACAGGAGACCTGCCCATGGGAGACCTGCCCACGGGAAACCTGCCCACGGGAGGACCGAGGAGGCGGCTGCTCCACAGACGGCCTGGGGAGGCCCACCCTGCGGGGAGACAGTGGGTGTGTCGCCTGGGCTCTGGAAGCAGTGGGAAAAGCAGAAAAAGGTCAGCCAGGAAATTCCAGTCCCAAGCCCACCTCAGGAGCAGAAGCAAAGGCGAATCCTTTCCAGAGAAGGCACTGGAAACCTGGGCCTCCAAGAATCCTCGTGGAAAGGGGTCCAGGGAATGCAACCTTGCCACCTTACAAGTCACCCACACTCAGGGAAAAGCCGCCCTCCACACAACAGGGCCCCCTGCAAGGACACCTGGGAAACATCAGGACCTTTCGGCCAGCCATGGAAGAAGGCACTCTGGGGACCCGGGGCCTTCTCTCCTGGGGAGGCCCGGAGCGCGGGCGAGGGGTTGGCCGCTCTGCACCTGGAAGAAGGGTGACCAGGGTGCAGAGCAGGCAACCCCTCACCTGCGCTCCGGGCCTCCTGAGGAGAGAAGGCCCCGGGCCCCCGGGGCGCCTGTGCAGCCCCCAGCTCCCCCCTACTCCCCTTGCCAACCCCTTTGGCTGTGACCCGGGGAAAAGTAATTGAATCCCAGATGGGACTTTCACTTGAAAGTCAAAATGTTGAGCTTTGGCTTTGGTGAGAGCAAGAAAGTGCATGTTCACTTTAAGGTCTAAGCACTGGAATTTGCAAGGGCACTTGACCGGCAGATGTCTTCCCTCAAGTCACGCAGGGATGGAAGAGCCCCACGTTCCGGCTGCTGCGTGTCACTGTCTTCCATTGCCACAGCAGGGCGGCAGTGTCACATGGCCGTGCACCTGGACACCATGGACGGCGGGTGGGAGGTGTGAGTTCCAGCTTGGGCACAAAGGAGCGGTGGGTGGGTTTCACGAATCCTGGTGTAAACGCCCAATGTGTTCACCTTGCCAGCTGCCTAGACAAAGCCCGTTTATCAAGACAGGGGAATTGCAATGGAGAAAGAGTAATTCACGCAGAGCCACGGTGCGGGACACCAGAGTTTTATTACTACTCGAATCAGTCTTCTTGAGCATCCAGGGATCGGAGTTTTTAAAGATAATTTGCCAGGTAGGGGCTTGGGATGTGGGGAGTGCTCACTGGCCAGGTTGGAGACAGAATCGTAGCAGGTTGAAGTGAGTTTTTCTCCCTGTCTTCTGCTCCTGGGTGGGATGGCAGAACTGGTTGAGCCAGATTCCCAGTCTGGGGGGCGTTGGCTGATCCACACTGAGGGTCTGCAGAATATCTCCAGCACTGATCTTAGGTTTTCCAATAGCGTTGTTATCCCCAGGAGCAATCTGGGGAGATTTCTAATCTTGTAGCTGATTTGTCTGTCCTGCAAGGGCAGACTGGCCCCCAGGCAAGAAGGGGGTCTATTCGGGAAAGGGCTGTTATCAATTTTGTTTCAGAGTCAACCCTTGAACGGAATTCCTTCCCAAAGTTAGTTGAGCCTGTGCCCAGACATGAACAAGGGCAGCTGAAAGGTTAGAAGCAAGATGGAGTCGGTCAGGTCTGATCTCTTTCACTGTCATCATTTCCTCAGTAATAAATTTTGCAAAGGTGGTTTCACTGGGGGTGAACCCAAACGGCCCCCCGCATTCCAGGAGTGGCTTCATGAAGGGAGCTGACAGTTCTCCTCTCCCTAGGGGAGGTCCCACAGCTGACCACAGGCGAGGACGAGGCCCTCGGGCAGGGCAACAAAGGCCGGCAAAGGTGGGGGCGTCCTCCCCAGCTCCCCAGCCTCCTTCCACAGGGAGAAAACTGATTCTCCGACCCCCGCCTCTCCCCTACCGTTAGTCACCCACCCTCATGCAGGGAGGGGCTGGCAAATCCGGGCAGGGTCTGCAGGGCAAGCTGGGCTCACTCTGCACTCGGCCTGCACTCGGCCTCTCTGCTGGACAGGCGGGGGCTCCCTAGAGGCCAGACTGGGCCACACCTTTGGGCAGGCGGCCCCTCCCACTCTGGGGTTCAGGAAAGGCCCCGTTGGCCTTCGCGCTGAGCGTGTCCTCTGACCAGCCTCCGTTGGGAGTAACGGGCAGCCTGGCATCACATCCTCAGTGGGCCCCTTCCTCCGAGCTAAAGTATTAAAAATGAGATTTCACAACTGCGTTGGTAGAAAGATGACTGCAGTCCAGACTGCACCGTGTTTATTCTGATTTTAGAAGAAATAAAACCACTTTCCTGACCCTGAAAGTCTCCCGGGCCCTGGTACTAAGCCTCCCTGTGAAAGGAAAGTCAATCTCGGGCCCCAAAATCACCAAGCCGAGGGAAGAGTGAAGCTGGCACTGTGCGGGCAAACCCGCCTCCCGTTCCCCCCAGATGAGATGGCTGCGGAGATGCTGCCTCCCTCACAGTTTGCCCACAAGGAAATTCCTCAGGAACGAATGACAGACAGAACCCAAGGCCATCCCTCTGCCCCCCTGAGACAAATGCATGTCTGATGGCTTCCTCTGTCCTATTGTTGATGTAAAAATGCAGATTCCCTGGGCCAGACTGAATTGTGTATCCAGGGGGAGGCTGATCAGGGCTCAAAAGAATACAAGCTTTGTCTCTTAGCTACTTACAACCTGGAAGCCGCCCCCACCCCACCTGGCAAGCTGTCCAGCTGTCCCGCCGTACCAGACCAAACAAATGTACATCTTACACACACTGACTGATGTTTCGTGTCTCCCAAAATGAATAAAAGCGAGCTGTACCCTGACCACCTTGGGCACAAGTCATCAGGACCTCCTGAGGCTTTGTCACAGGCCCCTGCTTCACCGTGGCAAAATATATTTTCTAAACTCATTGAGACCTGTCTCAGATACTTTTTGGCTTACAACCTGATGGAGGGTTGGCCCTGATGGAGGGTTGGCCCTGATGGAGGGGTTGGTCCTGATGGAGGGCTGGCCCTGATGGAGGGGTTGGTCCTGATGGAGGGGTTGGTCCTGATGGAGGGTTGGCCCTCATGGAGGGTTGGCCCTGATGGAGGGGTTGGTCCTGATGGAGAGTTGGCCCTGATGGAGGGTTGGCCCTGATGGAGGGGTTGGTCCTGATGGAGGGTTGGTCCTGATGGAGGGCTGGCCCTGATGGAGGGGTTGGTCCTGATGGAGGGTTGGCCCTGATGGAGCGTTGGTCCTGATGGA
>NW_016107837.1:198387-201168 GCF_001604975.1 Cebus imitator
GCCATTGCACTCCAGCCTGGGTAACAAGAGCGAAACTCTGTCTCAAAAAAAAAATAAATAAATAAGTGAATGATGGGTGAGTGGGTGGGTGGGTGTTGAGTGGGTGAGTGCGTGGGTGGAGAAATACATGAGCGGGTGGATGACAGGTTAAGTGTGCCACAACATGCTTCCCACTCAGCGCCGTCATGAAAAAGTGGTTCCTTCCCAGGCTGTCACCAGGCTCATATGCGCTCCAGACCCCTGCACCCCCAACTAGACTGGGGACACAGGGACTGTCTGATCAGCTATGTATCCAAGCACCTGGCCAACACTGAGTCGGTCACAGAGAACCAGGTGGCCTGAAAGAAGGGCCGATGATCGATGGCCTCACCCGTGTCGCTAGGAGGCTTGGGTCCCAGGCCTGTGTCCCCACCAGCCGAGAGCTTGCAGACATTCAGAATCAGGCTTGCTGGTTTAAGCCTGGGCATGCCTTGCCAACACTGCCCGTGGGCGCTCTGGCTCAGGCCCTGCATCACCAGTGCCAGGCCAGGCACAGACAGGCTCAATGGGGTGGACTAAGTGGTGCTGGCGAGCCAAACCAGGCATCAGAGGGATTGAGATACCCCCAGGCTGACTCCCACTCAAGCGGGTCCCCCCATGGGCCCATCGCCCCATCCACTCCCTGCTACTCTGACAGCTACAGCCCACCCAGGCTTGGGGCTGCCTGGACTCTGCCTACAGCTCCACAGGCTCCCTCCATGCTGTCCTTCCCACCTGGAGAAGTGCCAAGGCTATCAGCGCCACAGAACAAACAGCCGCATGCACTGAGCACCCTGCTCAGCCATCGACAGCGGATTCTGCAGCTTTGTGTGGTTCCCACGTCCTCCCAGTCCTGACCTTTCCCCTGTAAGCCCAGGGGCGTCCAGCGCCTCCTCTGCGTGCTCCTGGCCCCTGTCTGCAACTCCCTCGCTGTGGAACATTGAGCAAACCCAGCGTCCTCCCCCGGGACCCTAGCGCAAAACGAGCTCTCAACACACGTGAGTGAATAAAATTGTCCGAGACAGCTGGAGACATCATGCAGTGGCTACAATGTCCCTGGTGCACCGCCACAGTCCAGAAGGACAAGGGAGAGGAGGGGCTGTGCACACCAGGAAGCCAGAAGTTACACATGTGCCTGTCTGGGGCTTGTGCCCGAATCCCCGAAGCTCCAACCTCTGGGACTTCAGAATAATGATGTAAATACAGGGACAGAGAAGGAGCAGGTGCCAAGGAATGTGCAACCCAGCCATTTCTTCTGGTGAGGCCAGAGTGCCCCAGGAGCAGCCTCTACCTCCGACCGCCCCCGTCCCTGCAGCAGGAATAGCAGCCCGCCCCCCAGGCTGCAGGGACCCACAGGGCGTGCAAGTGTGTTTCTACCCCCGCATGCCCTGGTGTGAAGCTGGGCTCAGGGGCATGTCCTTTGCACCCCAGGCTGTCTGTGGTGCCGAGGAGGGGCAGGGCACACCTAGAGTCTACACCACCTGCCTTCCCTAGGGAGCCTCAGGCCCACGCCACATTCAAGGCGAGGGGAGCAGAGGACCCTCCACACAGGCCCCTGAGCACCACGTTCTCTTTCTGCGGATAGAGAACTCGAGGCTTAGGGGACTTCAGAGCCAAGACGTGGTCACTGACAGTAGAGGAAAGGCTGGCTCTCCCTCCTGGCATCCCTACCTGGTAAGAGGGGCAACTCAGCCTTTCCAAAGCAATCTGGCTGTTTGTTGTAGGAAGGAGAATGGAGCCATCAGGCTGAACCCACTGGACTTGTTCAGGCTCCAGGCTCTCCCCGCAGACAGCCTGTCCTCAGCAGCCGCACAGCGCCGAGCTGCTCTTCCCTGGGTGCCAGTAAGTCCAGGAGAGCCCGGGTAAGCCGCTGGCTGCCCAGCAATTTCAACGCCCAGCGGGAAGAGCCAACAGGGCAGGCCATGCTATCGCCGAGCGCATCTGCAGAGGGGTCACGTCCACCCTGAGTCCTCCCTTCTCAGTAGCAAGCCACTGCTGCGTTTCCCTATGTCCCACAGCTGGTTGCACAGTGTGGACGGGACTGATCCTCCTCCCGAGACCTCTCTGCCAGCCGAAGGTGTGGACCCTGACTCCACAGCGGGTGTCTACAGGCCCTCCAGCTGGCCCTCCGTGGCCTGGAGCAGCTCATCCTGGACAGACTAGCAGCCATGACTCAGGGAGAACCGCCAGGAGTCCCTGAGCGAGGTGATCTGAGAAACGCCATGGCGGTATTCTAAGCCAACAGCTTGGGCTTACCCACACCTCTCAGCTGTGTGACCCCGAGCAAATGCTGTAACCTCTCTGAGCTCAGCTTGCCCCTCTGTTAAAGAATGGTCCTATGTGCCGCCTAGCAAGGTTCTGAGGAGTATCAGCAACAAGGAACCCACCGTGGATAGTGCTGCAGGTACAACTGGCTGGAGCTGGTGTCACGGGTGGTAAAAGAATTTACCAAGGCAGTCACGGGTATAGAAAGGCAGCTGTATTAGAGAAAGCCTGAAGACACCTTGCAAGAGAGCTGTGGGCAGCACGGCAGAGAGAAGGCCAACTGCTCAGGGGCAGGGGCAGAGGGAAGTTTGATAGGGTCACTCTGGAGAGGCTGCACGCAGACGGGTCACTCTGGAGAGGCTGCACGCAGACGGGTCACTCTGGAGAGGCTGCACGCAGACGGGGTCACACTGGACAGGCTGCACGCAGACGGGGTCACTCTGAAGAGGCTGCACGCAGACGGGTCACTCTGGAGAGGCTGCACGCAGACGGGGTCAC
>NW_016107837.1:201463-240192 GCF_001604975.1 Cebus imitator
CAGACGGGTCACTCTGGAGAGGCTGCACGCAGACGGGTCACTCTGGAGAGGCTGCACGCAGACGGGTCACTCTGGAGAGGCTGCACGCAGACGGGGTCACTCTGGAGAGGCTGCACGCAGACGGGTCACACTGGACAGGCTGCACGCAGACGGGTCACTCCGGAGAGGCTGCACGCAGACGGGTCACTCCGGAGAGGCTGCATGCAGACGGGTCACTCTGGACAGGCTGCACGCAGACGGGTCACTCTGCTGGAGCTACATGCGGAGTGAGGTATTTGGTAACAGGAGGTTGTGCAAGCGGGTTGCTTGTGGTTAACTGTTTCTTAGAACGATGGGTCTCTGCACGCTCGTTCCTGATCTTGCCAGCTAGGGCCTGTGTGCCGGGGAGTGGTGCAGAGGAGGGAGCCTCTTCCTTGTTTCTGTCAGCTAATCAGGACTCCACAGTTTGGTTTCACTGCATAAACAGAGCAATCCCATCAAGAGAAGCATAAACAAGAAAGAAGCTTGCCTGGCTTACCTTTTCGGTCTTAGCCCACCTGCACCCAGGTGAATTTATTTTGTAAATTTAAAAAAAAAATTTAAAAAGCTTATCTCTTTCTGAAGTGAGAATCTGAGAGGACCAATTCAGGGTGAGGTGGCAGCTCCGTGATGTCATCAGGGACCCAGATCCCGGCTGCCCTGCTCCTCCTCATCCTCCACACGTGGCGTCCAGCCTCAAAGCCACTCCATGGTCCAAGGTGGCTGCTGGAGCTCCAGCCATCAAGGCCACAGAACAGAGGGAAGAAAGCTGTAGAAGTACAGAGCAGAAAAGGGTCCCTCGCAGAAGTTGCAGCAGAGTCAGCTCTTTTTTTAGCCATCTTCCTGGAAGCCTCCTACAGCACTTCTGCCTTTAATCCACTGGCCACAACTCAGCAGCTGGGCTCCACTTAGCATCAGGGAGGAAGCCGGGAGATGCAGTCCTTCAATCGGGCCGGCTACACGCCCCCCACACATCAGGGTTCTGCTTCTGCAGAGGAAGGGAAGAGCGCAGTGTCTGCACAAGAGGAGCCAGACCCACACTAATGTTTTCAGCATCCCCAGAACAGCCCAAAACACAGCCTCGCATCACACCCAACCTCCCACCAGCCTCCAGCCTGGGCAGCATCCTCACTGCACCACTGCCTAGAGAGGGAGCCAGGGTGCAAAACGGGAGGCCAGGCTGACGCAGGCAGCCAGGGACACAGGACAGAGCTGGGAGGCAGATGGGAGTTCAGGGCAAGGAGAGTCTTGGGGGCTGCCTGGGGCAGGGAGAGGGAGGTGTGGGGGGTATAGGAGGGGTAAGCTGCGCCTGGGAGGGAACATACACCCCTTCCTAAGGAAACCCTGAAAGGCTTTACGGGGCGGCAGCACCAACAGCACCCGCTGCTCCTCTCACCCGGCAGGAGGGGGCTCCACGGAGGACCGGGCTCCGGCAGAGGAACCCAAACACACATTTCCCCCGCACCTCGGCCCTCCTGGACCCAAGGCGGGTGCGGGCTCAGAGCTGGGGAACCGGCTGGAGATTTTCCTTGTTCTTTTTTTTTTTTTTTTTTTTTCATCAAAAAAGTGTCTGCAGTATAGCAGGTACTTAGGCTTTGTTTTTTTTGTTTTTTGTTTTTTTTTTTTGATACAGAGTCTTTCTCTGTCGCCCAGGCTGGAGTGCAGTGGAGTGATCTGGGCTCACTGCAACCTCTGCCTCCCAGATTTATGCAATTCTCTGCCTCAGCCTCCCGAGTAGTTAGAATTACAGGCATCCACCACCACACCCAGCTAATTTCTGTATTTTTAGTAGAGACAGGGTTTCACCATGTTGGCCAGGCTGGTCTTGAACTCCTGACCTCGTGATCCACCCTCCTCAGCCTCCCAAAGTGCTGAGATTACAGGCATGGGCCACCGCGCCTGGCCAGATTTTCCCCTTTTTGTTGACTCTGCCTGGGCATAGTCTGAGCTACTGGGGTCAAGACTTCAACATATGAATTTGGGGGTCACGATTCAAGCCAGCATGCTATACAGATCTCAGGGTGTCACTCGGGGAGTTGACAAATGCAGACTCCACCAAGATAAGAACCTGACCACCAGAGCTATGTCCTGTGTGTCCCCCATTTCACCCCTCCAGAGGCGACTTCGCTGCAGATCAACGTGGCCTGTTCTAGAACTCCCTACAGGCAGGCTGCAGCCGCACTGGCCTGCCCAGCCCTCAGGGCCCGCTGCCACTCTGCGCCCACACACCACCAGCTGCAACCCAGGCCCAGGACCCCGAGGTGGGGCCGGTTCAGCTGCCAACAGGAGCCAGCGATGCGGAGGTATCCAGCAGGGCAGCACGTGGTCCTCACGGGAGCCCTGACCCGGCACCTCCTGGCCGGGAAACCCATCCCATCCGAATACATGAGTGACAAAAATGGGCATGGTCTCCATTTCCAAAAGCAATGGAGGCCAGGCGCAGTAGCTCGCGCCTGGAATCCCAGTGCCAGAGGCATTGGAGCCAGAGCGACTCCATCTTGAATGGGGGCTGGGTAAAATGAGGCCAAGAGCTATTGGGCCACATTCCCAGGCGGTTAGGAATTCTTAGTCACTGGATGAGATAGGAGGTCGGCACAAGACACGGTCACAAAGACCCTGCTGATAAAGCAGGCTGTTGTGAAGAAGCCGGACAAAACCCACCAACACCAAGGTGGCGGCCGGGCGAGGTGGCTCACGCCTGTAATCCCAGCACTTTGGGAGGCCGAGGTGGGTGGATCACGAGGTCAGGAGTTCAGACCAGCCTGGCCAAGATGTTGAAACCCATCTCTACTAAAAGTAAATAAACAAATAAATATAAAAAATAAAAAACCAAGGTGGCCACTAGAGTGACCTCTGGTTCACCTCCCAGCTCATTATATGCTAATTAGAATGCGTTCGCTGCTAAAAGGCACGCCCTCCGGCGCCGAGTCGGCCTACAGATGCCATGGCAACATCCAGAAGTTTTCCTAGATGATCTCAAAAGGGAGGGAGGAGCCCCCAGTTCCGCTTCATCCCTCTGCTTTCCTGATAGGCTTGCTCTCACTTTACAAACTCACCCCGAATTCTTTCTTGCATGAGATCCAAGAGACGTCTTGGGGTCTGGATCAGAAAAAAAAAAGAAATGGTCATGCCTGGTGGCTCATGCCTGTAGTCCCAATACTTTCGGAGACCAAGGTGGGCAGATCACTTGAACCCAGGAGTTCGAGACTCGCCCGGGCAACGTCATGAAACCTTGTCGGGAACGATGGTGTGGGCCTGTAGTCCCAGCTATTCAGGAGGCTAAGGTGGGAGAATCGCTTGAACCCAGGAGGTAGAGGTTGCAGTGAGCTGAGATCACACCACTGCACTCCAGCCTGGGCTTCGGAGGGAGACCTCGTTTCAAAAAAAAAGATTTAAAAAGGAAACCAGGCAGGCATGGTGGCGTGCTCCTGTGGTCCCCAGCTACTCCGGAGGCAGAGGCAGGAGAACTGCCCCAGCCCAGGCAGCGGTTCAAGGCCGCAGTGAGTTATGATCGCGCCACTGCACTCCAGCCTGGGTGACAGAGCAAGACGGAGTCTCAAAAAATAAAAGCAGTGCTGTTTTCCTGCAAATGAAGAGATCTCATCAGACAAATACTGCCACAAACCAGATGAAAATCATGATCTAATATTCCAACAAGAACTTCAGCTCTGAAGGAACAAGAACACAGGGAGGAGGCGGCCCAATGGCAGCAGAGTCTGTGGTAGGAAATGGCTGAATGCAGGAAGGAAACGGGAGAAACACACAAAACCGTTTCAGAAACGAAGGCGTGACGTTACAGGTAATACGAGAGCACAGACACCACGAAAATCACGTAGAAAAGGAAAGGTGAGCAATGAAAGAGGAGAGCGATTAAAAAGGAAGAGAGAGAAAGTGACTGTGAAAGACGAGCGAAGGAGCCCCAGCACACACGTGCGACAGGCAGGGCCACCGCAGATAGGAACAAGGACTGACTGCTTGGTTCATAGGAGAGGGGAGCTCACTGCCTTGCCCAGGCTGGCCTTGAACTTCTGGCCTCCCGAGTAGCTGGGAGCACAGGGGTGCACCACAGCACCCTGCTGAACAAGGATTGAAATGACCGATTACTCCGGACCTCCTTATTGAAATGCAGGAAGGCTTGCGCCTGGGTGTAAAAGCACGTGCTGTTTACTTGGGTGTGTTGGCCCAGAGCAGTCAACACGCCTTTGTAAAATGACTGGACTTTAAAGAGAGAGAAGTCATGCTGTAGGCAGCCAGACAGAAAGTCCAAGTATCTTACAGAGAAAAGAAAACCAAGTTGGCACCAGACTTCTCAACAGTGACATTCAATACCAGAAGAAAAGAGAAGCAATGCTTCCTTACCTAGAAAATACTTTTTGTGGGTAGAATTGTGTCCCCTAAAAAGATATGTTACACTTTGGGAAACTGAGGCAAGTGGCTCACTTGAGGTCAGGAGTTCAAGACCAGCCTGGCCAACATATTGAAACTCCAGCTCTCCTAGAAATACAAAAATCAGCCAGGCATGGTAGCAGGCACCTGTAATTCTAGCTACTCGGGAGGTTGAGGTCAGAGAATCGCTTGAACCCAGGAGGTGGAGGTTGCAGTGAGCCGAGATCGAGCCACTGCACCCCAGCCTGGATGACAGAGTGAGACTCTGTCTCAAAAAAACATAAAAATAAAAAAATATGTGTTCAAGCCTCGACCCCTGGTGTTGCAGGAGTGGCTGCGGGAAACAGATCTCTTGGACACCGAATATTGGAGGAAGGAGTTTATTCAGCCAGGAGCAAGGTGGCATATTTGCCTAACAGCCAAGCTCCCCTAACAAAGGAAGGTTCCTTCTTTATATAGGCTTATACTTTAGATGTTACATGTGGAAGAATCTTAGGTTTATAGCTTAACATATGAAAAGGGTCTCTGTTTACAGTCTTACGAATTACATATGAAAAGGGTTTCAGTTTACAGTCTTAGAAATTAACATATGAAAAGGGCTTTCGTTTACAGTCTTAGGAAAGAAAAGGGGAAGTTTACAGTCTTAGGAATGAAAAGGGGAAGTTGATCTGAGATGCCTGGGTCTCCCTCTTCACTGGTACCTACGAATGCAACCTTTTTGGAAATAAGGCCTTTGCAGATACCTTCAGGTTAAGATGCAGCCATACCTGATTAAAGGAGGCCCTGATACAATACGACTGACGTCCTGTAAGAAGAAAAGAAAGGCCAGGTGCAATGGCTCACACCGGTAATCCCAGCACTTTGGGAAGCCAAGGTGGGCAGATCACTTGAGGTCAAAAGTTCGAAACCAGCCTGGCCAACAAGGTGAAACCCCATCTCCTCTAAAAATACAAAAATTAGCCAAGCATGGTGGCAGGTGCTTGTAATCCCAGCTATTGGGGAGGTTGAGGCAAGAGAATCACTTGAACCCGGGAGGCGGAGGTTGCAGCGAGCTGAGATTGCGCCACTGCACTCCACACTGGGCGGCAGAGCAAGACTCCATCTCAAAGCAAAGAAGGAAAAAAAAAGAGAAAAGCCATGTGACAACAGATGCAGAGATGGGAGCAATCCAGCCACAACCAAGGAGCACCCAGGCTCTGTGAGAGAAAGGCAAGAAATGGATTCTTTCCGGACCCGTCAGCAAGAGATATGGCCCTCCAGTGCCTTGATTCCAGACTTGCAGTCTCCAGAACCAGGGAAGAAGCCTCTGTTGTTTTATCCCCTCGTCTGTAGCACTTTGTTATGGCTGCCCTAGAAAAGTAGTAAAATGCTCGAGGGAGGAAAGTGCAGGCTGGAGACGTCCTACACACGGCCAGCTTAGCCGTCCTCAAGGGCGCAGGCCACGGGACGGTTCTAAACATTCGAGGATTCGAGAAGTGTGGTCACATGAGTGTTGTGTGGAGTACTTACCGCCTCCCCTCCAGAGTAAGACAGAGGCTGGGTGCGGTGCAGTAGCTCACGCCTATAATCCCAACAATTTGGGAGGCTGAGGCAGGAGGATGGCTTGAGTCCAGGAATTCGAGACCAGTCCTGGCAACGTGGGGAGACCCAGTCTCTACAAATAATAAAAGACTAGCCAGGTGTGGTGGCCCACACCCGTGGTCCTAGCTCCTCAGGAGGCCGGGGTGGGAGGACTGATTGAGCCCAGGAGGTGGAGGCTGCAGTGAGTCATGATTGTGCCACTGTACTATGCCCTGGGTGACAGAGCAAGACCCCTTCCCCACCCCCAAAAGAAAAAGCATGTTGGAGAGAATTTTGACAAAGGACTGACAGAGAGCATTAAATGTAATTAACTGCAAGCAAAAGAAATTATCAGAATTGGGGTGAAGACAGAACAGAAATTGAACGCAAATGTAACGTGGTCCAATAATGTAGCAATCAATAATAAATCAGCAAAATATGGAAGAAAACAGGCGTTGGGGGAGATGAGGAGGAAAGTGCAATTTGCTCCTGGCTGTCTGCTTTGTAACAAAGCATGTGTTGGAAACAGACGCTCGGTGCCACAAAGAAACATCAGCACTAAGACACAGGATTTTTCAGCAAACCAATTTTTACTTCCTGGACCGTAAGAAGGGTACCCTCGATAGCCACCTTGCCAAGAGAGTACAGTGAACAAAGGAAAGCAGACATATTTATTCCTTACGCATTTGGGGTAAGGAATAAATAAATTCCTTACTGCTGTGTCTGATCTCCATTGGCTGGAGTCAGACCTCACAGTCTAAACTAAAATCCAATTGGCTAATAACTTACAACCTGTCTTTTTTTTTTTTTTTTTTAAAGATGGGGTTTCACCATAATGGCCAGGCTGGTCTTGAACTCCTGACCTCAGGTGATCCACCCACCTCAGCCTCCCAAAGTGCTAGGATTACAGGCATGAGCCACCGAGCCCAGCATCTTACAACTTTTCTAAACAGGTAAAAGCAATGGAGAGCTGGGACATGGCTGTGAGCCCATCCAGCACAGACATCGTGGTTAAAGTACGAGGACATAGAATGTCCTATGTGCCTGTAAGCACGGCATGTCCAACAGCTACATAGGATAGGGCTTCACAAGGCGTTATTAGCACATTTATGATTTATTCTTTAATAAGAAAGGAAACTTTAAAGTGGAACTTTTCTACTTCCAGCAGCCAGAAATCAGAGGATAGCAAAACTAACAAATCAAGGAGCAGAGAATGGGCCTGCTCAGCAACACAGAGGGAAGTGCCAAGAAAAAGAACGTGCTGAGCCCAGTGCTGAGCAGGTGGGAGGGGACCCAGAAGTTACAAGCTGGACCTTACCCCTGACACACACACACACACACACACACACACACACACACACACACCCCTGCCCCAAGCACAGAGGGGGTGAACTTGAGGCCCTCCCCAACAATAGGGAGGGTGATGACCGCCTAGAGGACTAGCAGGCCCAGCACAGCTGTGGGCATTGACTCCGTAACAGCCCATTCAAATCCAGCGTGAGGCCCCAGCTCCAGCCGGGAGACCTCCCTCCCTGCGCTAGTTCATTTCTTTCCTGTGGCTGTAGCAGAATATCACAGACTGGATCATTTCAACATAGAAGATGGTTCTGGAGGCTCATGGTTCTGGAGGCTGGGAAGTCCAAGCTGGAGGGGCTGCATCTGCCGAGGGCCCTCCTGCTGTGTCGTCACTCAGGTGAAGGCATCACACAGCAAGAGAATGTGAGAAAGTGGGTCATCCACGGGTCACCCTAAACACCTCCCCTTAGGCCCCACCTCCCAGCACTGTTGCACTGAGGACTGAGTTTCCAACATGCATTTTTAGAGGGGCACATTCAAATCACAGCTTCCCCCCATTTTAATCCTGGGCTCTGCCTGGCTCCAATTCCTCTCTTATGTAAAGCAATGGCTGAGACACACAGTCTTGGGGGACCTATGAGAACTGAAGGGGCGGGGCCTCTCTCACACAGAACTCCAAAACCCTCCCAGGCCTCCAGGACCCCCAGCAGGGAAGAGCCCCACCTAACTAAGGGCTGGACCAGAGGCAGCGCCAAGGCTCATCCCTGCCCTCAGGCTGGTTCTCCAGGCCAGGGTCTGACAGCCCTGAGCAGCCAGTGCTTCCGCTGCCCTGGGATGTGACTGGCGGGGACAGTGAGGGAACCCAGCAGCTCCCCGGCCAGAGCACACAGGGCCTGCCTTCCCTCCATGCTGCTTCCAACCAACACGTGGATGTGGCCGGGCGAGGCCAGGTCCCCACCCACAGGGAAGGCTCCCTGGGTGCTGTCCTGGCCAGGGGTATGCTTTCCCGTCACCAGTCCCTCCCTGACCCCAGTGTCTCTGGCTGGGCCTACACCCCGCCCAGTCCCACCCCACCACACAAGACCCCGACCCACCATTCACTCTTTTTAAAATATTTTGTTTTTTTCAGAGACAGGGTCTCCCTGTGTTTCCCAGGCTGGAATACAGTGGCTGTTCACAGGTGTACTCACAGCTCCCAGCAGCCTGGAATTTCCGGCCTAAGGCAATCCTCCTGACTCAGCCTCCGGAGCAGCTACATAGCCAGAGGCCGCCATGCCCGGCTTGCAGCATTCCCTTGTTGTCTTGTGGGTTTTTTTCTTGAGAAGGAATTTCATTCTTGTCACCCAGGCTGGAGTGCAGGGGCACGATCTTGTCTTGCTGCAACCTCCACCTCCTGGGTTCAAGCGATTCTCCTGCCTCAGCCTCCCCAGTAGCTGGGGTTACAGGTGCCTGCTAACTTTTGTATTTTTTTTTTTTTTAATAGAGATGGGGTTTTGCCCTGTAGGCCAGGCTGGCCTCAAACTCCTGACCTCAAGTGATCCACCCGCCTCAGCCTCCCAAAGTGCTGGGATTCCAGGCGTGAGCCACCGCGCCTGGCCAGCATTCCCTCTTGAGCACATGCCTGTAGGCAGGAATCCCAGCCCCCTTTGCAGGTGAGCAAACTGAGTCACAGAGAGTTTCCGCCACCTGCGACGGTTGCACAGCCAGGATCTGCTGGCTCCTCACAGCACCCACCCTCTGCCCAAGGAGTGCCCAGTTCAGCAAGGCAGGTGACACCAATCCTAACTAGGCAGCCAGGTTTTATGAGGCCAGGACACAGCACTGATTTGAAGCCTTGTGGAGGGGTTCAGATCACAGGCCCTGCCAGCGGGCTGACCTCAGGGTCCTGGGAGAGCTGTAGCCCCTCTTTCCACCCAGGCGGCCTGGTAGCACCGCCTTAGAATGTGCTGTGTGCCCGGGAGGTTGCAGGTGGGCATTGAATGATTCCTGCCGCCCCCACCCCCCATATACCACTCTGTCCTTCCCATAGGGGCAGCCCCTCATGGCCTGCCTGGGCAGCCTGGAAGCTACACTCAATTGCATCACCCCTAGGAAGAGGGAGAGAGGCCCCCACGAGCTCATTAGGGTGGTTTTCTGCATAACGAGGTGACTTGGATATTCCTAGAGGTCCCAGCCATGGCCTCTGTCCGTACACTGGTGAATGGAGCCCTGCTTGACAAACTCAGGAGGACTCCAGGATCCCAAGTGACAGATTCCACATCCACGCCGGCAGACCAGGGTCTGCAGTTATAGGTGGGAGATCCCAAGGTCCAGGCGGGCACTCCCGCATGTTCCCAGGAGAATGCCAGGCCAGAGCGGGGTGGGCAGCACTTCTAGGCTTTGCTCCTGCCCAGGCCCCATTTCTCCATCTGTAAAATGGGGGAGATATTTTCCCTTCCTAACCACATTGGAAAGACAAGATAAGCAGCCACCTGGAGAAGGTGGAACTTCCCACACACGCAATATTGGGCAAAACAAGCAGGTTCAGAGCCTGGGCTGTGGTGCTGGCCCCACCACTGTGTGGACACAACACGTCCCAGGACTCGGCCCATGGAAGCCGTGCCCACCGCTGCACTGACGCCCCGTCCCTCTCACAGAGCCCTGATCCCGGCCATCCCGATGGCTGCAGCCCCTCTAGGTCTCCACGGTCCTGGTGCAAGGGGACCCTGCACCCTACACCAGGCTTCCCCACTGGGACACCCTGTGCTGCCCTTGAGGCTGGCACTGTCCTTGGCAGGGGCCGTCCCATACCCAGTAGGATGCTGAGTGGCACCCTGGACCTCCACCCACTAGACGTTGGTAGCAGTCAGTGTGACAACCACTTTATACCCAAACATGGCCAAAACTGCCATGAGTAGAGAACCGATGATGGGTAGTCTAGACTGTCCTTGTCACCCTTAGTCCTTCCCCAGACTGGGACATCTCACAACCAAGTCCTCGTCCCGCCCCACTCTACATCCAGCATCCACCTGCTGAGAGCTCAGGCAATGTTTCCTGATGGAATGAGACCATGGGCCACACATGGTGGCAGGGTGGGGGTTTCTCATGAGTAGAGGGGCCCCCGCACACCAGGGCTGCGCTGAGCAGGTTCCCAAGTGACTCCCTTTGTGAAGGCGGCCACTTGAGGCAGGATTGTAGGAGCCTCCCTCACACCGGCAGTGCACAAGGCCTCATCCCAGGAGGATTCAGAGACAGGCGGTCCCAAGACCTCCCGGCTCACTGGTCACAGTCTCCCGGGTCCTCCCGCCACCCTCTACCCAGCGCCACTGCCACCCACATCCCTGGTGGGCAGGAGGGGGGTTGGGGGGACAGACACAGGGCAGTGGGCGAGTCCAGGTTTTGTGGGGCCTCCCTATAAAGAAAAGAATACAAACATAACAACAATATTAGGTATGAGAGTGAATATTTCTTTAGGATGAGGGGAAAAAAAGCTGCAAACATGCAAAATCCAGAAAAGCAACATCCTGTTTTTATGAGGGGCCTGGCACATCTCCACAATACTTCCTCCTGCCTGCTGTGGCTGCTTGCTTTTTAGCCATCTCATTGTGTGAGAATTTTACATCACCTGCTGTAGAAGGAATAGAAACATAATTGTTCTCCCTCCAGCACGGCTGATTGAAGTTTGTCTTTTCTCTTTCTTATGATTAGAATGCACAGAACATGTGACTTAATGCATGTGCCCACAGCTTTGCAATACAGCAAAAGGTCTGCACAGGTTAAACACCACAAGTTCTGACCAAGTCTATTACAAGATTCCTACTTGAAAAAGGAAACAGGCCAGGCACGGTGGCGCACACCTGTCACTTTGGGAGGCCAAGGTGGGCGGATCCCTTGAGTCCAGTTCAAGACCAGCCTGGCCAACATGGTGAGATCCTGTCTCTACAAATAAAAATTAGCTGGGTTTATAGTCCCAGCTACTCAGGAGGCTGAGGTGGGAGGATGGCTTGAGCCTGGGAGGTGGAGGCTGCAGTGAGCTGTGACTGTCCTACTGCACCGCAGCCTGGGCAACAGAGCAAGACACTTTATCAAGAAAGCAGAGGAAGCAGCGATGCCGGGTGCGCAATGCGTTATGCAATGATAACGTATACAATGCGTTATCAACAGGTCATTTCTGCTCCAGCAAGGCCAATGAGAGCCGCATGCCCTGCTTACAATGGCACGCACCCAAGGACCATCAGAGGGTCTCCCGGGTGCCTGGGCTCCGTGTGTTTCAAACCTTGCTTCTCGTCCACCGCATCTGGGCAGCGCAGGGCACGGCAGGTGCGTTCACCGCCTCACGATCTCCCCAGCACCCTCAGGCCGTGATCCTGAAGAAACCGTCTGTGCCCAGGTCTTAATCCACAAAGGTGCCCGAGAGGGGTCAATGCTATGGAAAGGAAAGTCTAACATCACTCTTGAAATATTCGCTAGAAATCAGAGACGTGGCCGGGCGGCAGGGGGAAGCCCCAGGCGGACCACGAGGCAGAAAGGAGTGCGGGAAAGGCCCAGGCCACAGCCTTCGCTGGTTTCCCTGGGAAAGCCAGGCAGAGCAGGGGAGACAGTTTGGGTCGGGCTGATTTGCCAGATTCTGGTGGGCTCCAGGGCTGTCCCTTGTGGTCCGGTTCCTGGCCCGGGTTAACATCGGGCAGGGACATATTGGCTGGCAGGAGGGAAGGTGAAGGAAGTGGTTGGGAGCACAGGCTCTGGGCAGCAGGGGAGGTGAGACAGCCCTGGCCCACTCTCTACATCCCAGCAGCCGGCACTGGCCCCACCAAGCAGCTTGGCCCGTCATCGTCCACAAGTAGTCAAATGCAGTGTCTAAGGAGGCACACACCAGGGACAAGGCCAGCAGGAAGGCCAGCAGGGAGGAGGGGGAGCTGGGGTCTTTCTTCCTCTGCCTCCCTTCCCGCCCCACACCCAAGAGTAAATTGTGATCTTTTGCCAAAGCCACAAGAACGCTCAGGCACCCAGAGAAAGTTCACACAGGAACACAGGAAAAAACGTGAGTCGTGTGACCATCTCCAAGGATGGGGTCACGTGGTCGGTAACGCTCACTTTCTGCTCTTAAGGAAAAGCTCAGCCCGCTGGGAAGAAAAGGCCAGTTGTGCAGCTGATGAAGGCCACCTACTGAAAAAGTCAGAGCGGCCAACAGAGCTAATAGGAAAATGTTGAAAGCTTTCTTTACGAGATGGGCAAGGGGACAAAGGCACCTATTAGTGCCACTGCTATTCAATATCAGCCTGGATGTGGCAGAGTGCTCAGTGAGTTGGGTCAAGTTTGTGAAGAACATAAAACTGCCTTTATTCGCAGATGATATGGTTGTGTGTGCAGCAGAGTCTAAATAATCCACAGGGAAATTCTGAGGGCTCAGAGGAGTCAGCAAAGTTGTTAGGTTCAAAATGCATAGGCAAGATTCCACTTTATTACTATATATTAGCAACACGGTTGGAAAAATAAAATTTATAGAAAGATATTATAAGGGCATAAAATATTCAAGAACTGAGAATAGTGTACAAGATCACTACACAGAAATGTTATTAGTAGGCACTAAAGATGGTCTAAATAAATGGAGATACCATGTTCATGGATTAGAAGTCTCAAAAGAGACTCTTCCCAAATTAATTAATTTTTTCCAGACTGATTTGTAGAACCAAAGAAATTGCTAACCACATCTCAACTCTTAACCAGGTTTGTGTGGAACTTAAAATACTTACTCTAAAATGTGTGTGTGTGTGTGTGTGTGTGTGTGTGTGTTTTATTTGCATTTTGTTGTTCTTATATTGAGACAGGGTCTCTCTATATTGCCCAGGCTGGCCTCAAAGTCCAGGGTTCAAGCCATCTGCCCACCACAGCCTCTCAGAGTGCTTGGATTACAGGCATGAGCCACCTCATCCAGCCTCAAATTTGTATGGAAATACAAGTTCAATTGACAAATAATTTTTGCCTCTGCCTGGTCTAGGACCCGCATTCAGGGGAAGCCGCATCACTGGGATCCTGAGACACTGTGATTCTTCAGACCCATAGAGGAGGCTGAGCAGAATCATTTCATTTCCCCTGCACAAGCCAAAGGCAGAGACTTTGCTGCTTGTCCCTGCCGGATATGCAGTATGAGCTCAGACTACTTAATAGCACATCAAAAACCCTATGGCTTTATGGCAAATATCACAGAAACCACCTTCAGAATGGGCTGAGGGGGCTGTCTGACCCCGAACAAATGAGTTCATCTCTCTGAATCCTGATTTCCTCATCAGTAAAGTGGCAGAGCAGCCCCTCCTCACAGGACGCTTCCTGCAGGGTGCAGACACAAGCCACGCTCTGCCGCACAGCAGCCCTGGGACCTCTTCCCCGTGATGGACAGGACGCTCCCTGCAGGGTGCAGACACAAGCCACACTCCGCTGCACAACAGCCCTGGGACCTCTTCCCCGTGATGGGAGGCCCCTGCTGAACTGCTCCCACCCACAGATGCCAGCGAAGCCTGGGAACAGTGTGGCCTTCCTGGAGCCCTGCAATGGCACTGTCATCATCAGGAAAAGGGCCGGTGGCACGCACCTGGCCACTTGTGTCCTAAGTAAGAAAGGCCCTCTTCCCCAGCTTCGGTGGCTCATTGAGAGGAACACCTGGGAATGTGGCTGCTTAGTAGAGCATCTGAGCACCCAGGTGGCAGCCCCAGCAGGCCCTGGAGACATTTCAGAGACCTGGCAGGGACCTGAGCCTCTTCCACTGCACCAGGGTATTGCTCTGTCTCCCAGGCCAGAGTGTGGCAGTGAAACATACCTTGCTGCAGCCTCAATCTCCCAGGTTCAAATGATTCTCCTGCCTCAGCCTCCCAAGTAGCTGCAACCACAGGCATGCGCCACCCTGCCAGCCTTATTTTTAAAAGTTTTTGATAGAGATGCCACCTCCCTATGTCACTCACGCTGGTCTTGAACTCCTGGGCTCAAGCATTCCTCACACCTTGGCCTCCTGAGTAGCTGGGACCACAAGCGTGTGCCACCACACTGGGCCCCAGGGTCCCTTTTAAACTGCAACTCACAGTCTCCAAGTTAGACTCGTACAGAGAAGACCTAAATATGTGTGTCCTTGAGGGAAGCTGAGGAGTGGAGGAGGACGAACTCTTACAAAACGTCAACCTTTTCCAAAATGTGTTTCCAGTAATTGCTGTTCTGCGCCAAGTTTGAGCCTGGTGGGAGTTTCATGTCGGAATTTCTAAGTAGGAGTCTGTAACAGACAAGTTAATCACCCTTGTGTAGGGTGAGGCGCTGAGCGATGATCTCTGTACCCAGGCAGGTGCTTTCTGGATCTGCAACCACAGGAGAAGGGAGGTGGGGAGTGGGTGGGGGCTCATGAAGGACACCGTGGAGGAGCAGGGGGCAGGGGAAAGCAGGATCTCTGACAGAAGGGAGTGGTCACTACATCCCAACACAACCCCCTCATGTCCCCACTATAAACACACACTGCAGGGGAAAGGCTCCCAGCCAGCCCCCATCCCCTCAGGACCACGATGCTGGCATCTGCAGAAACAGGGGTAGGGCTGTCTGGCCTGAGAGCCCCAGAGCCTGAGGAGGTGGTTTAGAGCTGACCTCCTCCTCCGCCCTCAGCCCCAACCCGCTTCCGCAGCAGCAGGCCCCACTGGAGTCCCTCCTAGGCCTGTTCTGGATCTGAAGTGGGCATGAGACATTCACCACCTATTCCTTTGCCCCATTGTCATCAGGGGCTTTGCGGTGCCTTATTTTTGAGAAGAGGCAACATATTGTAGGACCAGGCTGGGAACAAGGGAGACATTCATCATGCATCCCTCCATTCATTTATCCATCCATTCATCATCCATTATCATCCATTCTCCCACCTACCCATGCATCCCCATCCGTTCACCCACCTACCCATCCACCTCTCCATTCATTATGAATCCCTACCCATCCATCTACCCACCCACCCATCTACTCATCATCTATCTATCTCCATCCATCCATCCACCCACCCACCCATCCACCCACCAATTCATTCATTATCTATCCATCCCCATCCATCTATCCACCCACCATTCATCATCCATCTATCTCCATCCATGTATTCACCTATCCACCCATCTATCCGTCCCTACCCATCCACCCTTCCACTTACTCATCAGCCATCTGCCTTCCCATCCAGCCACCCATCCATTCTTCTTCCAGATGGACAAATTTTCATTGAGCACCAACTCTGTGCTGGGCAACAGGAGATGGAGATGCAGGAATCACAGTCTCTGCTCTGAAAGAACATGCTTTCCAGGGACAAGAAGACATGGACAGAAGCACCAGATAAAGATGGCAGGAAATGCTTGGTCTGTCATCCACATCCTGTCAGGGAAACTGAGGACCTGGAGACACTGGTCTGATGAAGAGAAGACTTGGGGGAACTGGAATATGCTGCTGAGAATGTTTGGTGCCACCATAATAGCTGGGAGAGAGGAAGGAGGACAGAACGGTGACCACAGTGAAAATGGGGAGGGATCAGTGGATTGTAAGTCCAGCCATTGAAAGAATGTTTAGGTGAGACTGGAGAGGTCAGCTGGACACAGTCAGGAGTGTAACAGTTAAAGAAAGAGGAAAGAAACACAAAAAGCAGCCTTGGGGCTACATCTCTCCTGCAGAGGGGAGGTTATCTTAGGGCTGGCAGGCCCCTGGTTGGGGAGATGTTATTTGTGGTTTATGGTCATGCTGACCTTAGCCATTAGGCTGATGCCCTTTGGATTTAGGTGGGTTTTGATCAAGGTGAACTTAAAATGACAGTGCTTGTCCAAGACGGTGATACTCCTGCTCTGTCCAGGAGGTCACAGCTGCTAAGTGACCAGCTGGACTAGTGCTCACGGAGGGAGAAGACTTTACGGTTATGGGCTACAACATCTTGGGTGTGGCCATGAGAGAGGAGGGCTGGGATAGGTTTGAGGTCAAGACCATCAAAGGAGAGCAGGCCAGGGTTTTGGGGGCTCACCCACCTGGGGATGGAAATAGAAGTCATCAAGAACAGGAGTGCTGGAGAGAGTGCTGCAGTCCTCGAGGGACTGTGGGCGGGCACTTCCAGTCACAGCAAAGTCAAGCGGATGCTCAGAGAGCCCACAAAAGAGAGTCAAACTCTGCAAATTACTTGAAGAGATTTATTCGGAAGCAAATATGAGTGACACAGCCCCTGACGCAGCCCTTGGGAGGTCCTGAGAACGTGCATGCAAGGTGGTCAGGATGCAGCTTCGTTTTACATATTTTAGGGAGACATGAGACGTCAATCTAATACATTTAAGAAATACATTGGTTCAGAAAAGCAGGACAACTAGAAGGCCGGGGATGGGTGCGGGTGGGTTCCAGGCTGTAGGTAGATTTAAATATTTTCTGAGTAGAGTTGATTTAAAAACCTGGAATCGGCCGGGCGCGGTGGCTCACGCCTGTAATCCAAGCACTGTGGAGGCCAAGGCAGGCGGATCGCCTGAGGTCGGGAGTTCAAGCCTGACCAACATGGTGAAACCCCATCTTAAAAAATAAATAAAAATAAAAACCTGGGATCAACAGAAAGAAAATGTTTGGGTTAAGATACAGGATTGTGGAGACCAAAGTGCTCATTTGCAGAGGAAGTCTTTAGGTAGCAGGCTTCAGAGAGAATGAAATGTAAACTATTTCTTATCAGACCTCTGTGTGGATGTTACTGCTGGAGGCAAGTCCGACTCCCACTTCCCATCATGGCCTGAACCAGTCTTTCAGGTTAAATTTTAAGAGTGCCTTGGCAGAGGAGGAAGTCCATTCAGATGGCTGGGTGGGGGGGAGGGGGAGCTCAAAATTTTATTTTTGGTTTACAAAAAGTTTGGGATATGGGGGACACTGCTCATGGCTGGTCATGAGTTCAAGAGTGGGGAGGGCCGGGCGCGGTGGCTCAAGCCTGTAATCCCAGCACTTTGGGAGGCCGAGGCGGGTGGATCACGAGGTCAAGAGATCGAGACCATCCTGGTCAACATGGTGAAACCCCGTCTCTACTAAAAATACAAAACATTAGCTGGGCATGGTGGTGTGTGCCTGTAATCCCAGCTACTCAGGAGGCTGAGGCAGGAGAATTGCCTGAACCCGGGAGGCGGAGATTGCGGTGAGCCGAGATCGCGCCATTGCACTCCAGCCTGGGTAACAAGAGCAAAACTCCGTCTCAAAAAAAAAAAAAAAGAGTGGGGAGGGGTTGGGGGAACTGGGGATGGGGAAGGGGTCTGAGAAGGGCATATACAGAGCTGCCTGGGGCAAGGGGTGGCCTGGGGGACTCAAGCTCTCCATGCAGAGGGAGAAGAAGCATCATCAGCTTCATCCTGGGGTCACAGTGGCAGGCAGTGCGGGGAGCAGCGGCAGTCATGGAATTTGCCAGGAGAGGAGGCAGCGGAGGGTGGTCTTACTCAAAGGACCCTCCCTGCATGCTAGTATATGCCTGGGAGCTGGGAAGGGGTTGCTTTTGCCCAAGCACGTGGGGTCCCACTTGTCCCCAGGCAATGGTGGCTGGCAGAGGCTCATCGCCCTAGGCCAAGTGCAACCTTCCCCACCCAGGAGGCCACACCCTCCCTCACAACCCAGTGCCTGATTGCTGCCAGCAGGGAGAGTAGGCACCAAATGGTCCTGGCCTCAAGGCAGAGCCAACTGTGAGGTACGATGCTCCTGAGCTCCCCTCGCCCAGCCAGGCGGAAGCAGTCACAGCCTGGCTCAGCTCTCTGCACCTGCTCTCTACCCCCACTCTCCTTTCCTAGGAGTAGCTGCCCTATAATCACTTCCACAGGAATTCCATCTCGGCTCTGCTTGCAGGAAACCTGACCCAAGACAGAGGTTACTGCAAGGGCAAAGACCACAGGCATCCACACCAGCCTCCAGGCGTCCACGCTGGCCTCCCTGCGTTCAGTCTGTGAGGGCCCCACCGCCCCACAGCACTCCTCCAAGCCTCCTGGACCCTGGAGTCTGCAGGCCAGCTCCTCACTGGCATCTTTCCTTGCTCTGACCGCTGCCTCTGCTTCCTCTGCAAGTTCCCTCTCGCACCCTCGTGCTAGCTGCCTCTAGAGCGCTCCATCCCCTTCCCACGTGCCCTCATGGGGGGCCCCCAGAGTTCTGTCTACTCTCCTCTGGACCCCTCTGCCTCTGACTGCCACATCTATGGAGTTAATGCCCCAGGAAGGCTCCACGTCCACCCCACAGGGACCTGGACTCTCATCTCTCCCCCGAACATGCTCTCCCTGGAGACCTGGCAGTGGAATTGGCCCTGCCCACCTTCTGGTCTCCCTGACTGGAAACCTGGGCATCAGTCTGGACTCTTGTCACCAAATTCTGTCCCTTCCACCTTCACATGGCCTCTCCATCTTCACCGCCTCGGTGTCTCTATCTCGGGTCACCGTCACCTCACCTCCGGCCAAGAGCACCAGCATTCCCACTGGTCTCTGTGCTTTTCCTCAAACGTCTCTCTGTGTAAATCTCACCTCAGGATCACTCTGTGGCCCCCACCAGTCCGGGTGGAATCGTCTTTCCGGCGGCGCTGCAGTCCCGTGGGGCCGCCCCCTCCCCACCACCGCCTTGTTCCTGCACTGAGCTCCGCCAGACCACCTGCCTGCAGCCACCTGGCGCTACCTGTTCCTGTGCTTCCTGGCTTTGCCTGCAAAGAGTAACAGTTTATTCAGTCCACACTCAAGGACAGAAACAAACTGCTCTTTGGCTGTAGTGGCATGAAAGCCCCAATCAGCCAACAACAAGGCTGCATGCTTCTGAAGGCCAGCAGGTCAGGGACGGCCCCCACTACAGTCAGGCCCAGGCAGTAAGGCGCTTCTGCACCTGAAGTCAGGCTAAACACTCCTGCTTCTGAAAGCTGGCCAGTCCTCGGTGCCAGGCTTCCCAAGAGACTCCATTTGTTTTGCTCTGAGACATGGTCCTATAGCACAGCTCCCTTTGCTCTAATAAGCAAGACGCTCCGCTTCAGCGCCGGCCGGCCTCACAATCCATCCCCACCAAGGCCGAGGGCCCTGCCTCTGAGCTCCTCTAAGACCATGTCTGTCTCTGTTCACACACCCTCCCCTCACCACCTACAGACGGGCTGGCAAGGTGGGTGCTGGATGCAGGGGTGAAAAATGAACGTTCAGCCCTGGAGGAGCCCAAGAGAAGAGCATGCCCTCAGCTGGAGTCCCTGCCACGCGCCTAGCACCTGTACTGCCTACATTAACCACTGTGGTATTTTCAAAGATGGACGAGTCTGAAATGTATAATGCCCACAGGGGAGTGTGAAATATGGACAATGTAAAGATGAGGAAAAATGCAGGCCTGTGTGCCCACCACCTAGTGAGGAAAACCGCCCAGACAGCACTCTAGAAGCCTGTGCTATCCATCACATCCTCCCTCCTCCCCCGGCCCAGATGCCTCCACCTTCGCCCGGCCCCTGCCTTTCTTTAGTTTCATCGCCTGTGTACGTAGCCTCATGTACAATATTGTTATCTGGGAAACTTGACTGTTAAGAAAAGGGCTCCTAGGACCCCACACCGTGAGATGCAGGATCCCAGAAGACTCTCCTCCCAGTCCGGCTTCCGTTTCCTGTGGGTTTATAATGGCCCTTTCTGGAGACACTGGGGGCAGCCTTCACAGAGCTGGAACATTTGCAGTGAGGACCACATTCATTCCAGATGACCAACAGGAACATGCTTACAGAGGGATGGGCCAATTTGGACTGTCTCCTTCTAAGCCCACCATGACCTACCTGTAGCTCTCAGGAGTGGGGTCTGAGCAAAACATGTATGTTGGGTAGAACGGGTACTCTCTGATTTTAGGCCCCAGTAGATGGAGAGAAGAGGAGGAGCCAGGGAATGCACGGGGAAGACAGTCACAGGTGAGAGTCTAGGCCAGGTTTACCTGGGTAGCCGGTCCTGAGGTGTGAAAACACGGGATGATGGCAATGACAGCGTTTGCTCTGTCTCTGGAGTCACTTCTCGAGGTCATTCTCCCTCTGCCACCCTCCTGGGGGGTTCCTTTACCTCCTCTACCCCATACATCCCATTTAGGGAATGTGTGCTTCCAGCTAAGATGCAGTAACAGGCTGAATTTGCCCTCTTGCCTGAAACAACAGCTGGAAAAAATAAATGAAACGATGGCTCTGAAAATACTAGAAAAGCAGCAAAGGACAGCAGAAGATCACCTTGATTCCAGGCACCTGAAATCTTCTCTGGACCAACGGAAGATACAATTTAAAAGTAAATTAGGGTAGGCCCAGTGGCCCGCAACTGTAATCCCAGCACTTTGGGGGGCCAAGACAGGAGGGTTGCTTGAGCCCAGGAGTTCGAGAGCAGACTGGGCAACACAGAAAGACCTAGTTTCTACACAAAATTTAAGCTGGGCATGGTGGCTCTAATCTGTAGTCCCTACTCAGGAGGCTGAGGCGGGAGGATCGCTTTAGCCCGGGAGGTCGAGGCTGCAGTGAGCCATGATCGTGCCACTGCACTCCAGCCTAGATGACAGAGACCCTGTTCCCACCCCCTCAAAGGAAATGAATTAACATTAATTTCTCCCAAGATGCCCGGGCTCTCTTAACCCACTTCGTCATTACTCCTCCAGTTGGAAAGTTCTCCCTCCCCAGCCAAAATCTCGCCCGCCCTTGGAGGCCTTTTCAGATCATTCTTTCCAGATGAGCTCCCCTTGTCCCTTTTCTGAGCCCAAAGCGGCCCAGCTGCCGTCTGTCTCCCTCCTTTCCCTTGTTTCCCGCGCTACCTCCAGGGCATTGCCCAACTCACTGGCCAAGCCCCCAACGAGCGGACTCGGTTAACGTTGGCTCTGGGGTTTTCCCAGGGTGTCGCGGGCTGGTGGAAAGCGCGCGAACCCCTGCAGAGCAGCAGGCGCGAGAGGCGGCGCCCCGGACGCGCTCGGAGGCAAGGGGCTCCGGGACGTGGGGGGACGCCTGCGCGGCCGTGCGTCCCCGAGACAACCCGGCCTGCGCCCACCGCGACCGGGCGCTCCGCGGAGGGCAGAGCGGGCCGCGCCAGGGTCCTCAGCGTCAGGCCGGGGCGGCCGTCCTAACCCCTCGACGGCACGGAGCACGCCAGGCTCGGCGTCAGTGCGCGCGAAGCGGGAGCGTTATCGGGCTCAGCCAGACGCGGCGTGGTTCCTGGGCTTTCCGCTCTTTCTGCGGTGCAGAGGGGGAAAGAGGCCTAGAGTCGTGCGGGTTCCCGGCTCCGGGCTCTGACTGAGGCCTGGTGCCTGCTCCCGCCCGGCCACCCACATTCTCCAGTTGTATCCCCAGCCCGACTCTGCAGCCTCGGGCCGCGCCGTGGTTGCCCGGGAAACGCACGCGTCTGCGCAGGGATTCCTGGGCTCTGGAGTTCTCCGGCGGCCTCACAGCGGCCGGCCGCTCATCGGAGAACTACAATTCCCGGGAGGCCGCGCGGCGAACGGGGCGGGGAGGTGGGCGGGGCCTTTGCCTGCTGGGGTCTCCGCACGGAGCGCCGGCTGCAGAGGAAGATGGCGTCGCGGAGGGTTGGGTCGTTTCCCGGTGGGCTCGCGGCGCTGCTGGTGCTTCTGTTCCTGCTTGGGCTCCGGCCCGCGGCGAGCCACGGCGGCAAGTACTCGCGGGAGAAGAACCAGCCCGAGCCGCCTCCTAAGCGCGAGTCCCAGGAGGAATTCCGCATGGAGAAGCTGAACCAGCTGTGGGAGAAGGCCCGGCGGGTGAGCGCGGCCCCGAGGCGGCAGGGCGGGGTTTGGGGGGCTGTGGAGAGGGGCCTGGGGACGGGGGCCCTGGTTGTTGGGCGCGGTGGAGCGGGGCCCGGGGGTCAGAGGCGGGCGGGGCGCAGCCGGGGCACCTGCGCCCGACGCACGCTGTTCTTGGCACAGCCTCCTTCAAGTGCCAGGTGGGGCGCCCCGACCCCTCCTGCAGCGGGATAGGGACCCGTGCCGGCAGCCGCGCCTTGTGGAGCAGTGGCGGCCGGCACCGCGAGAGTCAGTGTGGCGTTCCCCAGCCTGGCCGGCCTGCTGAGCCGAGCGTAGGGGCAGACCTAGGCTACCTCACAGGTCTCTTGCCTCCCAGGCCTTCGCCTCTTTCTTCACCTCATCTCCTTATGTGGGGAAACAAGCAAAACACGATGTTGGGTAGAAAGACGTGTCCAGGGACAGCAGGAATCCCAGGAGCAGGCCCGTTCTTGTTCATTTGAGCGATAAATGAGGAGATGGGATCGATTTACAGCACATTAAACGCGACCTTGGGAATGCTTAAAGTCAGTCTTAGCAGCGCGCTTACCTGACTTCCTTCATTTGAGAGGTGAAGGAACCGAGGCCCTGAGGGGAAAGGGCACCCCCCAAGGTCACTCAGCCAGTGGTGCCCCGGGACTACAGCTTCGTTATTGGTGCGTGACCCTGAGCCAGCTGCTCTCTTCTTTGAGATGCGGTTACTTCGTTTGTTAGGTGTGGTTTGCATTCCTGAAATGGGTTTTTACAAACTATGTCCACCTCCTGGGCGTCAGTCAGTATCTCATCTAAAATGCAGAAGGCAGATTAGATCTCTGTCTCAGTATTCCAGGTTTAAGCATTCCTGAGTCTTTTGAGAGGGAGAGTAAATGATTTGCAGAATAAGAAGGAACTTTGGAACAAAAAGGCAGAGGAGAAACAGGTGGGGGAGGGACCGACGGCTGGCGTGGGGCTGGGGATTGACGCCAGGCATCGGCTTGGCAGGCCCTGAGCTGCTCTGGGGTCCTGCAGTCAAGCCCCAGCGTGATCTTCAGCCTGCAGAGGTGGGAGAACACGGCTGGAGCAGCAGGGTAGCTTCCTGGAGGAAGGGACTCTGAAGGGGCTGGGGACACAGCTCGGTTTGGATGTGGTGACTGCCTCCCTGTGCCCGATGCGCTGGGCATCTGTTGAGTGGGTAGAGTTCCTCCACAGGATGAGGAAATGGGGAGCCAGGAAGAGACTCCCTGACGATTGGAGGTGGTGCTGAGGGAGCATGCTCGGGCCCAGGAACCCCAGCAGTTCCCTTTGCTTTTGGGTCCTGGCCTAGGTCCTCCACCTGCCCTACGGGCCGCCCGGCTGCACCCAGCCTTACCTGCAGCCACCTCCAGCTGGTCCTCTGCCTGCGTCAGCCCAGGCCCCCTGTGGCGATACGCCTGTCCGCAGGCTGCCCCTGCACCATCCTGGGTGCTGGGTGCTCACCTGACCGGCTTCAGTCCTGGATCGGGTCATGTCTCGTGAACTTCCCCTGAGGTCCACTGGGCACCGTGCCAGGGCTAGCTGCCCACCTCAGCTTTGGACTGAGCCTTGGGCTAGATGGTCTTTCTGGTCCCTCTAAGTCCTGAGCTTGTCACTGGGGACAAGTCTTTTCTGCTGAACACAATGTGAAGTTCTTTGTGATGAGGGTGTTTGGGGATTTTCTGTGTCTTTGTCTTCCCCCCTTCCAGAGAGCCTGGTACTCTGGCAGACACCCTCAGAGCCCATTCATCTTGATTTTCCTTCCAGATAACAGAAGCTTAGAGGGCAGCCGTGCTTGGAGGGTGTTCTAGCCCCCAGCCAGGTGTGCAGGCGTCAGACCCGGACTGGCTAATGGAGACAGGTCTGCAGAGCGGGGCCCTCAGAGCCCCACCCCATCTCTCAGGCTGCCTCCTCCCCTTGAGAAGGGCCTCTGAGGACAGGCCAGGGTGGCCTCCATAGGCACCTAGGACGCGCCAGGCCAACCCACAACTTCACAGCAGCTCAGCAAGGTTGTGCTCTTGTCCACGGAGCTCAGGTGGAAGGAGCTGGGGCGCAGTAGCTGGGCTGGAAGGGACAGTGCAGCACTGTCCACCATGGTGAGACAGGCGCAGCCTGCCAGGGGGCCGGGATCACTGCCACAGCCTGCTCCTCAGGGTGGGTGCCTCGTGGTCTGGTGCGGGCACGTGGGTGAGCACTAGCAGAATGGCGCGTGTCCTCTGAAGAGGCCATCCTGGCGGTGTTGGAACCTACGCAGCCTGAACTGTGCTCTGTGTGCAAGCTGACACCCATGGCTTAGCTGTGGACTCAGGGCCAGGGTTCCCAGGGCGTTAAGAAGCAGCAGCAGGTTGTTGGAAAGTTCCAGAGCACTCTGCTGGCACGCAGGTGCTGCTGTGTGGGGAGGACCGCTGCTGAGGTCCCAAGCAGTGCTGGGCCCCGGGTCTGGTCAGGAGGGCACAGCCAGCTCCACTGGTATCTGAGGACACAGGCAGGGGTGAAGCTCCAGGCCCCACGTTGTCCATGGGGCTGAGCCGGCTTTCTTCCCTGCGTGTGGCCCCTGGCTGGTGATGATTTGCCCCACTGCTTCATGCTTGACAGGTGCTTTTCTGCATTTGGTTTTCACAGCTCAGTTTTAACTTGATGCGTTAACATTTAACTTGACACAGAGGTAAAAGAATCCAGAAGTAGGGTCCAGGGCCCTGCACGTGGCCCGCTGGTCTTCCCCTGCGTGCAGCCAGGCGGGCCCCTTCTGCGCCGAGCACAGCAGCCTTGTATGGGGGAAAGGGGGCTGGTTTTTGGGAGACACGCAGTGTGCAATTTAAACCCTCTGGCGCATGAGAGTTGGGGAATCAGAGGGAGAAAATGACTTTCCCCTGTGGATTGTAGATTTTACAGCCCACCCAGCATCTTCCCTTGATTGTGCCAGTACCCTGGGGAGGCAGACAGGAGGAAGCCAGTGAGCGAGGGCCACAGGTTACAGGGCACGGAGCCTGCCAGGACGAGCCCAGGGTCTTCAGCTTTGCTTTCCAGCGAGCAGCCCACGGCAGTCACAGGACACCTGTGTCCTCTTCCCTGCAGCCCAGGAGGGCAGACCTGGGGCCCTCAGTGCCGGAACACACTCCAGAGTGTGGGCCAGTATTGCCTGCCCCGGGGTGCTGCTTCTGGCTCAGAGCGTCACTGTGGGCCTCGTGTCTCGGGCCCTCTCAGGCAGTGCAGCACGGTAGGTAAGACACCTGCAGGGCAGCAGCAGTCACGGGGAAGTAGAGATGGAAGCAGACCTGTTCCTCTAAGAGTTTGGGTCACAAACAAGATAAGCAGGTGTAGGCTCCCGGGTACCTCCCAGGCACAGACTGCTCCTCCTGAGAGCTCAGCGTCACTCAGGTGCCTTGTCCTGGGTCCTCCTGCTGGCAACGCTCAGATCAGACCTCGGCCCTCCTAGGGCCTCCCAGTGGACACCACAAACAAGGTTCCAGGGCACGGAAAGGCACAGGGAGGCGCTCTCAGGAGAAGGGGCCAGTGGATGAAGCTTGCTGGGTGAGAGGCGCGCAGGTGGGGTGTGTCAGAGGCGCCAGAGAAAGGGTTTTCAGGTGGAGGCACAGAGCGTCTACCAGGAGGACCCTGGACGGAAGACTGCCCCCGGGACCACCGACCAAGGATTGGAGAACCTTCTAGAGAATGAGAGGCTTTCCTCTGCCCTAGGCCCTGCCATTCATTTGTGCCTACCGTTTGCCTTCTTTTTACTATTGGGGGACTTGCCTCAGTGGTCTGAATTTGTCCCTAACTAGATTTTAAGCTCCTGGATGATGGCTCCTGTGTGTCTAGGGCAGCCGTGGAGGCAGGCTGGGCTCCTAAGGGGAGAGAGGCTGGAGCTGATAGCCCAGCGCCGAGCTGGAGACAGGGCCTGTGGCCAGGGGTCTCCTTCCTCCCAGGCCCAGCACAGACTGAGCTGCAGGGAGCAGATGGGCTCAGTCTAGATACGGGCAGAGTGAGGCCAGGAGGTTCTGGAGTGCGGGGGTGCTCCAGATAGACAGAATTGGCTTCCGGTGAGTCTTGAAAGAACCGCATGCCCCTTCGAAGTAGGGACCTGAGGGCCGGCTCCTGAGGCCTCAGCTGCAAGGGAGCGTGGGGTGCAGGACACTAGAAGGCAGCTGGCTCTCAACTGGGTACTTCCTGGGGATGCTCGCTGTTTACATACACTTGATTGAAGTATAACACATACTTTGGATACTAGCTTGTGTTGTATTTATGTGTATTTATGTTGGAAAAAAGCTGATGAAATATAGATTAAAGGTTAACATTTCAAACCTCTAAGGGAAAACAGACTCCATATTGAAACAAGCACGATGAGAGACGGGCGTGAAGTGTCCCACCTGGGGCTCAGCGGTGCAGGAGCCACGGGCAGCTCTCCAGGACCAGCCCCAGGGGAATGTGAGAAGGCAGGTGCTCCAGGAAGGGAGCGGCCTGAGATCCCAGAGACCGGAGCATCTGCAGCCTGCAGCGCTGAGCGGGTCCTTTGCTGCAGGATTCCGCAGAGCCTTTCCTGTGTGCTGTCATGACACAGACGTGGCTGCAGCACCCCAATGAGCCAGGGACAGCACCCTGTCCTCCGTGCACCCTGGTCCCACCTCATAACATGTTCTGGTCCACACAGCTCGGCCACCTGCCCTGCACAGAGGAGTTCTTCGCTTCCCTGAAGGGCTCACCTGCCCCATCACATGCTTGTTTGTGGCCGGGTCAGACCAGAGGCCAGCGTTCCTGGTGGTGGCCGTGGCCCATCGCGCTTGTTAGTGGCCGGATCAGACCAGAGGCCAGTGTTCATGATGGTGGCCGTGGCCCATCGCGCGCTTGTGAGTGGCCGGATCAGACCAGAGGCCAGCATTCGTGATGGTGGCCATGGCTGGTGGTTTTCGTTCTGCAGCTTGCCTTGGCTGCATGGCATTCTGGCCCAGTCATTCTAAAGTGGGACACTCTTGGCCTAAATCCTGTCTAAAACCAAAAAGCAGTGTACCAGCGGTCACCTCATCTCCTTCCTTCGCCCACCCAGGGTCTCAGAGCTGGGTGGGCAGGATGGGATGAAGGAAGCATGGGCTGTGCTGTGGAGGGTTCGGGTGGGGTGGGAAGTCCCTCAGCCCCAGCACAGCGGCTTGTTCTGGGCCCTGCCAGGTTGCTTTACTCCAGCAGGTAAATGAGAGGGTGACACATTCCTGCTCCAGAAGGATCTGGGGCCATGTAAGCACCGTCCCAGCAAGACAGGACCGTAGTGCACTTGAGCGGTGGTGACCAAGGGTCCTTGCGGCAGATCTGAGATGACTGATTTTTTTAAAAGAACTTCTAGGTGTCTGTGTCCTTTATTTCCCCTTTGCCCAGGACCGTGGGTGCAAGTGCAGGCGTCCAGCAGGCAGGCCATTGACACCCACTTGGAGGGCGAGTGCCTGGGTCCCCGCTCCACGTGTCCTGTTCGCTCCCAGCCGCTGGTGTCCCAGGGCGGCCTGAATGTGCTTGATTTGGGTTTCAGGGTTTAAGACGTCAGGTGGAAGTTTTCTATAAACTTCAGCTTTTGTTCTCTGTAGTTGAGTTTCCTTTTTTGTAGTTACACAGTATAAGGGAAATGCAGTGGGTATCTTCTTCCCGCCCTCTTTACCCAAGTGCCTGATGCCTGGCTCCAAGTGCTGGGGTGGGAAGGTCGGGGCATCCTGTTACAGCCAGACAAGAGTGGGCAGCTGCTGGCAGTGGGGAGCCCCCCACGGACTTGGGGCTTCCAGATCGTGTATACAGATGGGCCTAGGGACTGGTGTCCATGCAGCATTCTTGTCTGACCAAGACGGTTTGAATCCAGCCGATACTGACCCTGACTCCCCCTCTTCCTGGTCTCCCGGAACCTCCCGGTCCCAGCCTCCTCTGAGTCAGTTTCCCACTGTGTCCTGCTCCATCCTGCTGGTGGCTCACAGGACCCTCCGCCCTCCTTGCAGCTCCATCTTTCTCCCGTGAGGCTGGCTGAGCTCCACGCTGATCTGAAGATGCAGGAGAGGGACGAACTCGCCTGGAAGAAACTGAAGCTCGAGGGCCTGGACGAAGACGGGGAGAAGGAAGCGAGACTCATACGCAACCTCAGTGGTACGCTTTTTCTTTTTCATGCAGGTGGAGTGTCTCTTACCCTAAACGCTTGAGACCAGCAGTGTTGTGGATTTCGGATTTTGGTTTGGATTTGGGAATGTTTGCATTATGCTTCATCTGGATATCCAAAATGAGCCTTTCCCCGGGCATCCTGTCAGTGCCCAGAAGGTTTAGGGTTTGGGGTGGGGGCTTCCAGTTGTGAGGGAGGTGGCCGATGGCCTCAGTGCTGCAGGCCACGCCTCTGACTCCTTGGCTCTTGGCCAAGGGGCCCATTGGGTGCAGCCTGCAGGGGCTCTCGTCCGTGCACAGATGCGCCCTTACCCATGGTCTTGGCTTCTTTGCTGTCACAAGTGCCATTGGCACGCTGGAGGGAGGGCCAGGACTGGGATGCTGGGCACAGGAAGGGGCCAGAGGACAGGCAGCAGGAGGCTCTATCACCCCGAGGAGGAAGCAGGCCTGCCCCAGCATCTTGAAGTTTTGGGGACATATTCTGGATGTTGTTGGAATAGGTTCCTAAGCGTCAAAATAGACGCCACTGTGATGTAGTTAGTGAGCCTCTTGTCACTGTGGGTATTCAAGACAAGGCAGGACAGTCGCCTGCTTGGTACCAGCATACAGAAGCCAGGAGGGTTTTAAAGGACAGCGTTGTGACTGTTCCTTTTGGACCCCTCTCCTCCACCATCCTCCTCGCCATGGGCCTTTGGCAGGGCACCGGTGGGATGAGGGCAGGCACCCGGGCAGCCTGTGGGACTGGGGTTGGGGCTGCTCCAGGGAGTCGCATGCCCAGCTGCCTGCTGTCATCTACGAGCGGCGGCCACAGGGGCTGTTGCACCTCCACCAACTGCTCCCCCCAGGCCGGACCCCAGGCACTCCTTCCCCAACCCCCGTCCTCCCCCGCTGCCCCGTGTGACCTGGGCCCCGGCACGGTCCCCCCAGCCGTCCTCCTGTCTCACAGGATGGTGGCTGTGAACCAAGTGGGATACTCCGCATTGGGGGTGGGGTATCTTGTCTCGAGGGTGGCCCCGGAGCCCTGGCTGTGCCTGGAGGCTGCTGTAGCCCTGCTTTTGACACGTGCTGGTGGCCTTAGGCATTGCAGTGCCCAGGTTGCCCCTGGTAAGGAGGGGAGCTGTCTGTGGAGTCCCTTCGTGAGGCCTGATGCTGTGACACCTACTCCTCCCGACTGTCGGTCGTCCCGTTTGACAGGCTCAGAGAGGGAGTCACACAGCCCAGGAGTGCAGCAAAGGTTCGGAGCCAGGGTTTCCTGACGCCAGAGCGGTGTTCTCCGGGCCACCCCTCTTCTCCCATCGCAGGCATCACCACACGTGGCACGTGGCTGTGCCCAGGTTAAAGGCCGAGGGCTGGCTTCACTTTTGCTAGTTTATGTGGCCACGTTCAAGAGTCTGGGTGGGACATAAGCCAAGACATGGCAGCAGGGAAAGAAGACACATTTGAAATAATTCCCCACCAGCGTGTCTAGAGGGCCATTCCAAAGGGCCAGGACAAAGCCTGTCCTGGAGGTGCCCCCCCAGCGAGAAGGGACTGGCTGTGCGGCAGGGCGGCGCTCCAGGCCTGGAAGAGATGGAGGGGCTTGCGGGGGCACAGAGGTGGGCTCAGGACCAGCTCCCTCCTGCAGGCCAGGCAGTGTCTTTGCAGGAGGCAGCTTCTGGCCTGGATGGAGTCCAGGTCTGTGGCCCAAGTGGAGCCATCTTGTTTTCTGCCATTGCTGAGTGACCTGGCAGAAGACTTGGTAGGACTCGGGAGCAGGCATCCAGAGGCAGACCCTGCCCACGTTCAGGAGAGAGGCCTATCCTGGCCCACTGCCCACTGTCTTCTGGGGGTGGCCCCTGTACCCCCAAGATCCCCTGCATTATCAAGGTTGATACCGTGCTTCGGGGACCAGCAGTAGCTAGGTATGCCTGGGCAGCTAACTGGTGGGCCAGCCCTGGCACCCCCAGGCTGAGGTCCACCCTGAGATGGACCGCTCTCTGCTCTGCCCTGGGGTTTGCTGCCATCCTCACCCCCACTGTACACCTAGGACCCCTTTACTCCCCAGGCAAGGAGTGTGGGGCGGGGTCCGTCCTCAGGCGGGGAGTGTGGGACGGGGTCCCCTCCACAGGAGCTTTGAGGGCTCAGTGCTCCTAAGGCCACCTCCAGCTTCAGTGACCATTCCTTGCAGAACCCTGCACCTCTAAAATCCAGAATCTTCCATAGTCTCTGCTGCTGATTGCAGCCTTGGGCACTCTGCCTTTTGATGGGGTCTGACCAGCCACTTTGGGATCTGTATCAGAGCCCAAGGACATGGCCCACCCTCCCTGTCTCCCCATCTCCTCTCAGGCTCAGGAGTGTACAGCCCAGGGGTGTGACCTCAGTGCCACTGAGCAGTGGCTGGACGCAGGCTGGGCAGGACAGCCTTCACACGCAGGCAGCACCATTTCTGAGGCCAGGAGGCATCCAGGCCACCTTTTTAAACAGTGTGTGTTTTTATGTATTTATTGGTTATTTTCTTCTCCCCACCGCCAGTACTATTTGTTTGTTTATTTATTTTTAAAGTCAGGGTCTCACTATGCTGCCCAGGCTGGTCTTGAACTCCTGGGTTCAGACAGCCCGGCCTGAAATAGTTATTTCTGGTATAAATTCCTTGCCATGAAGACCGACCCAGCAGGGGATTGAGTTTTGAAGCGTGCGTGTGTGGGACCCGTGCCTAGCGCCAGCAGCTCTTGACAGCTGTCGGGAGAGGCAGCTTTCTGCAGTAGGAAGAAGACCGCAGGCTGGTTTTTCAGACTCAGGAAGATCACGAGTGCTTCCAGCTGGAATGCGAGGAGCACACGCTGCCCAGCCTGGAGACCCCCGTGGCCCAGGCTTCTGGATAGAATGAGACAGGAGGGGTCCGAGGCCAGGCCAGTGTCAATGAGAAAGGAGGCCTGAGGCTTCTGGGGTGTTCCTGGGGCAGGGACACTACCCAGGGCTGACAGTGACCCAGGATGGACCCTTGGGAGAGGTGCAGAGGTGGGGCCTGCTGAACCCGGAGCGTGCGGAGGCCCCACTGGGAGTAGTTCTGTCCAGTAGGGTCACAGGTGAAGGCCCAGAGGAGGCACTGGGGTCGTGGAGTCACCGCCTGGGTGAAGAGGTCCTCGGAGTCGGGGGAAGGCTTCACGCCCAGCGTCTGGGGAAGGTGGATTAGGAGCTTGGGAGAGGCCCTCTCAGCCCAGAGGGGAAGGCAGGACCCAGTTCTACGGGAGGTGGGGCCCTGGGAGAATTCCCCCAGCCCCCAGGAAAGGGCGGAAAGGCCCACCAGCTAAGGAGGCAGGCGGGGCTGCACGGGCTCCAGACCCAGGGGACCTCGTGGAGGGCCTGTCGCACAGAGCCACAGCAAGGGCCTTGGAAATGGGAACTGGGCCTCAGGAGAACAGCTTTCCCTTAGAGGGGAGGCCAGCCCCCCCACGCTCTGCTCTCCTGTCCCAAGCACCAGACTTGTTCACAGCCGGGTGCTGCCAGCACCAGGGACCGTGTTGAGCGCCTGCTTTCATGCCATGTTGGTGGCAGTGTGTGGTGACAGACACAGCCCACAGATGCCGAGGCCCCTGGGGAAGTGGGGCTGGGGAGCACCACGTGGGCAGATCCTAGAGGCCTCCCGAGTGGCTGGGCCACCGCACGCCACAGACTAATTATCTTCCTGGCTGCTGACGCTGAAGCTTCTCCTTTAGAAACTGTTTTTCCTCCCAATAAAAATAAGATGTGGGCTATCAGAAAGCCCATCACCCTGCACACTCTGCAGGTGGCCTCTGCCCTGTGGTCGTTAGAGTTTGCCCCATGGCAACAGATGAGGCTACAGATTTTGTTCTTGAAAATGTGTGCCACTGGTCTGCAAAGACAGGCCAGTGGGTAACCACTTCCACGGCGGCCCAGCCCCCAGCCGCTTCTGACAGCTGCGTCCAGAGGGACACAGCTTGGTGGAGGAGTCTAGCGGGGGCATCCCTGGTCGGAAGAGGGAAGTCCTAGGGGCGTCCCATGAGTCACCAGACCTGTTCCTGTGCGCTGGGAGACCGCAGTCCCCATGCTTGTCTGCTTCTTGTTCCTGCCAGATCTCCAGTGGTCATCCAGGAAATGGGTGAAAGGAGACTTCCAACAAATGAGAGGCAAACCTGTCCCACCCACCGTGGCAGCCCAGATGTGTTGGCTGTAGACTGTTTTTCACAGGAAACCAGATCAAACAGACCCTCCCCTCTCTCCTAGTCATCCTGGCCAAGTATGGTCTGGACGGGAAGAAGGACACTCGGCAGGTGACCAGCAACTCTCTCAGTGACTCCCAGGAAGACGGGCTGGATGACCCCAGGCTGGAAAAGTTGTGGCACAAGGTACTCCTCGATTGCCTGCATACCCTGCAGAATCTGTGCCGTTATGTCAAGTGTTAAGGTGGTGGGGGCGGTGAGGGGCGGTCTCTGCTCTGCGTGGGAGCCGGGGCTTGGGGGAGTCTCAGGAAGACAGTGGCTTCCTCAGGAAGCTGTTCTCCCGTCTTTCTGTGAACGCCTTCAGCTTTCCTGTGTAGAAAAGCACTTGCTCTTTCAGTAAGGAGTTGTGTTTGGCCTGCAGCTGTCAGACCTTCAGCTCGGATCTTGTGTAGTTACGGGGTCATGGCATAGCATGGGCTGAGCTGTTGACTCATGTCTAGTTTTCAATTTAGTGAGTGGTGCTGTGGACAGGCCTCTGGGATTAGTAAGGTGCCTTGGCCAGGGGATGGTGTGTAGGGCTGGGTTTTCACCCTGTGCCCAAGAAGGGTGTGGGGTGCTGGTGTGGGGCCAGGCACTGGAACCTGGTAGACCACAGCAGGGCGTTTACCTGCTTCAGCTCCCCCACTTCCAGCAGCTTCTGCTCCAGAACAGTGTGTCTGGATCACATTGATTTGGGGCCAAGAGTGGAACTTCTCATCCCAGCCCAGCCACAGCTCATTGTCCTTGGCCGGGAAAAGTGGAGTCGGTGGAGGTGGGCAGAGAGGGAGAGCCGGTCCTATGTGGCCTCCCTGGCCGTGTGTGATCCATGTCACCCCACAACTGGAGGCAGGTGGGATGACAATGAGGGGCTGGCAGTGGTCTCCCTAGGAAGAGGGAGAGCCGGGCGAGCCTGGGGGCTACCGGACTGCCACCCTGTTCCCCACCCAGCCAGCTCCGTAGCCATCCCCCATTGAGCCTGGACTGGTCCTAGAGGAGGGCAGTTGCCTGCCAGCAGCCCTTCCCCAGTTTGTTTTTTGTTTTCCTGCCCTACCCAGCCTAATAGCGGCCCAGGAGGGTTGTGAGGGCAAGAACCGGGCCCGGCACTCGCACGTGGGCAAGGGCCTGCCTGGCCAAGGGGAATAGTCAGCTGATGAGCGGCCCCAGCCACAGGAGCCCACGGTGGGTTTCACTCTAGGCCTTGTCTCCCTCTTAGGCAAAGACCTCTGGGAAATTCTCCAGCGAAGAACTGGACAAGCTCTGGCGGGAGTTCCTGCATCACAAAGAGAAAGTTCACGAGTACAGCGTCCTGCTGGACACTCTGAGTAGGACTGAAGGTGCTCCCTCCCCGGCCCCTCCTGCACGCGGGGGCTTGCTGCGCTCTGGGCAGCCCCGGCCCACCCCCCGGGACACAGCTGGGGCAGGGAGGACGCACCGCATGCCGTCTCCCAGGGTTCCCACCAGACTTGTGAGTGGGAGGTTGCAGTGCGGGCAGGGCCAGTTCTGAGAGTCGCCCGCTTGTATTTGGTTGAATAAACCGGGTCTTACCAGTGCCTGTCCGCACCATAGGCACAGCTGCTGCCTTCACCAGACCTGAGCTTCGCTGATGGGTCCTTCATTCTGGACCCTGGACCCTCCCCAAGTAGTGACTTTCCCACGCTACAGTGTTGGAGTAAAATGGAGGAGGTGACCCAGCAGAGGGTGGGGGCAGGGATCCAGAATCAGCCCCCAGGGGACCTGATGCCCCGGCCGTCACGGCCAGGCACCGCTTGGCGTGTGTTGCAGCATGGAAAGGAAGTGGTCCCGACGGTCATTCTGAACTGCAGGAGTGGGGGACGTTGTCAGTCGGAAACGAGAGCGAGTTTGCGCTCCCCCTCAGTGGGCATTCCAGATGGTGCTCCGGGCGGGCAGGGTGGGGGCTCCCAGTCTCATGGCTCCTGCCTTGGGTTTTACAGAAATCCACGAGAACGTCATCAGCCCTTCAGACCTGAGCGACATCAAGGGCGACGTCCTGCACAGCAGGCACATGGAGCTGAAGGAGAGGCTGCACAGCATCAACCAGGGCCTGGACCGCCTGCGCAGGCTCAGCCACCAGGGCTACGACACCGAGGCCGGTGAGTGCCCGCCCGGGGCCTCTGCCTACCGGGACTGTCGCTTCCTGAGGACGGGCTGTCTCTGGTTGTGTTTTGGGGTCAAGCAGGCGAGTGCTTGGAGCGATGGGCGCCTGGACCCGTGGACGCAGCGGAGGCCCTCGGTGCACTGTCTGCCCAGGGGTGGTCACGGGGCTCGCTCCCAGCAGCTGCTCCACGAAGGTCACTCACCGTCCCGGGCCCTGTTCCTGGAGACTGGCGGAGGGCAGTGGCGGCGGTGGGCCCGGGAGCAGTCCCTCCCAGCGTCTCCCCAGCCCCCGCAGCGAGGCTCCTGCCATTCTGTTGTTGGCTGAGAGCAGAGACCAGTTGTCGAGCACAGCTCTGTCTCCGTCTCATGCCACCCGCACTGTGCGTTAGCACCCTCAGCCCTGCAGGGGTAGGATGCCTGATGAGCCACAGAGCACATGGCTCCATCTCAGCAGCTTGGTCAGCCTCCACCGCAGGCCCTTGGTGGCCGGGCCCTGTGCCACTGCTTCTTGCACAGGACTCAGGCCCGAGCCTTGCGCAGGGTTTACCAGAAGCCTGCCGGCCGCACTCGCGAGCCTTCCGAATCTGCTCCTCATCCTCCAAGTGCGCACTGAGCACTGCCTGTGTACCAGGCCCTGCTCTAGGCTGGAGGAGGCAGCCGCTGCCAAGAGATGCATTTGTGCCCTCAAGGTGGTAAGACAGCGGGGCTGGTGTCTGTCCCTGGTGCCAGCCAGAGCCGCCACCTCCTGTCCAGGATGGCGCCTGCAAGGCCTGGCCAGAGGCAGCCTCCAGCACGGCAGTCAGATGTGTCACCTGCGTGCTCTTGGGCAGGACCCCTCACCACCCACCCCCAAACCCCGGGCTCTCTCAGCCCAATCTGGTGCTGGTGATGGTGTCAGTCGGAGGCCTTGGCCTTGGTAAGAGGGCTGTACCACCCCAGAGGCCGCTGTGCAGTTCACCGAGTGCCTGTGCTAGAGAGACCCGCGTGAGCCTGGCTACAGTCCATGCGATAAGGGTGACTCGGCTCCACACACTCCTCTCCCACCTCGAGCTGTCCCCAAGGCAGCTGCGCCCAGTGGCTCCTGCAGTTCTCTTTCAGGTCTGCCTGGGCCTTCCAGCAAGCCCTGCCAGCCCTGAGCCCTCAGTTCTGAGCAGGAAGGGTCGCAGAGGAAGGAATGGGGCCACTCTTCGGGGCCCCCTGGGCAAGCGGATCTGGGCCACTCGCTCCTGAATGGAGAGGTGACAGCCCCAGCCTCTCCCACTGTATCCCCTCGTGAGCACAGGGTCCTGGAGCCGACTTAGTTTGCCTGGCTCTGCCCAGGAGCTGAAGGAAAACGGCCTGTGCCTCCCTCCGGACCTGGGTGAACTTGTGGCCCCTCCCGAGGTCCTGAGCAGCCTCTCCAGCAGGCCGCCTTCCACCATCCACCACCTGCTTCAGAGGCAGCCAGGCAGGCTGTGGCACTTCCCAGGCTCTGGTACAGGCAGGTGTTTGTGGACACAAAGGAGAAGTGGTCGCTTGTCCAAGGGCAGGGAAGCCACATTTCGGCGAGGTCACATGAGCTACAGAGCAGACGCCCTGTGTGCCCCATAGGACTCGTCAGTGCACCTGCGCCCGCCTCACGCACAGGCCTGCACACCCTCACAGGCTCCACGCGCACTTCCCATGGGGCTGGCTGGGGCGTGCACCCGGGCGCTGCTGAGGCCATTCTTGCTCCTCCACTGCAGAGTTCGAGGAGCCCAGGGTGATTGACCTGTGGGACTTGGCGCAGTCCGCCAACCTCACCGAGAAGGAGCTGGAGGCACTCCGGGTAAGGAGACGCAGCCCCATTCTGTCGGGCTCTCCTGTGGTGAAGATGTCCTTGCAGTTTGTTCCTTAACCACTCGGGGAACCTGTTTTGGTTCTTATCTGCACGGGACCTCATGTTTCAGGGGCGGGGCCATGGCCTGGAGGGAGGACCTTGGTTCCTTTGTGCATGTTCACGTCTGAGCATGGGCTTGGTGTGGGTCCTGCGGATGGTCAAGGATTGGTCGGAACTCGGCCACGGAATGGGGGGAGGGGACCAAGGACAACTGCGATCGTTTAGGGGTATCACAGCTTCCTGAGATGGGGACCCAGGGAGAGAAGGAGACCACCTCAGGTGGCAGGGGCTCCTGGGGCGTATGGAGCTGGGGGCCCTGGGTCGGGTGCAGGGGTCAAGGCAGGGCAGGGTGCCTTCAGGAGCTGCAGTCCGGCTGAGGTGTTGCCCAGGCAGGCTGAGGGCAGGTGCAGAGGCAGAAGCACAGGTATGCACAGGGTCAGCCACCTGTGCAGCAGAGACACAGCCCCTGGACGTGGGGTCAGGCCAGGAATGAGCTGGGGGCCCCCAGACGGGCAGTGGGTTGGCTTAGGCTGCCGAGGAGGCGCAGGCTGGGACCCATTGCTGGCATGATGGTCTCCCAGCTGCCACTCTGTCATTGTCCATGTCACTGCAAGGCCTGTCCTGCCCTGGGAATGGCACCATCCCTTGCGGTCCGTTGGCGTCCCTTGTTTAGCTGGGACCGCAAGATGGCATGGCGAGCACAGGGAGGGAAAACTCACCTGTGGGAACCTTCTTCCAGGAGGAGCTCAAGCACTTCGAAGCCAAAATCGAGAAGCACAACCACTACCAGAAGCAGCTAGAGATCGCGCATGAGAAGCTGAGGCACGCGGAGAGCGTGGGCGACGGCGAGCGTGTGAGCCGCAGCCGTGAGAAGCACGCCCTGCTGGAGGGACGGACCAAGGAGCTGGGCTACACGGTGCGTGCGGGTTCCGGGCCTGGGGAGGCCACAGCTCCCCTGCCGAGAAGACAGGGCTTCTCCTAGACGGGGTGTGGGCTCCACGCCGTGGTCTCCCTGTCCGGTTGAACCCCGGGGCTGCAGGTATGTGGGGCGCTGAAGCCTACTGCAGCCTCCAGGGGTGCTCCGCGGGCGTCGAGTCGAGTGCGGCCCCCCCGACCCCAGATGTGGGCGCAGGCCTGGGCAGGCCACTGCCTCGTTCTCTGCTGTGACCAGGTTGGGGCACGGCCTGGATGCCCACAGCCAGCTACAAGTCAGGGTACTTTCCGGCCCTTGAGACTGGCGAGATCCTTCCCCACAGCCCCGGGTTAGATGTGAGGAGACGGGGAGCAGAGGCCCCCACAGAGGCTGGAAACGTGGAAGCTCGTACCAGTGCCTTCCGGATGGAGCTGGGTGACTGGGGGTCAGGGCGTGTGGGAGCCCCATCTGTACCTTTTGAACTTTGAACTGCAGGCATGTGTTACCAGCTCAAAGATAGGAAAGGCCTGAAAAATAAACGAAGGCAGAGGTTCTGATAGGAGAGGGTGGTGTGGGTCTGCCAGGAGAACATGCCAGAAAGCAGCCTGCGGCCCAGCACCCAACCATGGGCAGGAGCTCAGGTCCGGGGTGAGCACCACTGTGTGGGGGGTTTGCAGGGCGCCCTTTAGACTGACGGGAGGTTAGCGTGTGCTTGGCCTCACTTGACCACAGCAGAGCAAGGTTTCGGTTAGCAGAGCTGTGTGGCGAGGCCTCCGAGACCCCACACGGGTGGGGCAGAGGGCAGAGGGCGGCTGAGAGGAGGGACCTTGGTGAGTCACTCGCCCTGAGCTTCGGGCTCCTGTGGAGAGGGAGGAGGCGCCCATGAGCAGGATTTGTGAGAATCTGGGGAGCCACAGTGAGCCCGGCCCAGGCTGGGCTGACACGGCACCCACCACCCCTGGAATAGTGTCTGGGGATGCTCTGTGCCACTATGGTGCGAGGAGCTAGAGGTCCCTCTCCTTCCCTCCTAGGCCCCAGGAGGAAGGCGCCTTTCCCAGAACCCAGTCCCAGTCCGGTCCTCCCCGTCATCATTTCAGCTCGTGACAGGCTCACACCTGTAATCCCGGCACTTTGGGAGGCTGAGGCGGGTGGATCATCTGAGCTCAGGAGTTCAAGACCAGCCTGGGCAACGTGGTGGAACCTGTTTCTACCAAAAATTCAAAAACTTAGCTCGGCGTGGTGCTGTGCACCTGTGGTCCCAGCTGCGTGGGAGGCTGAGGTGTGGGCGTGGTGCTGTGCACCTGTGGTCCCAGCTGTGTGGGAGGCCGAGCCAGGTGTGGTACTGTGCACCTGTGGTCCCAGCTGCATGGGAGGCTGAGCAAGGCGTGGTGCTGTGCACCTGTGGTCCCAGCTGCGTGGGAGGCTGAGGTGTGGGCGTGGCGCTGTGCACCTGTGGTCCCAGCTGCGTGGGAGGCTGAGGTGTGGGCGTGGCGCTGTGCACCTGTGGTCCCAGATGCGTGGGAGGCTGAGGTGTGGGCATGGGCTGTGCACCTGTGGT
>NW_016107837.1:240277-249670 GCF_001604975.1 Cebus imitator
TGTGCACCTGTGGTCCCAGATGCGTGGGAGGCTGAGGTGTGGGCGTGGCGCTGTGCACCTGTGGTCCCAGATGCGTGGGAGGCTGAGGTGTGGGCGTGGTGCTGTGCACCTGTGGCCCCAGTTACATGGGTAGGAGGATCACTTGAGTCTGGGAGGCGGAGGTTGCAGTGACCTGAGATCATGCCCCTGCATTCCAACCTGGGTGACAGAGTGAGACCCTACCTCAAAAATAAGTCAGTAACACCATGGGCTGATCACAGAGGCCCTGGGCTTTCCTCTTCAGCATGAACTGCTGCTGGCTGGTCGTTCTCAGCATTCTTGGGTGGGAGTTTCCTAGTTGGCACTGAGCTGCTTCTGTGAGTTATCTGTGAGCATTTCTGGATGGTCGTTTCATTGGAAAGTCAGATGCACGGGACTGGTGCCTTTTCCTTTCGGATCACACATCTGCCATGACTGAGCTCACAGAGCCGCCCTCGAGGCACGCTGTTCCCAGCTCATGAGGCGTTTCCATTCCTAGGTGAAGAAGCATCTCCAGGACCTGTCCAGCAGGATCTCCAGAGCTCGGCACAACGAACTGTGAAGGTGTCAGGAGCCTGGCCTAGCAGGGAGGAGGCCGGCGTGAGGGACCTGCGCTCCTGGCCGTGGCATTCCCGTGGACAGCCCGCCGTGAGGGTGGCTGGGACTGGCACAGGTGTGGCTTGTTTCTGGTGACTGCAGCCGCTGCTGTCCCGACACAGGACTTGGTGGTGGTCGCGTCTGGGTCTGAGATCGGCCTAGCTCTGACAGAGAGGGCTTGGCTTCCGCTCAGCATCAGCGTGGCAGTCACCACCCCGGGGAGGGCCTCCATGTCCACCCGCTGTGGGTCTGCCAGTCCTCTGCTAAAACAACACAGTTACAGAAAAAAAATCTTACATGTCTGCCGCTGGAAGTTCTATGTACAGAGTCCTTAAAAATTATAGTGCAGTATTTAAACCACCCGTTGTTGGCTGTCACTGAGTGTCCTGGTGGCTGGGGCTGGAGCCAGTGCTCGTGAAGGGATCACACCACAGCCAGCTTCCCTTCTGTGCCCCATGGGTCTTTGCAGCCAACCGCCTTTTCCCGTGAGACAGCCCGGCCTGATTTAAAGCCAAGAGTGCTTGAGGCTGAGGGGAAGATGGCAGAGAAGAGTGCGTGGTCCCATGGAGGGCCAGAGACTGGCCTGGGGCAGCGTCTTTCACCTGTCCTCACCTCTGCAGCTCAGTGAGCTTGGGAGACCCCAGTGAACCCACAGGGCCTCTGTGCTCCTAAGTGTGCTGTGTAAATGCTCCGTCTCACAGGGATAGGGATGAAGGCCTTCCCCCTACCACAGCTGATGGGCTGGGCATTGCCCAAGTCCGGTCGAAGTGTGGTTCCCACGTTTATCTCACGGGGGTAGGGACAGCCACGAACGTCTACCCCCGACCACAGCTGACAGGCCGGGTGTTGCCCAAGTCCGGTCGGAGTGTGGTTCCCACGTTTATCTCACGCAGGTAGGGACAGCCACCAAGGCCTTCCCCCGACCACAGCTGATGGGCTGGGCGTTGCCCGAGTCCAGGTCAGAGCGTGGTTCCCAATTCTGAGCCTGGAAGAGGCCCCACCGGGCGTATTGGGTTTGACTGCAGCTAGATCTTGGCTTGACTGTTGTGATGTTCTGAACGCGAGCATCCACTCAGCCAGCGTTTCCAAGAAAGGTCGAGGCTAAAGGCAGCATGCTGGGAGTTAGTGCATCTAGGGTGGAGGGCCCAAGGTTACGGCATGTGGGTGCCTGTTTCTACATGGACTCCATCCAGGGCGGGTGGCCTTCTGCCTGGCCTAGTGCGCCAGCCCCAGCAGTGCCCCTGTGTCCCTTCAGCACAGGAGCCTCACCAGGCCTCCCTTAGCATCCACCACACTGTCCCTCTCAGGCAGGGCTGGGCTGATCGCCCACTCAGACGCCCAGAGAAGCACTGTCTGCCGGGATCTCCATGCAGGAGCCCACATGCAGGGCACAGCCCTGGGGCCTTCACAGTCTTGGGGGTGGGAGTGGTAGGCCTGGGGGTCTGGGCCCAGGTTGTAGGTGTGAGCCATGACACCCAGCCACCACATCGTCATGGCTACAGTTGGGCTTAGGTAAACCCTAAATCAAGGCGGTGTGCATTTTCCAGCTCTTCTTAAAGATTCTTATGGCTGTTCTGTATACATTTTACAATCAGCTTCTTGATTTCTACCAAGAAAAAGAAGCCTGCTGGGATTTCAGTAGCCATTCTCTTGGGCGCATTTTTGAATACCTTTTCTGAATATCTTGAATACATGCTGGGAAGAGGCTGTATCTGAACAGCATCCAGCCTTCCGAGTGTTGACCGTGCGTGGCTCCAGCATTTAGCCCGTCTTTGACTTCCCAGCAGTGGACTGGAGTTCTCTGTGCATTCGACGTATTCTTAGGTGTTCCATGTGCTATTGAGGACTGTGTATTTTTGTTTCATTTCTCACTTGTGTGTGGTGCTTTAATCCTGTGCCCTAAAGTCCTGTATTGGTCATGGCGGTATTTCTGTGGACTTGAGGGTTTCCGTGTGCGCACATGTGTCCTCTGTCTGACCGTGGCTTTGCTTCCCCTCTGCAGTCTGCCTTAGCTTCTCACTGCATGGGTGAGGTGAGCTGACGCTTTCTTATCTTATTCCCAGTCTCAGTGAAAATGGGCGCGCACACACACGCACACACACACACGAGTGTTCACCACAGCTGTTTCCAACTGGGTGTTACGACCCCAGAAAGGAAGCAACTCAAATATCCACCCACAGTAAAGGGCATTAAAAACAGAGCACAGGACAGGCACAAAATGGAGCACGGCAACGAAAAGGAACAGCTTCCGCTACGCTTGCAGGTATTTTCCCGGCTCCGCATTGGGTTTTCATTGTACTCGCAGGTGGGAGAGGTTCCTCACTTGCTGAGGGCTTTCCCGGAATCGGTGTTGAATGTGGTCAGCTGCCTCTCGTGCACCTGGTGAGATGCTCAGGAGGTGCCTTCCCGCATGATTGGTGAACTACGCCAACTTCCGCGTGCCAAGATGGCCCGCCGTTTCCGGGTAGGTCCCTGTGGCCGTGGTGCATTGTCCTTCTCCGCATGGCCAGGTGAGATTTGCTTATGCCGGGCTGAGGACCTCCTGTGTATGAACGCTCATGAGGGGCCCCGGACGCTGATCTTCATTTTCTTGTCATGTGAATGTCTGTCAGGGTTTGATGCCGCATTAAGTTGGCCTGAAACAGTTCCGTCATGGTTTGTAAGGAGCGGCATTATTTGTTCCATAGAGATTTGATGGGTGAAGCCATCTTTGCCTGCCATTTTCTTTTTGCTTAGGTGTTTCATTAAGAACCTGATTTTTAAAAATAGACGAGACCGGGCGCGGTGGCTCACACATGTAATCCCAGCACTTTGGGAGGCCGAGGTGGGTGGATCGCCTGAGGTCAGGAGTTTGAGACCAGCCCGGCCAACGTGGTGAAATCCTGTCTCCATTAAAAATACAAAAATTAGCCAGGCGTGATGGTGCGTGCCTATAATCCCTCCCTACTCCGGAGGCTGAAGCAGGAGAATCACTTGAACCCAAGAGGTGGAGGTTGCAGTGAACCAAGGTCATGCCACTGCACTCAGCCTAGGCAACAGAGGAGGCTCCATCTCAAAAAGAAAAAAATATAGACATGAGACTTTTAGATTTTCTGTTTCTTCCTTTGTCATTTTTTTAATGATAGGATTGTCATAGAATTTTATCTAAGTTATCAAAACAATTTACATCAATTGTTCACAGTATCTTCTGTATACTGTGCAATGGTGTTCATTTTCTTTTCTTTTTTTTTTGAGACATAGTTTCACTCTTCCTGCTCACACTGGAGTGCAACTGTGCGATCTCAGCTCACCGCAACCTCCGCCTCCCAATTCAAACAATTCCCCCACCTCAGCCTCTGGATAGCTGTGATTACAGACACGTGCCACCGCACCCGGCTGATTATTTTGTATTTTTAGTAGAGACGGTGTTTCTCATGTTGGTCAGGCTGCTCTCGAACTCCTGACCTCAGACTATCTGCCTGCCTCGGCCTCCCAAGGTGCTGGGATTACAGGCGTGAGCCGCCGTGCCCAGCCTGGGATGTTCTTCTCCCATTCCTGCTGTTGGCAATTTGTGTTTTCTTTCCCTGATCAGACTAGCTAAGAATGTATCATTTTTACAGATATTTTCCACAGAAAAACCCTACTTTTGGGTTCATTGATTTTTTTTCTATTGTTTTTCACTGACTTTTAATCTTTTTATTCTTATAAATTTCCTTTTTTCTACCTGTTTTGTGTTCAATTTGCTCTCCTTGCTGTAGGTTTTTATGATAGAGACTTAGATAATTGATGAAGAATGGGAAAGATTGGACGGTACAGTTAAAAACTTGCCCTACTCACGCCCGTTGGAGAAAACTTTCTGAAGCACACGTGGAATGTTTTCACAGTTGACTGTTTACTAGGACCCCAAGCGTGTCGACCATTTGCAGAAGATAAGATATAGATAAATACACGCTATGTAGATAAGTAATGTAAATCACATTCTTTGGCCAGAGTGCAACTGAGGAAATCAGTAACAGAAAGACAACTAAATACATGTGATATTTGTTTCATTTTACTGTAACTTGCACCTCCCTGATGACAGGCCCAGCGCCTTTTGGTGTGCTCTTGGCCATGGGATTATCTTCCTTAGGGAAGGGCCTGCTGCCAGTTTAAAAAACTGGGCCTTGGAAGCCCTGCCTTTTTTGTGAGTCAGGACCTTACTGTCTTGCCCTGGCTGGAGTGCAGTGTTGCGATCATAGTCACTGCAGCCTCAGACTCCTGGGCTCAAGCAGCCTCCCACCTCAGTCTCCTGAGTAGCTCGGACTATAGGCATGCCACCACTATGCTCTGCTAATTAAAAAAAAAAAAAAATTTTTTTTTGTTGTTAAGACTGGGTCTTGCTCTGTTGCCCATGCTGGTCTTGAACTCCTGGTCTCAAGTGATGTACCTGCCTCCACGTCCCAGAGTGCCAGGGTTATAGGTGGCTGAGCCACCACGCCCAGCCTGACCTTAGAGTTCTATGTCTGGGTGTGAGTCCTTTCTCAGATATGCTGTGAATAATTTCTCAGTCTCTTGCGTGCTATTTTACTTTTTTTTTTCTCTTTTTCTGAGATGGAGTCTCACTCTGTCACCCAGGCTGGAGTGCAGTGGCACAATCCCAGCTCACTGCAACCTCCGCTTCCCAGGTTCAAGCAGTTCTTCTTCCTCAGCCTCCCAGGTAGCTGGGATTACAGGCCTGGGCCATCATACCTAGCTGATTTTTTTGTATTATTAGTAGAGATGGGGTTTCACCATATTGGCCAGGCTGGTCTCGAACTCTTGACTTCGTGATCCACCCCCCTCAGCCTCCCAAAGTGCTGGGATTACAGGTGTGAGCCACCGCACCTGGTTGCTGTTTTACTTTTAATGGTTATCTTTTGAAAGCAGAGGTTTCTAATTTTGATGAAATATAATTTTTTTTTTTTTTTCCTGTTCTATTGCTCTTATTTTCTCATCAAATTGAGACTGGGGAAACGACACAGCAGCAAACCAGGATATATCCTCCTTTTATTTATTATTTATTTATTTATTTATTTTATATCCTCCTTTTAAAAACAGCTTGAGCCAAGCATGAGTGGCTCCCGCCTGGAATCCCAGCGCTTTGGGAGGCTGAGGCGGGCATATCACGTGAGGCCAGGAGTTTGAGACCAGCCTGGCCAACATCAAGAAATTCCATCTCTACTAAAAATACAAAAAATTGACCGTGTGTAGTGGTGGCGTCTGCCTGTAATCCCAGCTACTCAGGAGGCTGAGGCCCGAGAATCTCCTGAACCTGGGAGGTAGAGGTTCCAGTGAGCCAAGATCATGCCACTGTACTCCAGCATGGATGACAGAGCAAGACTGTCTTAAAAAAAAAAAAGCTTGAAAATTAAAAAACATCTCAATAATGAGATGCAGTGATTTTTTTTTCCTTCCCTAAGCTGGGCCTAGAGGCATCTCTAGGTTCAACTCCTCTGGGGCTGGAAGACACTAAGGGTGACATTGCCCACCTTGACCAGGGCAGGCCCAGCACAGGGCAGTTTAAGAGCTGGGCCCAGCCCAGCCTAGCCTGTGGAGTCAGCATCCATCTGAGAGGTCTCCTCTGCCCAGGAACTCAGTGGCTTCCAGCTCCACCCCGACAGAAACCTCCCCAGCGCCTTGCAGAGCTGTAGTTCAGGGGGGTGGTGTAGACGGCCTTAGGGTAGCCACTGGTCGTGCTGAGGCGGCATGTGGGTTGGTGGGGCAGCTGGGAGCACACCTCAGCCGTGGTGTCGCACCAGGTGCAGTTGAGGATCCAGGGATGTTCCGGCCGCAGGAGGCCCCTGCCTGGCCCGGGCAGCTGCGCATGTAGATGAAGCGCCACTCTGAGTTGTGCTTGGTGAGGACGTACACCCTGCTCCTCTCAGTGGTGACGGGTCAAACCACTTCTTCCCAAGGACAGGCAGCAGCCTGGCAAAGGGCCTAGGCACCAGGGTGAGGGGCTGGACTTGGAGTTGGGTCGGGTGGAGTTGCCCTGCATGGGGCTCCCGTGCTCTGGCTGCCATGCCTGCTCCCACACCACGGCACCACAGCCGCCATGGGACCCCGGGGGCTGGGGCTGAAGGGCCCTGGAGCCAGGCTGTCCAGGACGCAGCCACCTTCTTCCTCGTGTCCTTGAGCTCAGGCACAGCCTGCAGCTTAGCCGGCCCACCACGGCTGTGTGCATGGCAGCTCGTGATGGCCTGTGCTATCACTAGGCATCCCAGTGTCTGAAATCTCCACTGGCTTGTTCCTGTTTTTCCATCTGGGTCACTTGTGGGTCATTTTGTCTTCCGTGCTTAGTTTGTTTGCTTGTTTTCTAGAGATGGAGTCTTGCTCTGTCGCCCAGGCTGGAGTGTGTTGGCATGATCTCAGCTCACTGCAACCTCTGCCTCCCGACTTTAAGTGATTCTCCTGCCTCGGCCTCCTGAGTAGCTGGGACTACAGGCATGTGCCACCACACCAGGCTAATTTTTGTGTTTTGTTTTTTGTTTTGTTTTGTTTGAGACAGAGTCTCACTGTCACCGAGGCTGGAGTGCAATGGGGCAATCTCAGCTCACTACAACCTCTGCCTCCGGGGTTCAAGCGGTTCTTCTGCCTCAGCCTCTTGAGTAGCTGGAATTACAGATGTCCACCACCACACCTGGCTAATTTTTGTATTTTTAGTAGAGACGGGGTTTTACCGTGTTAGCCAGGCTGGTTTCGAACTCCTGGCCTCAGGCAATCTGCCTGCCATGGCCTCCCAAAGTGCTGGGATTACAGGTGTGCGCCACCATGCCTGGCCTAATTTTTGTATTTTTAGTAGAGATGGCTTCACCATGTTGGCCAGGCTGGTCTCAAACTCCCAACCTCAAGTGATCTGCCCACCTCAGCTGCACAAAGTTCTGGGATTACAGGCGTGTGCTTCCGTGCCCTGCCTGAACTGTTGAGTGTTTGTGAAGTTATTTGGGGGTTTATTTGAGAGCTGCTATATGGATCACCCTCCCAGAGAGGGCTCTTAGCCTCTGAGAGCGGGTTTGGGGCTGAAGCTTTCTGACCCACACAAGTCATGCTGACCCCTGAAGGGCCAGGCCAGATCTTGCCAGGTTAGGACTTTCCCCATTCACACTCAGGAGAGGGCGGGGGGGGGGGGCTGGATTTGGGGGCTTCGGCTTGCCGCAGATAGGCGCACCCTTCAGACTCACCGGAGGCTGGCCTGGAGCCTGGTGTCCTCCCCACCCCTCCGCCAGCCCCCCAGGCCCTAAGCCCCCGAATCCTGGACTGGCCAAGCAGCCCTGGGGCAGCGATATTCCGCACTCACAGCCTTCCTGGGCCCCTGGGCCCCTCACTTCTCTCTCGTTTGTACCTTGCTGGCTCTTCAGATTCCCGCTGCTCTTAAGGAAAAGCTCAGTATTTGCTGCAGCACGTCTGCCTTCGATGTGGCGGCTCGTCCAGGTCTCTCCTAGCCTGTCGTCACTGGGCCTGGGAAGCTCTGTTGTCCGTTGTTTTATGAAACAAGCCCCTGAGGCTATCAGTTTCCCTCCACCGCCCACTCTCGCCACCTTTTCCCAGGTTTTGATGTGTAGTATTTTCATGGCTATTCAGTTCAAAATATTTTCTCATTTCAAATGTGATTCCTTCTTTGATCCACGTGTAAATTTTTAAGTTTCTGAGTTTGCTTACTGTGACCGCACGTGTGGCTCACGGCCGTAATCCCAACACTTTGAGAAACTATGGGGGAAGGATCGCTTGAACCAGGAGGTTGAGGCTGCTATGAGCTCACCCCGCACTCCAGTCTGGACAACACAGAGAGATCCTGACTCAAAGAAAAAAAAGAATTCTAGGAGCCAGTTTTTAAAATTGGGAAAAGAGCTAAGCAGGCCCTTAATTCTCTAAAGAATATTCCCGGACATGCAGCAGCATGTGAACAGGTGCTTGGCCATCAGTCTTCAGGGAAACTCAAGTTACTACAACGAGAACCATGGCACACCCGCTGGGGTGACTGACAAAAAAGCCCCCTCACGAGGGTCAGGAGGACGTGGGCCTGCTGAAACTCTTACAGGGCTGGTGCATATACAAAGTAGTACAGCTGCTTTGGAAAACTATTTGGCAGTTTCTTTTAAAAATTAAACATTTCGAGGCCAGGTGTGGTGGCTTACGCCTGTAATCCCAGCACGTTGGGAGGCCGAGGTGGACAGATCACCTGAGGTCAGGAGCTCAAGACTGGCCTGACCAACATGGGAGAAACCCCATGTCTACTAAAAATACAAAATTAGCTGGGCATGGTGGCGCATGCCTGTAATTGCAGCTACCCAGGAGGCTGAGGCAGGAGAAGTGCTTGAACCTGGGAGGCGGAGGTTGCGGTGAGCCAAGATCACACCATTGCACTCCAGCCTGGGCAACAAGAGCAAAACTCTTTCTCAAAAAGAAAAGATTTCCCTATGCTAAAATTTCACTACCACACATATCTGAAGAGAAGTGTGTCTGTCTGCAGGAATGTTCACGTAACAACTTTGTGATAGCCTCAAACTGGAAACAGCCTGAATGTCCATCGGTGGGCCTAGATGACAAGTCGTGGTGTGTTTGCATAATGGAACAGGCGCAATGTTTGAGTAGTGAACCATGAATCCCACAGCGTAGATCTGAACATGAGGATGAGCAGAGCAAGCTGAACGTGGACAGGACTCCCTAGTTGATAGCTTTCAGTAGCGATGGGAGTCAGTAGTGATGGAGTCAGTAGTGATGGGAGTCCCTAGTGATGGGAGTCAGTAGTGATGGAGTCAGTAGTGATGGGAGTCCCTAGTG
>NW_016107837.1:250284-276856 GCF_001604975.1 Cebus imitator
TAGTGATGGAGTCAGTAGTGATGGGAGTCAGCAGTGATGGAGTCAGTAGTGATGGGAGTCCCTAGTGATGGGAGTCAGTAGCGATGGGAGTCCGTAGTGATGGAGTCAGTAGCGATGGGAGTCAGTAGTGATGGAGTCAGTAGCGATTGGCGTCCCTAGTGATGGGAATCAGTAGCGATGGAGTCAGTGGTGATGGAATCAGTAGTGATTGATGGAGTCAGTAGCGATGGGAGTCAGTAGTGATGGAGTCAGTAGCGATTGGCGTCCCTAGTGATGGGAGTCAGTAGCGATGGAGTCAGTGGTGATGGAATCAGTAGTGATTGATGGAGTCAGTAGCGATGGGAGTCCCTAGTGATGGAGTCAGCGGCGATGGGAGTCAGCGGCGATGGAGTCAGCGGCGATGGAGTCAGCGGCGATGGGAGTCAGCGGGGATGGGAGTCAGCGGGACGGAGTCTGTGGGATGGAGTCAGCGGGATGGAGTCTGTGGGATGGAGTCAGCGGTGATGGAGTCAGTGGTGATGGAGTCTGTGGTGATGGAGTCTGTGGGATGGAGTCAGTGGTGATGGAGTCAGTGGTGATGGAGTCTGTGGTGATGGAGTCTGTGGTGATGGAGTCAGTAGTGTTGGAGTCTGTAGTGATGGGAGTCGGTGATGGAGTCAATAGTGTTGGAATCTGTATTGGCCACCTCTGGAAAGGACAGGAGGGAGTTCTGGGTCATGATGGGGAAATTTCTAGATGTTCATCTGGCTGCTGGTCGCATGGTTTGTACATATGCAAACGTTTATCAATCTGTACATGTTGTGTATATTTCTCTTTGTAAATGGTAACTAAGGAATTCCTCAGAGAAGAGTGTGTCTGTGTAACAAGAACAGGGTGCCGTAGAACACACTCAGAACAGAAAGAGCTGCAAGTCAGGGGCCTGGCAGCAGAAATAAAGCTCTCAAAGACTAGAAAATAAAAGTGTAATCCCAGCTACTTAGGAGGCTGAAGTGGGAGGATCACCTGAGCCCAGGAGGCCGAGGCTGCAGTTGGCTGAGTTAGCACTACTGAGCTCTGGCCTAGGCGACAGTGAGACCCTGCCTCAAAAAAAAATCATACTGAGTACCACAATAAAGGATCAAGAATAAACTGTAAGGGTGACCCAGGGTGCCTAACCACCTGAATAACAGGACTCCAGAGGCCAGAGAAAGTGGAAGTGGGGAAATCATCAAATAATTCACGATTTTCTGTAACTGAAGAGCAAGTTTCCAGAATGCAAGGCCCTTGGGTAAGAGCTGAAAATTATAATTGTGAAATTGAAAAGCGATGGAGGCCTAGAAATGAAATACAGCGAGAAGGGGAGACGGGATCTCCCCGGAAGAATTGAGGATCAGACTTTGCAGCAGTGGCGGGAGCTGCATGTCTGCAGAGCAGACACGTTTCAGAGGAAAATCCCTCCCTCCCTAAAACTCTGTCCCCAGCTGTGAAGTGTAGAACACAGGTTTTTTTGAAGAGTGTAAGACCTCACATTCACCCTCTTGCCCTGTGTCTTCAGTTGCTCGTGGAGGAGGGCGCCTTAAAGTGGAAGAATGGATCAAGACACAGGACCCGTGGAAAGGGACCCACCCCAGCAGAGACCTGCGATTTCCAGGACTTCGATGTGGGCAGATGCAGGGTAGCAGCTGCATTTGGCAGGACAGAGGCTTCCTCAAAAAAACAAAGTGGATTGGCAGCCTGGCACGCCATGGCATTTGAGGGGCGATTTATACATCCATGGGAGAGTTGACCATGTGTTAATGATGAGTGCATAGGAAACTGCATTCTAGGGACATCTGATGTTGACCTGAGAGGAAAGGGGCCACACTAGCTGCCCACCTCTCGGAGGACCTTCCTTGTGACCTGGGGTGGCACAACGCTGGCCACCCAAGTTCGAGATAACAGGCCTGCCTGGCACTGGTATTCCCAGAGTCACAGATGCTCAACCATGCCAGCACTGACTGCTCAGGACGTCGGGACACCCATGCCCCACATGTGAGCTGCTGGTAGCTGGGCTGAGCCCAGGTCCCGTCCACGTGTGGGGCGTGAGTGTGTGGTGCCAGGTCCTGCAGCACGGGTGTCAGGAGGGACAGGCCTGGGCCTGCAGATCCAGGGGTGGTCTTGGGCAGAGGCTCCTGCTCTGACAAAAGGGAAGGAGAAGGGCAGGAAGACCAGCAGAGGCAGCAGGAGCAGTGGTGGCCGCATGGGTGGTGCAGCGCCAGGGCAGTGGGCAGAGGCCGGGGCATGCTCAGGCCCAGGTTCAGCAGCGGCATGCAGGCAGAAGCCGGAGGCCTCCATGGCCACACGATGGCCCATGTGCTCTACCTCACGGCTACAATAGCTCTGCAGAGATGACTCTGTTGGGCTTTGGCCGCCAGTCACAACTCCAGGGGAAGGTCAGGCGTTTGTCCAGTTGTAGCTGCGGCCTTGAGTGGCCGTCCTGGGCTGAGGCAGCTGCCCTGAGATCAGAGCGACCCCGCCATGGCCAGCATTGCTCCTTCCCACGGCCCCTGCACCACACAGCTGGGACCCACAGTGCCGTCACAACCTCCCCAGGTGCTCTGCTGGAGGCCTGGGAGTACCGGAGCCCCATACCACGCCCACCCGTGGTGCCCTGGCCAGGTCTGGCTGTGACCCCTGCTTCCAGGCCTCCCACAGCCGTGGGACCGGCTCCAGCCCCACAGTCACACTCTTCATGTGGCTGTTTCCCCAGGACGTAGCCCAGTCACTCCATCGTGCAGAGGGGATGTGGCCCAAGGCACACGCAGACACACCTGGTCCAAACCCTGCCCCACAGCCCCATGGTCCTGTCGGCAGCACAGGACGGACCCTTTCTCCCACTATGTAAATGGGAAGCCTGAGCTCCAGCCAGCCAGGGTCATGGGGAGGGCCGGGGCTGTGCGCCCAGGTTGCATGTCTGAGCTGGTACATGCGGTGGCCCGGAGGTGGGCATCTCAGTTCTGCCACCTGGAGGGCCCGACATGGCTGCCGCCCTGGACCAGGGTGCAGGCCAAGCCTTGCCCCAACTTGCAGCTTAAAATCTTGTCCAGGGACCTCCAGGCTGAAAGCCCAGCCCTGCCCTGTCAGAATGCTCCCCAGGGCCTGGGCGTCTAAGCAGGAGATCTCTGTCCTGGCCCAGCTGGCTCCGGGTTGACCCTGCATCCCCAGAAGTCACAGGCAGAGTAGGGGCGCCAGGAGGGCCAGTGCCCTGAGCCTGCCCACTCGAGGGCTCCACTGAGCAGCAGTGGCAGCCTCCTGCAGTCCCCAGACAGGCCGATCCCGGACTCCCTGGGTCCTTGATGAGCTCCTGGAGGAGGGGCAGGGGAAGGGCGGGAAGATGAAAGACAGGGATGAATACGTGGGAGCCCCGACATGCAGACAAGAGCTCCATCTTCAGAAGCAAGGCAGGGGCCCACCCAGGGCTTCCTCATGCCACAGGGGTTGAGGGCACGCAGGACACCCACCACCTAGGCACATGGCCCCATCAGCCCACCGACCCCCAAGCCACAGCACCCACGCAGAAGGAAACCCCCACCCCGTGCCACCAAGGAAGGCAGCTCTGCTCTCCCCAACCCTGAGCACCCCCATGTGAAGACATCAGGTCCATGTCCAGGAGCAGAAACCAGGAGAGAGAAAAACTAGGCATCGTCAGAAACAGAACTGTCACAGTGTGAAGCTCTTTACAGGACTGACTGTAATGGGTCCCTGGCGCAGGGCTGCGGTGGCCCAGGCAGGACTGCTGGGAGGCGGGGAGGGGATGCCAGGAGTGTGGAGTCTCGGGTCTCGGGTGGCACGGTGCTGAAGTGGGAGCGGGCGCTGGCTCCTGGCGCTGCAGGGCACAACACCAAGGTGAAGAATGAGCATTTTGCCAGGACACAGCTGTCATCCGGGAAGTCACCTCCAGGGTGAGAGGGCAGTTTGCATCCCAGGCACCGCAAACCATGCTCACAAACTCACTCCTGGGCAACGACCAGAGCTACCTGACGCCTGGAAGCGGGGCCTCAGGCAGCCTGGGATCCAGAGCGACTCATTGAGGCCAAAGGAAGGGTCAGCCCGGGGCACCTGTGAGGCCCCAGATACTTCTTCCTGTTTGCACCAGAGCCCAGAGACCGGCCATGCCCTCTCCTGCGACTGGGGGTCCCCGGGGATCAGGCCACGGCCAACAGAAGGGGCAGGCCTGCCGGGGGCTGTGGCGGCAGTACAGCGCGGCGGGATGTGTGGTCAGCTCCAGGCGCTGCGGCCTCACGGCTGGGCTGCCCTCCTCTGCTCCAGCTCCGACAGCTGCTCCTCCCGGGCACGGGCGTGCCGGGCCCCCACTCTGTGTGCTGTCTCAGTGGCAGCAATATCGATCTGGGCGTAGAGGGAGGTGCCGGCCCCTGAAAGAAGCCCGTGGTCAGCGGCAGCCTGCGCTGCCCTGCTGCCCAGGCCTGACCCTGCCCTCCACACCAGTCCCCAGCCAGGCCTGCTGGAGAGGACACCCCCTCCTGCAGTGGGGACACCCTCAGCGGGTGTGGCCCAGCCAGAGATGGAGTTGGGGAAGTTTGCCTCCTGGGGGGAGGCTGGTAGGCAGAGCTCCCTGGTGAGTGCTACTGGGTGGGGCTGGGGGACAGGGCCCTGAGGCTGTGGTCCCAGCTCCCAACTGCCAGGGCCTCCACGCAGGGCAGGGACCCACCTCGGACGCCCTCACCAGCCTCTCGGAGCTCCAGGCCCATGTAGTGCGGCTGCCTTCTGGAGGAGGGGCTGACGGGGATGTTCACATAAGTGGGCGCCTCGCCTCGAGGCCTCTCTGGTCCTGGGCTGTCCACAGCCATGGGTCCTGGGGATCCTGTGGGGGGGGGGCGGCTGTGAGCCCCGTGGGGGCCGAGAGCCGCACTGATCCCAAAGATTGTGCAGTAAAGAGCTGCCCACCCCGCCAGCCCCTGCTTCCCTCTCCGCCTCTCCTGTGCCTTGGAGGTTCCTGCTCCATTTTCCCTGACTGTCCATCTTTGGCCCAGCACTGCCCCATCCTGAAAGCACCCCCACACTGTCGCCTCCTGGTCCAGGTGCCCACAGAGCAGAAGGAAGGGCCGCCCCTCCCTGTGCCGCTTCTCCTGCAGTCATTGCCGACCCCCAGTGGACACCTCGAGGCCCGCTCTTCTGTCCCTGTGCCACTCACCCGCACCTTCCTGGCAGTCTCCCTGCCAGCCACCCCTCCCTGGCTGTCCCAGCACCTTGTCTCTTCTCTCCGTCCCTCCCAGGCCAGCACAGCCCTGCTTTGTAGTGGCCTCCAGCACCCGTCCCCACTGTCCTCCTGGGTCACCCCACCTGCTGCAGGCTCCATGGTGCCCCCTCTCCTGCGCACAGGCCCAGGCTCCCTCTGTGTCCCCTCCAGGGCACCCAGGAGCCCCACACCCTCTCTCCCTTCGTGGGAGTTACTCCCTGGCCACACCCACTTCCCAACAGCTGATGGTTCTGTCTGCAAACCCCACTGGTGCTACAGTGGGCAGAGCAGGTGCTTGGAGGGGACCCCATGGGCCTGGCTGGGTGGGACTTGAGGCAGGCTCCCACCTTGTGGGGCTGGACTCACACGGGCCCCTCCTCTGCAGCCCTGAGGGCTCCACACCACAGGCACCAAGGTCCTGCAGAAGGGCCCCATTCTCCAGCGCCTCCTCCCACTCCTGTCGTCAGGGCCACGGGATGTGGGAGCAGTGAGAGCAAGTCCCCCTTCCTCATCCCATGACCCAGTGACTGGGAGGCTCAGCCAAGCCCTACCCAGGTTGAGCTCCCTGCCCCTGGTACACTCCGAGCCCTCAAGATTCAGGTGGGGGCTGGGATGGGGGGGTGACTGCCCTGCAGGTCGGCCTCCCTGAAACACCTGCCTGTGGGGGGAAGGGCCCGGCTCAAGGCTGGGCCTCCCTGCCCCAGGGATGCGTCCGCAGCAGACCCAGGCTCTCCTGTGGCCACCCGCTGCCCGACACCTGCAGCAGGCGTCCACTCTGCCTGGCTGGTCACACCCTCGTCCCCGTCACTCCCTGCCGCATGTCTGGTGGGGGGAACTTTCACCTGCTTGCTCCCAGTCTCCCAGAGAGACCTGACTTGCTGATTCTGCAGCCAGCGGCCAGGACAGAGTGAGAGGGAACCAGGTCGATGCAGGTTCGCTCACCTGCCAGCACAGTTCTGCCCCCACCCTGCCGGGGCCTGGGGCCCTGGGAAGACCCCCTCCTGCAGTGCATGGTCCTAGAGGGCTGGCCCCCTCTCGGGATGCCAGGACCCCTTCATCAAGATGAGCCACAGAACACCGCAGCCAAGTTCCGGTGCCCAGGCAGGCACCTGGGCCAGCAGGGACAGGGGCGTCAGGGTCAGCTGTCTGGAGGAGGGGCATGGCTGAGGGGCAGAGGCCAAGAAGGCATGGTGGGAGAGGCAGGTGTGGGGAGAGCTGGGGGAGTGCCGGGGCCTGGAGTCTGGAAAGGGGCCAGGCTGCTGTGAAGCCAAGGGGTGGGGCTGGGACTCGCCCATGATGGCTGGACACACCCCTGCAGCCTGGCACCTCGTTTTAGGATTGGATTTGTTCTTCCAAGGTTGTCCCCAAGGGTAGTGGGTTGGAGGGGCGAGGGTGGAAGCTGGAAGGACCATAAGTCCTGACTGCAGGGAGAAGGGACAAAGGTTCCCAGCACCGCCCGGAGTCCACTAGGCTGTAAGTGGCGCTGGGCCGGGGGGCCATATCCACAGCTCCTCCACGGCCACCAGCGCCCAGGCCCCAAGTGCTCTGCCTCCCCTCCCCTCCTTGGGACTCTGCTTTTGTTTCGGCTTCTGTAAGCATCGCTCCCTGTGCCTCAGACACTTGCAGTGAAGCAGGAACTGGGAATCCGCGCTTCTGCGCCCTCCTCCCACACCCCGCCCTGGGCTGGCAGCCTGACACTGCCACACCGGCCTGGCTCACCTCTGTCCCGTGACAGACCTCGGGCGCCCCTCCCGAAACCCCTGCCAGCCTCTGTGGAAAAGATTCACGTCCTCCAGTAGATCCTATGGGCCTGTCCCCTTGACCCCCGCACCTGTGTCCCAGGGCGCCCCATCTGAGTAAAAGACCCCTGAAGGGTATGGGTGGCCTCAGGGAGGCCATGGCAGGCCCCGGGGAGGACCCTTGGGGGAGGGCTGGCCCCACCTCCTCTGGCCTGGTGGCCGCCCCAGCACTCTGGACTGAAAGGATCAGTGTCCAGCCCAGGTCCAAGGCCGGCTAGCAGGGGCTTTCCAAGTTGCCCTTGCCTGCCTGTGGCCCCACCCCCAACCCAGGTGTCCCCTCCAGGCCTGCCTGAGCCCCGCCCCCACCCCCAGGTGTCCCCTCCAGGCCTGCCTGAGCCCCGCCCCCACCCCCAGGTGTCCCCTCCAGGCCTAACCAAAACCCCACCCCAACCCAAAGAAGCCACTCCAAGCAACACTAAAACCCACCCCACCCCCAGGTGTGCCCTCCAGGCCTGCCTGAGCCCCGCCCCCACCCCCAGGTGTCCCCTCCAGGCCTGCCTGAGCCCCGCCCCCACCCCCAGGTGTCCCCTCCAGGCCTGCCTGAGCCCCGCCCCCACCCCTGGGTGTCCCCTCCAGGCCTGCCTGAGCCCCACCCCCACCCTGGGTGTCCCCTCCAGGCCTGCCTGAGCCCCACCCCACCCCTGGGTGTGCCCTCCAGGCCTGCCTGAGCCCCACCCCCACCCCAGGTGTCCTCTCCAGGCCTGCCTGAGCCCCAACTCCATCCCCAGGCATCCCCTCCAGGCCTGCCTGGACCCTATGGCCCCTGTAGGTGCCACCTGCCTGGAAGAAGGGATTGAGGAATCCAAGGCTCAATCCATAGAGGCCCCTGCCCACAGGGAAACTGAGACACAGAACTATGCCACCCGTCCACCCCAGGCCAGCCACCCTCACCTCCAGCCTCTCTCAGCCCTGCCCAGCCTTCAGCAGGGCTCTGTCCCCGATGACAGCTGGGCTTCTCCAGGGAGACCCTGAGGACCTGCACCTTCCCGCTGGCTCTCTGCCTGGCCCTCCCTCCCGGCCCGGCCCCAAAACTGCACCTACCAGGGCACCAATGCCTGCTCCTCGCAAGTGGCTTACCACCAGCCCAGCCTCCACAGGCCCCTGCTCTCTCAGGACACAGCCCCTCCTCCCAAGCTGGGGCTCCTGGACCCCAGCTCTGACTGCCTTCCTGCCATGCCCCTCCCAGGAACAGGTCCATGCTCACAGCCTGGGGACCCACAGACCCAAGTCTGTGTCTCCCAACCCTCAATCCATCATCCAGCTGCCCACTGGGCACTCTCAGCAGGTGCTCCTGAGACAGGCCACACTGGTCCGGGCCACACGGAGCCAGCGGCCTGCCTTCTACCCACTGCCCTGCTGTCCACACCTGGGCTGGGACTCACCCCCACTGCCTGCTGCCACCCAGTGCCCACTGCCACCCAACGCCCACTGCCGCCCCAACGCCCACTGATGCCCCAACCCCCACTGCCGCCCCAGCGCCTACTGCTGCCCCAGTGCCCATTGCCACCCCAATGCCCACTGCCACCCAGCATACACTGTCACCCCAACACCCACTTTCACCCCATTCCCCACAGTCCCCGCTGGCAGTGGGCCCCCCACCCTCCCCATCTAGCCAGACTCTGGTTGTCATTTCTGCGCCCACCCGGACTCCCATCTCCCTGTCCCTGAGCTGAGGGACTGGCTCCAGGTGCCTACCTGAGTGTGCTGTCGCAGGTCCAGGGGGTAAGGCAGCTGCTCCCTAGACCAAAGAGAACCCAGGTCAGTGCACCCTTCCGGCTTCCCTTCGTCCTGTGCCCGGGGCCTCTGAGAACAAGGACGCTACCCCGACAGTGACACAGGCTGGGGGACCTGGGCCACCTGCAGGGAGTCTACCCGCCATCTCTGATGCCTTCTCTCCAGGGCCCTTTGCCCCACAGGCCCCAGATACCTGGGCCGCCCACCCACCCGGACCTCTCAGTCTGGTGGCAGCCCCCATAACCAGCCACAGAAGAGCTGGAGACCTCGTCATCTGGGGATGGGGCGGTTCCCAGCCCCTGGCCCCGTCCAGCTCCGCCTGTATTGCTGCTAGAGCTTTATGGGAGGAGGACCACACCCCGAGAGAGTGCCTGGGCGCCGACCTCAGAGCTGAGCGGCTGCTCCGAGCGTGGCCTCCATTTCTTTCCCGACCTTCAGGGTGTGGGCCCTGCTCTCAGCAGCTGGCGGGGAGGGCTCCGCGGGGGTGCCCCTGGAAAGCGCCCCATTGAGAGGCCCCAGGTGAGATGAGCACAGTTCCCTGACACTGCAGGTGACCTGCCTGCTCCTGGGCCTCTGAAGTGGGCCGTGCCTAACTGGAGGTGCCCTGAGTCCCTGGAGGAGCCTGGGGTGGGCTCTGAAGGTCACTTGGAGGGACGGTGGCCCGTGGCTGAGCACAGAGGTTTCCTGCCCTCCTCCAGCCCGGACAAGCAGAAGCGGGGCCAGCCCAAGAGAAGGCCCCACATGGGCCCCAGCAGCGGGTGGCCAGAAAGAGGCCACAGCACCCTCCTGTTGTGAGGGCCTTGTGTGGGCGGGGGCTGGGAGGCTGGAAGTCGGGGCTCGGTGCTAAGTTCTGCTCCAGGCCAGACTTGAGGGTGGACAGTCACAGGACTGGGACCCTCACACAGGGCGCCCGGAGCAAACTGGGCTTATCCAGACTCTGAGAGCCTTTGACAAAGGCCAGCACCCCTGCACTCATCACACACAGGCCTGAAGGCGCCGGTCCCCGGATGCCCTGGGAGGGCCAGGCCTGCAGGCATAGGTGGTGCAGAGCCCGAAGCAGCGAAGGTCCGCCCTGTCCCTACCTGGCCAGGCCCAGAGGCTCCTGGGTGGCGAGAGAACAGAGCCAGTGTCTGCCCCATCTGGTTGCCCCTGGGCTGAGGAGAAACCCCCACTCCACTGGCCATCCACTGGGAGAGGGGTACGGAGGCTGGAGACCCCGGGCCACACACTGCAGCAGGCGGTGAGCAGAACCTTCAGACGCCTGGAGCGGGGCCTGCGCTCCGGCACGGTGGGGAGAGGCAAACGCTGCAGCCACGTTCCCATAAGGAAGGGCTGTCCAGCGACCTGGACCCACCAGGCAAGAGACCCCCATGACCCCACACTACCCCCCAGGCCACCGTGGGGTGCCTCAGTCGGCTCTTATCAGAGGGACTCTGTCCCCTGAGCCTTGGGTAGGGGACCCATGGGAACACAGAGGGCTGAGCTCAGATGATGAGGACTCTGGCAGGAGGGCCCGGCTCCCCAGCATGGAAGCCACAGCCTCTCATCCTGCAACAAGGCTGGCATGGCCACTGCCAGAGGTGACAGCAGCTGGGGCCACAGTAAGGGCAGCTATTGAGCCCCTGCAACGTGACCTCATCAGACCCTCATCAGTGAGGCAGGGTCTGTCACCCTGTTTGCAAGAGGAAACTGAGGCTCAGAGAGGCGCTGGACTGGCTAGGGGCACCCAGCCAGCAGATGTGGCCCAAACTCAGTCCCCAAAGTCCACACTTGCCACCAGGCATCACTGCAGAAGCTCCTTCAGGACTCCCCATGCGGAGTCACCCCCAAACAGGGTGGCAGGCAAGGGGACAGACAGGTGCCCCCACAGGATGTGCAGGGGTAACCGAGACCAGCCTGGAACTTGGCCCCATATGGGGAGACAGGCAGGGCAGGGGCCCCAGGCTCAGAGCCAGTCCCCTCCTGGCCTCAGGTTGGAGGGTCTGCTCTCACCTGGACCCGAGGAGCCCCGTGCCTGAGCCCAACGGACTACTCAGACCCCATTGTGGTCTCCAGGACACACCCAGGAATGTGCCACACGTGCGTGCACACATACATACGCAGGTAAGCACAGACACACACATACATACGCAGGCAAGCACAGACACACGCATGCACACACGCGCGCACACACACGTGCACGAACACGCACACATGCACGGGTGCATGCGCACACACACACGCGCGCGCATATGCACATCCCAGCCCGAGGGCTGCCCGGCGCTGCCTCTCTGCACGCCACAGCATTCAGGCCCAAGGCTGACGAGACAGACAAGGCTGCTCAAGCTCCTGAGACGGCCGAGGAGGCCGGGCTTGGGGACTTCGGATCCAGGCAGAGGCCCAGTGTGGAGGCCGGCGAGGGGCAGAGGGCCGGGCAACGGACGAGGACAAGGTGGTAAGAAAAGAACACTTTATTTCCAGTCTGAGAATGTCTTATAAAAAGTGTCGGAGTGAGAAATGGCTGACAGCAAGGGACAGAGCCAGGTGTTCCCAGGGCGCAGCTGGGCGGTGGTCAGGGCCGGCTCCGGGCTGGGTGGGACAAAGCCACCCAGGGTGTGCACAGCGGGCCAGATACCGCCCTGCCTCCGACGCAGGGGAGCCGAGCTGCTGACACCAAGGGGCACTGAGCCCTGGGCCAGGGCAAGCACAGGCAGAGCCCGGAGCCTCCTGATGCCAAGCCTGCTGTGGGCCCCACAAGGAGGCTCCCACCAGAGGCCTGGGGCACATGGCCCCTCCCCGCAGGGTCAGCGGGTGAGGCTGCTCTGAGGACACCGCCTGCCCCCCAGGGCCTTCCTGCAAGGGCTTCATCAGGGAGCAACGGGCCCCAGACCCCAGAACCTCACGAGTCACGCAGCCTCCTGAGCTTCAGTTTCCTCCCATAGACGGGGATGAGGCCCGGCGCACAGAGCAGGGACTGGGCTGGTAGAGCCTGGGTGTGGGTGGCTTGGTGCTTAGCAGGTGGTGTGACTGCACGGGAGAGGTGAGGAGGAGAACCGGCCACCCATGAAGGGGGCGTGAGGCCCGAGAGGACAAGGCAAGGCCGGCAGCGGGGCCTCCAGCCCTTGGCACCGCAGTGTGAGCACAAGCCACAGAGATGCAGCACCTGCTAGAGCCCCCAGAGCCTGGTCCTCAGGACTGGGAGACACGGAGGGAAACGCTGGGCCTCAGGGCTCTGCCGATCCCGACCTGCCCGACCCAGAGCCCCTGCCTTCCAGAACTCACCTCCCCAAGTCAGCCCCTTCCTCCACGGGCAGCCACAGGGTGCTCCCTGCAGTCCCCTCTCCGGGAGACCCCGTCCCTCCCACAGAACGTAGAGTGCCTGTCCTGGGCAAGGAGGCCAGCGCCACCTCCTCTCCCTTCTGGGGGCAAATTCAGCCCCTGTGCAGCCGCGGACCGGATCTGCGGCTCTCAGGGAGGGGGGTTTACCTTGAGTCCTCCACAGACTGGACATGCCGAAAAGAAAGCTGGGGCTGGCCCCGCGTGGGGGCCGCCTGCTTCCCAGGGCTCGCTGGGGGCCGGACCAGGCGGTGTGGCCTCGCTGCCCTGGGGGGCCTCTGTCACCAGGCCCCGCCGTCTCGTGCCCAGCCAGCCAGAAGGACACCCGGCGGACGTCTGGCCGCCCAAGTCCCCGGCCGCACCGTCACCGGGGCTGCCCTGCGAGGCGGGGCTGTGGTCCCTGGGAGCCAGGCGCAGGCTGCGTGGTGTGTCGTAGTGGGGCCGCAGCGAGGTGGGCACCTGGTACTCGATGGCCCCGGGGGGGCAGGTGCACAGGCTGGGCTCAGGAGCCCCGGCTGCCGGCAGGCTGAGCAGCGAGCCCAGTTCGTCCGCAGCCCGCCACACGTCCAGGCTGCTGCCCGCGTAGGAGGACAGGCTGCCGGAGTAGGAGGAGTGGCTGCCCGTGGCGATGCCGCTGTCCGAGGAGCTCTGGCGGCCAACCTCCTGCAGCTGCCGCGGCCGCAGCAGCTTAGGGGGCGGCCTGGAGGCACCCAGCATGGCTTCCCCGGGGCCCTGGGCAGCTGCTGGCCTAGGCCCCTCCTGCAACGTGCTGGCCGATGACAGGGACTGCTCTGGCCACGAGGTGAGCCGGCTGCTGGCACTGACGTCCGAGTGACTGGCCTCCGAGGAAGAGCTGGATAGGTCCCCTGAGACAGAGCAGGAGGCCAAGGCAGGTGGGGGTGGCAGGGGGCTGGGGAGGGCTGAGGGTGGGGCTGACGCCTGGTGGATCCCCACGGGCTGGCACCTCCTGGCCTTACCCTCCCTTCCAGCCCCCAACCCCCTGGGGGCTGTCACAGAAACCTGGCTTCACCAGCGACAGGGCACCCTCTGCCCTCCCTGTTCCTCGTCCACTCCTGTCCTTTGTCTGCCCCTGTCCTCCTGCCGCCCACTCTCCTAGGCCCCGGGCCCCTCCCTTCAGCGCCCCTGCCAATACCTGGGTCCCAGCCTCCTCCTCTCTCCAGAGTCCCCACCCTCCCTGCCAAAGAGACCCACGCTCTGTGCCCAGCCATCCCGACTGCCTTCCAGGGCCGCCTGGGCAGCTTGCCCTCTGCATCGTCACAGCGCCAAGGCTGGCCTGCACTTCCCTTCCCTGAGAACTTCTCAGACCCTGCCAGCCTGGACACCTTGACTCACCCTCTTCCCTCACCACACTGGGTCCCTGCCCTCAGGGATGAGAACCACACCCGAAGCAGGTCCCAGGCTGCCTCCCTGCCAGGCCTGGCCTTGTGCGCCCATGGGAAAGCCGCTGTCATCTCTGCTGCCTGCTCTGCCTTCCAGGGTTCCCAGGTGGAAGCAGTTGTGAGCCACCCCCGGGAAGCCCAAAGCTCACTGCAAATCTGAGACCCCTTCTCCCGGGGCGGGGGCAGGGCAGAAGGGGAGAAGGCCGCTGTCCAGCTGGTGCACTCCAGGGTCAGGCAGTGATCAGAGGGCACCGGCCGGACCAGCCCACACTTGGCCCTGGGAACAGGTCGCCCATGCAGCCACCCTCCTGGGAGCACCGCAGCCCCTCACTGCACTGCCAGCCCCTGGCACCACCTCCTCTCCCCACGATGGCAACAGAGCCAGAGCCACCAGCAGCTGAGGAGGCATCTCTGCTCCTGGGCAGCCAGCTCACCTGCCTTAGAGCCTTCTGTCTGGGCACAGAAGGTAAAACCAACACTCGGGGTCTTGGTCTCCCCCAGGCACAAGCTGGTGGGCAGGAAAGGATTCAAAGGCTCTCAGAGCAGAACCACCGTTTCTGTCAGCACCTCAGACCAGAGTTTAGCAAATGTGGAATCACAAGTGCAGGAAGGAATGAATGAGCAGAGGGAGAAGGAAGGAATGAATAATGGGGAAGAAGGAAGAAACAAATGATCAGAGGGAGAAGGAATGAATGATGGGGGAGAAGGAAGGAATGAATAAGCAGGAGGGAGAAGGAAGGAATGAATGAGCATAAGGAGAAGGAAGGAATGAATGATGGGGAGAAGGAATGAATGAATGAGCAGAGGGAGAAGGAAGGAATGAATGATGGGGAAGAAGGAAGGAATGAATGAGCAGGAGGGAGAAGAAAGGAATGAATGATGGGGGAGAAGGAACGAATGAATGAGCATAAGGAGAAGGAAGGAATGAATGATGGAGAGAAGGAATGAATGAATGAGCAGGAGGAAGAAGGAAGGAATGAATGAGCATAAAGAGAAGGAAGGAATGAATGATGGGGAGAAGGAATGAATGAGCAGAGGGAGAAGGAAGGAATGAATGATGGGGAAGAAGGAAGGAATGAATGAGCAGGAGGGAGAAGAAGGGAATGAATGATGGGGGAGAAGGAACGAATGAATGAGCAGGAGGGAGAAGGAAGGAATTAATGAGCAGAAGGAGAAGGAAGGAATGAATGATGGGGGAGAAGGAAGGAAGGAATGAGCAGCAGAAGGAAGGAAAGAATGATCAGGGGCAGGAGGAAGGAATGAATAGGAAGGGAGACGGAAGGAATGAATGAGCAGAAGGGAGAAGGAAGGAATGAATGAGCAGAAGGGAGAAGGAAGGAATGAATGAGCAGAAGGAGAAGGAAGGAACGAATGAGCAGGAGGGAGAAGGAATGAATGAATGAGCAGGAGGGAGAAGGAATGAATGAATGAGCAGAAGGAGAAGGAAGGAATGAATGATGGGGGAGAAGGAATGAATGAATGAGCAGGAGGGAGAAGGAAGGAAAGAATGAGCATAAGGAGAAAGAAGGAAGGAATGATGGGGGAGAAGGAATGAATGAATGAGCAGGAGGGAGAAGGAAGAAATGAATGATCGGAGAAGGAAGGAAGGAATGAGCAGGCGGAGAAGGAGGAATGAATTATCAAGGGAGACCGAAGGAATTAATGAGCAGGAGAGAGAAGGAATGAATGATCAGAGGGAAAAGGAAGGAATGAATGAGTTGGGGGAGAAGAATGGAATGAGCAGGAGAGAGACGGAAGGAAGGAAGGAGCAGAGTGAGCCCGCAGCCCCCATGCGCGTATGGAAGCCTCCGGTGCTCTACCGCTGGAGCTTAGCCGAGGACCCACAGCCCAGTCCCGGCTCCAGCCCCACCTCCCGTGCCCGGCCCCGGCCCTACCTCCACTGCCCGGCCGGCCCATGGGGGACAGGAGGCTCAGCCGTTTCTCCAGCTGCAGGGCTTCCAGGGCTTCCTGGGCCACACGCTCCTCCACGGTTGAGGGTCCCGTGGGACTTGGGTCTGCAGCAGAGAGAAGAGTCCGTGGAGGAGGCAGCCCCACCTCCCACCCTCACATGCGGGCACCGGCCCAGCCTGACTCTGGGTTCCCCCTAAGTGGAGTGGCAGTCCTCTGGGAGCCCCACGCCTCCCCACACTTCAGCCCAGATGCTGGGCCTCACATGCAGACACCCACGCCGCCCCCATCCAGGCCACCAGCTGGTCCCTCCGCCCGTGGACGGCCCTGCCACCTGTCCACTCACCAGGGCCCCACGCCAGCCAGACCCCTCTTTCTCACCACCAGTGAGTCTTTCAATTTTCTGTTCCAAAAACGCCCGGCCCCTCCCCGGCCCCTAGTGCCCACCTTGCTGCAAGAGGTGCTGCCCGCCCCCCATCACGGCGTCCACTTCTCGCAGGCTCCCCTCCCCCTGGGGAAACGCACCCCCCACCTTGTGGTGGCCCCACTGCTCCCTGGGGCTTCGGATGGAGCCTCACACGGTGCCCAAGGCTCAGAGCTCAGTGGTCTGCGGACCCTCAGCCTCACCCAGGCCCTCCCCTCAAGGCTGCGTCCAGGAAGCCCCAGCCTCCACCCTCTCTGGTGATCGTCCATGTGTCCTGTGGGACTGGGTGGCCAGAATCCTCCCCTTCCTGCCCAGGCAGGGCGGGACCCTCGCTGGCCCCTCAATACCATGGCCCCGAACCTCAGCATCGCTGCCCGGGTCTTCAAGCCCCGGCCCGTGCTGGGATGTCCCAGGCACTCAGTGATGAGAATGCTGGGCTAAGGCTGCCTTGTCCAAACAGCGGGGCTCAGCCCCCCAACATCCACTGCACCCACGGCCACAGTTCTCTAAAGAGGCTTCCGGCAGGGAAGCCACAGCCACACCCACAAGAGCAAACCGACCCTGTCACACTCCAAGTGGCCTCCTCTGGGCCTCCAAGACATACCTCCTGCCACCCACCTCAGGGACACCTGCAGGACTGAGCCAAGACAGGTCCAAGAGCCTGCTCTCCCCAGAATTCAGGAGCAGAGGCAGCATGAAGTTTCGCCCAATCCTGCAGCATGCAGCAGACGGAAAGGTACAGCCCATGGCCTGGGACACGGAATCAGAGCCTGGGCGGGCAGAACCGAGCCTGGCAGAGGCTGGACGTCAGTCTCACCGCCCCACAGTCAGGCTTCCAGAGAAACAGAGAGACAGCAATGGTGCCCCTGTCCCGATTCATGTCTAGGCTGAAGAGGCCCCATCCCTGATAAGACACTGTCCTCTGCTGACACCTTCAGGCCACGCAGGTGCCCAGCTGGGGCCTTGAGCACAACAGGTCGCCCTGTTGGGACCTCAGAACCAGGCCCTCCACACGGCCAGGTGAGAACTCACTGCACTGGGCCCAGGAACCAAGAAGAGGCTGGAGGAGCCTCCCCCAGCCTACAGGTATGGCCGCCCCAAGGCACTGCTCCGGTTAGCCTGGGCACCGGCTGGCCCACGACCCTGTGGCCCAGTCTGTAGCACTGCCAGGGACAGGGATGGAGGCACAAGCCTCTCCTATCTCCTCCCCGCCGGTGCCTGGGAGGGTGGAAGGCGATGGCAGCCAAGGCAGTGCCAGCTCAGGCCCCACTCCCTCCTGACACAGCCTCCTGGCGGCCACCCGACTTGGCGGCTCCTGGCGCTGTCACAGACACATTCTGCCATGCGGGCAGGACAGCAGGCACCAGTCCTGGCTCCTTGGCACACTGAGGGTCCAGGCTGAAGACAAGCACAGTGACAGGACAGTTCCACTGCCCCTCGGCCCTGGGACCTTCTCACCAGGGCTGCCCCCAAAGCCACTGCCCTGTGGTTGGGATGAAGAGCAGCCCCTGGGTGACACCAGGGTCAGGACGCAGGACATGACTTCCTCCATTTCCCACTCAGTAGCCGGTGGAGCAGCAAGACGCGGACTGACTCCCAGTCCCACCATGCACCCCCTGAGCCTCTCACCCTCGTCTGCAAAATGGGGGTGCAGCAACAGGGCACCCCTGCAGAGGCTGGGCCAAGAAGGCAGCACGGAAGACCCCGGACCTCGGAGCCCTCCCCTCCTGCTCCTGGCGGGCCTGGCCGCCTCTGGGCCTCAGTGTCCCAGTGCAGAAGACCAAGGGCTGGACTTCCTGCTTCTCCGGTGGGTCTGGCCACAGCAGGCTCAGCACAGGAGCACGGCAGAAGCCTGGAGCGTGAGGATGTGGGGGGCTCTGCGGTGGGGCGCAGCTGCAGGCCGACGCCCTGAGTGCAGAGCTTTCTGAGAGCCTCCAGCTGACTCTGGCTCACAAGGACGTCCTGTGGAGTGAGGTCTGGGACTTCTGGGAAGGCCAACCCCTCCCGCCGCCAGCAATGGCCCTGCCAGGGGTGGTGGCGCCTGTCCTGTCTAGCGGCTGTCCCAGGCCGAGCCTCCCTGGCATCCTCTGCCCAGTGCTGCTTCCCAGCACAGCCCCGGCTCCCGGGAACAACCTGCAGGGAGCAGGAGGGAGCGGGGAGGCCTCCTCAGCCTCCTGCTGCCCCTGCCTGGCCCTGTCCCCGCCCCACGCCCTGCACAGCCGAACACACTGACCACACCATCCACAGATACTGGCAGCCGCTAGGCAGGAAGACCCCTGCAGGAGTGTGGCTGCACCACGCAGCGTGGCAGGGTGGCGGGGAGGGCCCTTGCCACGGGTGCCACCGCTCTCCTCCCAGGCTGTCCCCCACGTACCTGAGCTGGTGTGGGTAGCAGGCATTGGGGGCTGCGGCCAGAAGGGAGGCCGGGGTGCCCACGTGCTGCTCACCTCTGTCCCCCCAGTCACCCCCTTTACCACGCCCCGGCTGGGGTGCCAATGCCAGGAGGTGCCACCTGTGAGCTTGCTGGTCCCCCACCACGTGGCCTGGGCCTGAGCCTCACTTGGCCGTTGTGACAAGCGCTGCCCTCATGGAGCTAGAGGCGCGCTGGAAAGAGGAGGCCCTGCCCCGCACCTGCCCCGACACGGGGAGCCCCGCGGTGCCCAGGCACCAGCACCCCTCTGGGGTCCAGCAACCACATCCTGCGAAGCTGACACCACGCCTGGCCACAGTCACAGCCAAGGAAGTGCGGGTGGGACAAGGCGAGGCCCCTCAGTCCAATGTGCCCCAAGACCCCACAGCCGGGCGACCTCCTGAGGTGGCCTGGGGCCTAAACCCGGGGCTCAGGTGGAGCAGTCCCCATCCCAGCTGCGGAGTGACACCAGCCCCGCTGGCTGCCGAGCTCGGGCAAGGCCCTCCCGAGTCCCAGCCTGGGAGATGGTGGGGGAGTCGGAGGGTCCTCTTACAGCACAGGAGCAGTTACGGCGGCTGTCCTAGCCAGAAAGCTTTAGGCCCCAGCGTCCCAGCTGCTCAGACCCCCGAGGGAGAGCGCCTGCAGGGGCAAGCCCGGCTGATGGTCTATGGAAGCCCAGCCTGCAGGCCTGGCCCGGAGGGGGCTGATTCCTCAGCTGAGGGTAGGGAGGGCGGCCACCTGACCAGGTGACGAGTTGGCGTGGCCCCCGGCCCCAGGACACCCCCAGCCCACCGAGCGCATCCTCCCGGCTGCCAGGCCCCACACACACCTGGGAGAACCGGCCGCAGCCCGAAGGGGCCCTTGGTAGGGGAGATGCCTCGGACGATGCAGTCGAACAGGAAGCTGATCTGCTCCCCCTCGGCCGAGGACAGGAAGAAGACGCCAGCCCCTGCAGGGGAGGACAGAGACACGGTCAGCCTGCCCGGGGCGCGGCTGGGGACCCGCAGCGGGGGACGCAGGAAACTGGAGCAAACTCCGCCACAAGCCGCCAGGGACACCCTGCCTGGCCCTGCGAAGCCGGGTCCGCAGAGCCTCTGGACTCCCCAAGGACCCCGAGGCACCCGTCAAACTCGGTAGCTTCTCGAACAGCTTGGGCTGCTGGGCGCCAGGGTGAGTGCTGCCCCTCCTGTCCCAAGTCCTGTGTCCGGAGGACACGGCCCCAGAAGGAGGTGGGAGGGAGCGTCCTGCCTTGGACAGAGATGGTGGCCCCACCCACACACCTGCCTTCTGAGCTAGCTTGCGGGGTGCGGAGGTGGGAATGGGGGGATGGGGGTCGTGGCTGCCCTGCCACCTGGCAATTCCTCTGCCCCCAGGGCCCAGCCACCACCCCCCACCCAGCCATCTTGAGGGTGAATGAAGCTGCCGGAAAACCCCGGAGACATCAAGCAGGGTCCCCTCAGGGCTCCACGAGCCCGGCAGAAGGAAGCTGTGCCACCTGGAGCTGGGGTCACACCCCAGGACGGCCCCATTTGACCGCACTTCCTACCCCAGGGCTGTCGTGAGGGCTGCGGTTGACTGTTTGTAAAAGACAAGGCACAGCACCCGCCCACACATGCCACAACCGTCACGCTGGCCAGCGCCATGTCCTCCCCACCTCGGGTGGCCTTGCAGCCTCCTCAGTCATCTTTCAGGAGGAAGCTGGAGCTCCCAGTGTGGGGTGCAGCACCCTGGGCCAGCACCCACCGCTGCACCCCCACACCAGCCTGGGGTCACTGGCAGAGTGACGGAGCCCCAACCCGTGGAGAACCCCAGCTTCGAGTCACGGGGCTCTGCCCTCCCAGCCGGGGATGAATGACGCCCTGGTGGCCGCGTGAATGGGTGCCTAGGCTGGCTGTGCCCGCTAGACACTCCGCCTGGCGTCACCTCACAGGAATCCCGCCCGCTCTGGGGCCTCTGCCTGTTGCCCAAAGAGAGGCACGCCAGAGGCAAGGCGCCGGGGCGGGTGAGAGGGGTGGGGACGGGACATCTCGGCGTTATAACCCTGCTGCCCGCCACCCAGTCACACTCCGCCTTCACAGAGCCCAGGCTGCAGATTCCAGAGATGCAGAACTCGGGCCAGCCCTGACACGTGGCAACACTGCCGGCCCCTTGGCAGCCACTCCGGGCACGCGAGGGTGAGCAGCACCTCGTGCTGGGGATGCTTCCTTCCATGTAATGTCCCCAGACCAGGTCACCGAACAGCAACATTCCTGCTTTAGCGACGAGGACACTGAGGCCCAGAGAGGGCATGCCACCTGTCCACTGTCACACAGCCACGAGGTGGACTCAAGCCCCAGTACCCTGCCCCCCTGACATCCCCTGCCCCACACAGCTTCCCATCCTGCTATGGGTGAGGGGTGCTCCTGACCAGAAGCGGAGGTGGGGCGTGGAGGGGAGGCCAATACCCACCGTGATGCCGTCCAGGAGGCTGCCCCAAGAGGCTCAAAAGGGCCGGGATGGGGTGGGGGCCCCAAGCCAGGGAGGGCGGGTAGAGGAGAGCTTGCACCAGGCCCTGGGGGCAGGCAAGGAGAAGGCCAGCACTCTGTCTGCTGGCTGGCTCACTCACCCGGCCAGGCTGTCGCTCCCTGCCTGGCGGTCTGGCCCTCCCCTCCTCGCGAAGCCGGCCTGGCCCCAGCTCTCTCTAATCCTGAGCTTACAGACAGCTGGCAGTGGCCAAGGGACAATGCGTCCCCTGACTATAAAAGCCACATTCTGAAGGCGTGGAGCCGGCCCGCATTCCACGGGCTTCTTCAGAGCTTCACTCGCCCCGGAGACGCCATCGGCAGGCAAAGCCTGGAGCACAGCCACTGCCGGCCTCGCCCCTCACGTGCCCACCATCTATGCCAGCACCGCTGACATCAGGGGCCCTGGAGGAAGACACCCAGCTCCAGGGCTGGTCTGCTGGGTCTCGGGCCATAGCCTCCCAGGACGTGGCACAGCTGGGCTCTGGCTGGGCCCCCGGGTTCACGCTGCACCCCTGCCTGCAGGCTCCCTGCTCCCACCCAGCCCCCCCCACAGTGGGAATGCTCAGAGCTCCCTCTGCACACCAGATCGGCCTGACTACTCCACTCAGGAGGCCACTGTCCCCATTGCTCCACACCCCTGGCCACCTAGAATGCTCCCTGACCTGTGGAGACCCAGGCCATGTAACGCCACCTTTCATGATGCTTTTCGTGGCTCCTGGCCCCCTTCAGTCCCCTTCAGTCCCCTGACCCCGACAGCCCTGCTGTGATGCTGTCACGAGTGCCTCCTCTGGGGCAGAGCACCATCTGCTGCTGTCCCAGCCAGCAGCCTAAGCACCGGGCTGGCCGGGCACCCACGCCGTCTGAGGCCTCAGTGTCCCACCAAGCGCCTGACAACCAGGACCCCCAGTGCTGGCCTTGGGTGGGAACACATAGGCCGCCCCGGCCCCTTCCCCAGGACAGCATGGGTGTCTCCTGTTTGCCTGTGTGTTTGGGGAAAGGGAGGAAGGACAGGGACTTCCCCCCGCTGTATCACACAGGTGTGGCGGCAGCAAAGCCACCCGCTCTGCTTCTGCGACCCCTGCCCTTAGAAGCCGTCCCTTCTCGGGAGGCCAGTCCACCCCCTCCCCAGAATCGAGGCCAGCCAGTGATGCTCTGGCTATAAAGTAGCACGAGGGATGCTGTCCCAGCCCCACCCCAAGGCCATCAGAGGCCTGGCAGCTTCTGCCTCTGCCCTCTTAGAACCTATTGAGAAGTCCAGACTGTCCTGCTGGAGGGTGAGACTCCTGCAGGGAAACTGAGGCGACCCAGCCAACAGCCAGCATGATGCTTTCCTGGGCCTTTGGGCCCCACCACCGCCAAATGCCACTGCCCAAAGGACCCCCAGCAGCACCTCATGGGGCAGAGATGGGCTGCCCCCACGGCACCCTGTCCAGACCCCTGACCCACGGGTTCGCCAGCCAGGGAGCAGCTACCAGGTTCCGGAGTGTGTGTCACGCCGCAGGAAATGGCGTGGGAGACGCAGACACAGCATGGAGGCAGGCAGGACGGAAGCAGAAGGCCAGGGCCTGCGAGGCTCAGGGCAGCCCCCACTCTGGACAGAGGCTGGGGTTGCTGAGCTGCAGGCAAACCTCACCCACGTTACAGACGCACCTGCTTCTAAAGAAACACACCTCCAGTGAAAAAGCTGTTGCACGCAGGCCCAGAACTCATTCTCGAGAAAGAGAACGCTCCTCCATGCAGACACCCAGCTAGCCAATTCCATCTAAGGCGATTTCTGTTGCAATAATCTTGGGTACCCTCGCAGGTGCCCCTGGATGCCATTAAGTGCTCAGAATCCCAGCTCCTCAGAGAACAAACATCAATGTGTCACCCCTTGTTGACAAAGATCATGCACTGGAAGCGTCTGAGAAGATTCTAGAAAGCTTCTGTGCAGGCAGCACTGACCTGCCTGGCTTACGCTTTGAATCAGAAAGTTGGCCCAGCTCACCAAGCCCCTCGGGAGGTTATTCTGCTCAGGGTTTCCTGGCAGAGTAAAATGTCCACTAATTAGAATTTCACTTTTCTGTGCCCTGATTTTGTTAGAAGCAAAGTTCAGTGAAACAAGTTCATATTCAAAATTGAGTTTTAAATTTCATCTAACCATTTCATGCCCACTGGGATGACTATTATCAAAACAAGCCAAAAAAAAAAAAAAACCCAAATACAAAAATAAAACAAAAACAAAACAGAAAATGCCAAGTGTCAGGAAGGACGTGGAGAGGCGGGACCCTTGCCCGTGGCTGGCGGGAAAATGACAGGGCCGTTGCTGTGGAAGAGTCTGGCAGTTGCTCAAAACGTTGAACAGAATTCCCGTGTGCCCTGGCAGTCCACCTGTAGGTGTCCTTCCGAAGGACTGAAAGCAGCACCCACAGACATGTGAGAGCCCGATTCTCGGCAGCTGAAAGGCAGCAAGGGAGAGGCCACGTGTCCCTCCACGGAGGAACGTGCAGGCACATGGCCGCCCCTCAGTGTATCTGGGTGCCGCCTGGAGAAGGAGGCAGTTCTGATGTGGGCCACAAGCTTGAGGGACCTCAAGGACACTGTGCCAGTGAAACGAGCCTGTCACAGAGGAGCAGACCCTGTGTGACCCCACTCACATGAGGCTGTCCAACTCGCAGAGACAGGAATTCGAGTGGGTGTGCCAGGGGCTGGGGAGGGGGCTGGGGTGAGTGGGAGGATGAGAACGTTCTGTGGAGGGATGGCGGTGAGGGCTGCCTGCCAGCACAAATGCATGGGGCCGCCACGTCTCCCTCACCCTCTGCACCCTGTGCCTCTCACGGGCCACCATCTGGGCAGGACGAAGCTGCGCAAGGCAGAGCATCAGTGCCCCTGCAGCCGCCTCTCTGCAGGTCAAGGGCATCCCACAGTTACTATGACAAGGAATCCTGCACACATACACGCACAAACACACACACGCACAGGCTCATGCACACATGCACACGCAGGCACCCATGCATACATACACATGTATGCGTGCACACACATACACACAGGCATGCACACATGCACACATGCACAGGCACACAGGCACATGCACACACACATGCAGATGCACACACACACACACGCACACATGCACAGATGCAGACGCACACACGCCTGCACATGCAAACAGATGCACACACATGCACTCAGGCACACAGGCATGCACACATGCACACAGGCATGCCCACACGCAGGCACAGACACACATGCATGCAGGCACATGCATGCACACTCACATGCAAACACACGCATGTGCACACGTGCACACATGCACACACACACACACACATACTTCAAAATGCCTTAGGGGTGCAGCAGCCCCAGCACTGACCCCAAAGCTTCCTGAGCAGAGTGCGGCAGTGTCAGCCAAAGACAGGGCCTCCCAAAGACAGGGTCACCACGTCCCTGGGCTCCACCCAGAGCAGTGGGCTGGTTACAACTTCCCCAGAGTGGACACGTTGCTTTGCAAGGCCCCGCAGAGGCCACTCCACCACGACCTGCCTTCCTCCCTCTGCCACCGGCCCTCTTGCGGCGTCAGTGGGTGCTCACCCGCCCGGGCACAGCCTGCACAGGGCCAGCCGAGGGTCCTGCTGCCAGCCGGTCCAGGGTGTCCTGGATGTCTCAGCCCCCAACAGGGAGGCTTGGGGCGCCCTCCGCGTCCCCACAGGCACACAGGGCTGCTTCAGGAAGGCAGAGGAGGGCTGAGAGCTGACACCCACTCCCAGGCTCCAGGCCCCCCTCGGCCCAAGACCCACCAGGTGGGGCCACTCCCAAGTGCACAAGAGGCTGCCAAGCTACTCCGGAGCAGGGACACCTGGGGGACAGGAGGGAACTCCCTGGGGGGTGGGAGGGGGAGCCCTGGGGGGTTGGGAGGGAGTGCCTTGGGGGGCAGGAGGGGGCACCCTAGGGGGCGGGAAGGGGGTTCCTAGGGGGCGGGGGTGCCTGGGGGTGGGAGGCAGGGCCCTGGGGGGGCAGGAGGGCTGAGGGTCTTGTTATCGAGACTTATCAGTCCTGCCCAGGGAGGCTTGTGGGGGCAGTGGGGACGAGGCCGGGAGCCTGGCCGCATTTGACACACACAACCGGTTCCCCTAGCATCCTGTAGAAGGGACTCAGGGTCCCCACCATGCAGATGAGGAAACAGAGCTCAGGGAGATGTGAGCCCCAGCCAGGGACTGCGAAAGACACAGGTCAGCCCTGTAGTACCCCGGAAGTCCTGGCGCTCAGACTCAGGTCCAGGAGCTCACATCCTTGTGTCTGGAGGCGTGGGATGAGGCTCCCTGTGTGGCTGATCCCCCGTTCCTGAGGCCACGTAGCCCAGGGCTGCTTTTCTGCCCAGAGGACAGACTGGAGTGAACGTGCCCCGGGAGGAGGTGTGGCGGGGCTGCCCACGGCCGGCCAGTGTGGAGCATCGCAGCTGCTCCTGCCCCTGGACACTGCCTTGCTGCTGGCCCTGCCAAGAGTGGGGGCAGAAGACCTGGCCTCTGGTGCCACGAGGGAGGAAGGGGGCAGCATCTGGGACCCCCTCCCTCAGACCCCAAGTTCAGCCTCGGGCAGTGCATAGTGCAGGAGCAGCCATGGTTGGGCCAAGTCACGGCCACGGAGCACTGGCCTCAGGAACAGCAGGGCAGGCAGATGGCTTCATGCCTCAGTTTCCTCCCCTGTAAAATGGGGATGGCAGGACACCTCTTGGCAGGGGCCAGGGCAATGCACTAAGACAGCTGAGCGCTGAGACCCACGAGGGATCCCCAAAAGGCCGGCTCCCAGGAGCTGCCACGGCCAGCCTGGGCCCCCACCAAGTGGGCCACAGAGGAACTCGGCGCAGTGGAAACTTCCAGGCAGGGGAAAGAAATAAACGACAGACCTCTCGGAAATGTGATAGGTGGCCCTAGACCCAGAGGAGACTTGAGTCAGCAGAGCGGATTAAACATAGGCTCCACTTGTGGAGACTGGCAGGGTCAGGACCCCAGTTCCTGGATGCCCCTCCCCTCGCCACCAAGGCAGGGCCTTTGTGCCGGACGCTGCCGCCTGGACGCTGGCCACAGCCACCCCACCCCCAGGGGCACAGCTCTAGAAGGCACTCTTCCTGGGCCGCCCCCTTCTCCCCTGTCAATCACCTCCTGATTAGCATTCCTGGAACCCACAGGGTCGACCCCCCACCCGCCAACCAGGCAGCTGCTGCCTGGGTCAGCCTCACGCTCTGCCATCTGGACCACAACCAGAACCTTCTCTGGCCTGTATCAGCCTATTCCTTCATGCCAAACTGCACCATGGGGCTGATATTAGCTATGAAACACTCCCCTGCTCAAACACCTTCAATGGCTCCCTGCTACTTCGAGACAGTGGCGGTCCAATTAGCCAACCTTTGCAACCCAGCCCTAACTCCTCTTCCTCCTGCACCCTCACGCCTCCCATCCCCACCTAACAGGGTTCCCACACGTGCCTTTCGGGCACCCATTCGTGCTCAAAGATGTCTTCTGGCAGCTGAGCTAACTCCTATGCACCCTGCAGAAACCGCATGAGGCTCACTTCTCTAGAGAGCTTCCCTCAATTCTCCAGCCTGGGGTCTGCGTCCCTCCTGGTTCCCCCACACCCTCCAAGGACTGAAAATGCCTCATTCCGACTCATGCAGGCTCTGAGGCCTGGCCATCTGATCCCTGGGCCCGGCGCTCGGCCAGGAGAACCCACGGAAGGCACTCCCTGCTGTCCCAGCTCAGGGACCCGCCCCCGGGCTGGCGCTGGCACTGTCCAGGGTGCAGTGGCCAATGGCGGCTGGCAGGGGGCGCTCCAGAGCTGGGAGACGCAGCAAGAGCCTCCCGACGGGGGTTTTCATTCTTTACGT
>NW_016107837.1:276934-289042 GCF_001604975.1 Cebus imitator
TTTGAGATGGAGCCTGGCTCCGTGGCCCTGGCTGGAGTGCAATGACGGGATCTCGGCTCACTGCCACCTCTGACTCCCAGGTTCAAGCGATTCTCCCACCTCGGCTTCTGGAGTTGCTGGGATTACAGGCACCTGCCACCACACCAGGCTAATTTTTGTGTTTTTAGCAGAGACGGGATTTCACCATGTTGGCCAGGCTGATCTTGAACTCCTGACCTCAGGTGACCTGCCCGCCTCGGCCTCCCTAAGTGCTGTGATTACAGGCATGAGCCACCACACCTAGACACATCCTTTACTCATTTTTAAAAGTCAAAATGGTTTTAAAATGCTCCCTGTGGCCCCCAGAGGCTGGATGAAGAGGCAGATGTGGTCCCTGGACTGGAAGCAGCTGGAGAGAACGGGTAAGGGGGAAAAGGGGCACCTCCAGAAGCCTCCATTCGCCCTGCAGTCCCAGCTAAAGCGTTCCCTGCCCTCCAAAGCCTTCCCTTCTGGGCTCAGCCTCTCCGGGGCCCCGCCCTCTGTGCTGCAGGCTGAGCCTGTCAGGGTGAGTGCGCCTCTCTCCTTCACTCTCCACCACGCACCATCAGTCCCTGCGGGGGGGGGGCAGTCACTCGCCGGTGTGTGAGGCTGGAGCCTGCAGCCCTGAGCTGTCCACAGACCATCGCCCGCCACGTGCCAAGTGCACTTAGGCCAAGCTCCCACAGTCCACACCACAGGCCCATGACCAACAGAGACCTAGGGAATTGGGACACACTGGGGACCAAGGTTAATGTCACCAAGCCACTTCCAGTCCCATTCTGAACAGGTGGCGGTCCACAAAGAGACCCCCCCAACCCTCAGGGCCACACCCAGCCAGGCCTATCTCCACTCGACCCCCACCAGGGCACCGGGGATGTGCAGCCATGCCCAGCATCTCAGGATGAGTGAAGTGTCGCCTTGGGCCAGGGTGGCCCTCTCTGCTGTCTGCAGAGCTGGCTGTGGTGGGGCCAACTGAGGCGGTTCTGGGGACTAGGGGCCAGGCTGGGGCCTGTCCCTGGGGAAGGAGGGAGTGTAAATTTCCTACACCCAGGACCTTCCAGGGCTTTCCCACGACTCTAGCTCTGCTGCAACCTCCAGACGGAAAGCAACGAGGCCCACAGACCCATTGGGATCCAGATTCTGGATCTTTCTCCATCCTGGTGGCCCCAGTTGTGGGCCAAAGGGTGGCCTAGAAAATGTGTTTCCATTCCATTCCATTCTGTGAACAGGGGTCTCTGCAATGGAACTGAGGCTCTAGGGATGAGGTCATCTTGGGTCATCCAGGTGGGCCCTAAGTCCAGGGACTGCAAGAGACGGAAGAGGAGGTACAGGCAGGTGCCAACAGGCACAGAGCCGAGCAGTGCAGACGAGACCCGACGCCGCTGGGGCCACCAGTGGCTGGAGGGGCGGGAAGGACCCTCCCCTGGGTCCTCGCCGAGAGCTTTTGGAAGAAGGCGACCCTGCAGACCCCAGCCTCCAGGCTGCAGAAGGAATCCACTCTGGACCCTCAGCCCTCTCCTGGGGGTCATCTGCTACAGAAGCCCCAGGAAGCTGATGCCGCTGCCCCTGGACCACCCGAGCTGCCGCTCCCTCCCGCAGGAGGCCCCAGGCTGCCCACACGTGCCTCAGACGCCTGGTCCCTCCTGCCACACAGCCTGCGCTCAGGGCTGCGTCGAGAACTAAGATCCAGCTTAAACCAGCCAGGGTGGGGGCCACACCTGTCTCCAGGAGGACGGGGCCCAGCAGGGCCACTGGGGCAAGGGAGGGGTGGCTGGGTCAAGCCTTCCAGCCTGGCCTCCAGAACCCGCCTGCCCTACGGGGTGTGTGGCCGTCAGTAACGAAATTCCCAGAGCCCTTCCTCTCTCAGCCCAGGGTCCCACAGGAGACGAGAAGGTGCAGCACTGAGCTGCAGAGGCGGGTTCCACAGGGCTAGCCCCCGTTTTCGGGTTCTGTGGGGACAATCCAGTTTGTGGGCTTTTGGGGTAAGCCCCCGTTTTCGGGCTCTGTGGGGACAATCCAGTTTGTGGGCTTTTGGGGTAAGCCCCCGTTTTCGGGCTCTGTGGGGACAATCCAGTTTGTGAGTTTTTGGGGTAAGCCCCCGTTTTCGGGTTCTGCGGAGCCAGCCCGGTTTGTGGGTTTGCGGAGGGGGCTGCTCTAACAGCTTGCCCCGGAGAGGCAGCCGACGCCCTACGAGAGCCCACCCTGGCTTTCGGGCAGCCCAGGAAGACATCACAGCAGCCTCACCCTGGGGAGAAGCACAGTGGCAAAGGGGCCACCCACAGTCTGGCAGACACGTGAACCTCCAAGGCCTCCGTGGAAAAACATCCCGTAACTCCATTCCATTATGGCCCAGACAAAATAAACAGGTCTCCAAGGAAACGGGTCCTCCCGCCCTGCCCCAGCTGAGAGGGTGAGCGCGAGGTGCCACCCCAGCCAGCTACCTGCCCATGCCAAGGAGTTCCACAGACAGAGAGGAGGGTATGGGTCCCCATCCTGCAGGGACCCCCAAACCTAGCACACCACAGACGAGACAGGCTGTCCGTGCCAGGACTATCGACTGCAGCTCCTGCTTCCCACGCGACAGAGGACAGCCCCCTCAGGCTTCACTCCTGAAGCCCCCCTGCTGAACCTCCAGCCGGGGGGCCCGTCCAGCAAATGGGACCCCGAAAGGTGTCCTCGCTGTCCTGGGAACCCCCCTCCGAACCAGCCCACAGCTGGTGTGGGCAGCGGCCCTGCCCGTCCACAGTGGCTCACAAACCCCGGAGCGGTCTAGGCCCTTTGGACTCTGGCTGTGGCCCCGCCAGCCCCAGGGGCCGAGCCTCCAGGCCAGCTCCACCCCAAGAGCCCCCTGCAGCTGGCTGCACACCGCCTGCCTCGGTGGAGCCTGAGCCTTGCGCCCTGCCCCCCTTCAGGGTCAGACGTCGCCTCCTCAAAGGCCCCAACAGGGCTGGCTCCTGCAGCAAGCCCCGCTGGATTTGTTCCCAGAGCCCAGTGCAGAAGGTGGCAGCACGCAGCTCCCGGGTGGGTTTGTGCCTGCTCCCCAGCTGGCCTTTGCAGGACGAGGGCGCAGGTGGCCAGCATGGCCGTGTCCTTGCCTGTGTTAGCTCTAGCCAGACACATCCCGGCGCCCCCAGAGCCCCAGCCACCGTGAGCCGCGTGCAGTCCCCCGGCCCTCTCAGCCCCACGCCAGGCCCCCAGGAGGCCCCTCTGCCCCCTCCAGCCCAGCAGATGAACAGCTGCCCCTCCAGAGAGAAGAGAGGAGGCGTCACGCACTCCGAGGGAACCGCAGGTCCACAGGCCAGCCTGGCGTGTCTGCACCTAACACAGGAGAAAGCGGGCGGGATCGCTGGAGCACCCCAGCTCCTGCAGCACCCTGGAGACAGCCGGGGGCTTTCTGCTCCCATTTCCCTCACTCCCCTGGCCATGGTGGGCTGGGGGAGCTGTCAAGCCGTCACACACACAAAGCATTCAGGCCATCCCCACCTATGGCCTGGCCACCTCAGTGGGGACATGAGGACAGCTCTGGGTCGCCCACAGGCCAGGTGGCTGGCAGGTCCACAAGGAATTCTTGGTCCAGGGACATGTCTCCGTGGGCGCTCATGCAGGAGCTCACACTCTGCGCTAAATGCATTTATTCTTTGTTTTTTGCTCTTCATGAGATCTGGCCATGAGCGGCCCTGAGGCTCTGTGACCCTGGGCTCCTCCCCGTCCCCCAGCCCTCTCCCTCCAGTGAGGAAGAGCAGAGGCAGCCGAAGCCCAGACTCAACGCTCCACACTGAGGTTCCTGGGGCAGAGGACCTCGGACACCGAGTGTGGGAAGACGCTGTCCCCCCCCTGGGGCGTTCCGAAAATGCCAGCAGGCCAGCCTGCACCTGGGGTCTGCCAGCCGGATGCCAGCAGCTCTCAGGGGAAGTGGGGAGTGCCCGAGCCGCCACTGCCCAGTGGCCCCACGCGCCCGTACTTACAGTACCCACACCTGGTCCCGCCTTCAAAGATGAATCCATTTGGCACGGCCCCGTAGCGCCGGAGGTCAGACAGCTTCCACTGCCCCGTGACAGCCGGCGGGATGTCCCTGGCCAAGACGAGGACATCATTGCAGAGGTGCAGGGTGGCTGGGCCGCTCTCCAGCTTGGTGCCGGGAGCCACCGTCACATGGAACCTGTGCACTGTGGGCAGGCGGGGCGAGAAGGCATCACGGAGGAGGCAGCAGGGGCATCGGCCAGGCTGGAGGCAGGGGTGGGGGCCAGGGGCCAGGCCAGGGGGCAGGGCCCAGACCGGAGTGGGAAGGAGCAGGGGCCAAATGGGGGTAGGTGGGGGACCAGGGTCGGGCAGGGGCAGCCGCCCAGGGGTCAGCCGGTAGCCAGCGACAGCAGGATGAGCAAATGGCACTGGCCTGGGGGCTGCACTGGCCTCCTCCCCCTCCCATCCTCCCAGGAGCTATCTTTGCTCAGGGGCAAGCAAGTCCCAGAGGGGCCTGCAGAGGGACCTGACCCTGGACCTCCACCCAAACCAGCCTGCGAGGTGCAGGTGAGGGCAGGGCTGGTGAGTGCCCTGGCTGGGTTCCCGCTCATGGCACCTTCTCCCCAGGAAGCCTCCCTCTGCGTAGGGCAGCTGCATGGCCCCGTCACAGAAGGGGAAACCGAGGCTCAGGGAGCCCCAGCCTCCAGCTAGGATGTGGAGAGTCTGGGTCTGCACCACAACCCCAGCCTGGCCACGGGACCCTCAGGTCACTGCGGTCCTCTCTCCATCCAGGCGGCCTTTTGCCCGATCCCTGGACACCCCCATGGTCCTGCCCACTGCCTCTGCCCAGCCCCTGAAAGCCCCGGAGAGGACAGTGGTCCTGAGCGCCGTCCCCCCCTCACCTCTCTCCCAGGTCAGCACCCAGACAGACAGCAGCCTCCCCACCAGGGGCCCCACCGGCTCCATCTCAACCTCCAGAGCAAAAGGGACCCGGTTCCCATCCCAACCCCCCTCCTCTGCCTCCTCCGATGCAGCCATGGGCGCCTCCTTGTCAGGCCGTGTTCCATGAAGATTTAGCTGTGCCACGGCCCTGCCCCAGCAGAGGAGGGAAGCAGAGCCATGCTGCTCAGGCAGGCTGGACTGGAAGGAACTCCCAACAGGGGAACTTTCTGGAAAGGCACAGTTCTTCCCTCCTAATGTCTCCTTCCCCTGTACCCTCCTGCAGAGACCGCCGGCTGCACCTTCTCCCACTAAGCCCCCCGCTTCTGTTCCCTCAGTGGGGCAGGGGGGACTGCTGCCCTGGGGCCGAGGCTGGGGGAGAGGCACTCACCTCCAAGGCCAGAGACCTCAGCCATCAAGGGCCCGGGTCTTTTAATCAATAGTTTACAAAGTAGAGTCATGCAGAGACCACACTGATCAAACAGCAAGCTTTTTTGTTTGTTTTTTTGAGACAGGGTCTCACCCTGTGGCTCAGGCTGGAGGGCAGCGGCGCAGCCTCAGGTCACTGCCACCTCCACCTCTCAGCTCTTTTTCACTTTTTTCTTTTGAGATGGTGTCTCGCTCTGTCACCCAGGCTGGAGTGTAATGACATCGTGATCTCGGCTCACTGCAACCTCCACCTTCCAGGTTCAAGCGATTCTCCCGCCTCAGCCTCCCAAGTAGCTGGGATTACAGGCCCCTGCCATCATGCCCAGCTAATTTTTGTATTTTTAGTAGAGACGGGGTTTCGCCATGTTGCCCAGGCTGGTCTCTATCTGCTGGACTCAGGTGATCCACCCACCTCAGCCTCCCAAAGTGCTAGGAAGGCAGCGGCGGTGCTGGGATTATGGAGTGGACATCTCCGTGTAGGGTCAGGACTCCACTTGGTTGACATTTTACTGTTTTGCTCACTACAGGTGTTTGGCATTGATTTTTGTCTCTCAGGAGACGCAGGGTTATGCTTGCTCTGCCACTGAGTGCCCAGGGGCCCAGCATCACCCACCTCTGCTCACAGCCCCAGGGCAGCTCAGCCCCAGAGGCCCCCACGCACCCATCTGAAGCCCTTGCAGGGCTGGGACTAAGGCTGCAGCTCTTCCAGGGCCAGCTCCCCCCAACAGCACTCCCTGCCCTGCTCCCTCCCTCCCCTCCAGCCCCTCCCCTGCTTCTGCTCTTGTATGGGGGAAGCTGGGGAGGGATGGCCCAGCCTGAGGCTCTCCTTCCTACCCAGGCTCTGGGCTCCACTGTCCTGTGTGGGAAGCAAAGGGCAGGGCTTTGGGAGGCCACACCCCTCCAGAGGCCACCAGCCAGGTTTACATGCTCCAGTGGTAACTAATGGTGAGGCCTGGGAGCTCTAAAGACACCACAGCCCAGCAGACTCCCCTCCCAAACCCTCGTGGGCACCCCCAGGCTAGAGCTCAGCCCACCCTAAGGCGTCCACGAATGTCCCATCTTCCTGCACCGGTCCCTGGAGCCGCTTCCACTTCTGTGGCCCACGTTGGTGAGGGGCCCCAGGATAGAGCAGGGAGCCCCCCTTCGCCCGCCACCCGCCCCGGCCCCATCACTCACCCTCACCAAGAGCATAGCGGATCCGGGCATCCCACGCACACATGGCCTCGTGGCTGTCGAAGCCCAGCATGACGGCCTGGGACAGGCAGACGATGGCCAGCGTGTGGGCCAGGCCCTCGTAGGGCAGGCCGGGCTCCAGCCCGCAGATGTCCTCCAGCGTCAGGCTGCTTCGCTCCCGCAGGCCCTTGGCACGCTCCGACTTGTCCTTGTAGGCCAGCATCAGCAGGCAGTCTGCAGGGAGCACGGCGGTCAGGGATGCCAGCCAGCACCGCCGCCCTGGTCCTCGGCGTCCCCAGGGAGGCCGTGACAGTGCAGAGACCCGAGCTGGGGGCATGAACCTAAGCAAGCCGCTCAGTCATGCCCAGGCCTCATCTCCTGGCATACAAAACAGGGCGATGCCCTCCCCCAGCCATGCCCGGGCCTCATCTCCTGGCATACACAATGGGGTGATCCCTTCCCCCCAGCCATGCCCAGGCTTTGTCTCCTGGTATACAAAATGGGATGATCCCCTCCCACTTCGAGACCCACAGGCCACCAGGGCAGAAATGGCCCCAGAACATTCGTGGCTGCACCCGGCCCCTGACGCTGGCTCCCATGACTGGGTTCTGGACACTCGCCAGCAGATTCGCCCTGCCTCAAGTCCTAGAGCCCCCAGGCCACACTGAGGGCTGTAGGAGCTGTGGCCAGGGGCTTGGGGTCCCAGCGTGGGACCTGCCCCATGGCTGTGGCCTCCTGCCCTGTCCCTGCCACCCTGCCAGCCACACCTGTACCAGCTCCCTGCTGCCTCTGGACCTACTGCCCCTCCTGGTTCCTTTAGTTCCAGCGTGTGGCTGAGCTTCAGCGCCAGAAGGTGGGGAGGTTGAGGGGCCTTGGGTCCCATGCCCATTCACCCGCCACTGCCCAGCATGGCAGGCCCTGGCGTCTTCCTCAGCTGCTGGGGACCTGCCTGCGTTCTGCCTCCTGGACCCTCCAGGGTCACTCGGGTCCCCGTCCCCACCCCCACGTTCTCATTTTCCAATGTCACTGTCACTGCAAACAACCAGTGGGTACCATCCGCTCTGCCGGGTGCAGCTCAAACCCATCACAGCACAGCCCCCGTGTGGCCTTGGGAGAAGCACCTGGGCCTGGGACACAGCTGTGAACCGCAGGCGCTGCAGGGCTGCAGAGAGGACGGCGCAGGAAGACTCCCAGCCCTCCCAGCACGAGTCCAGGCTTGACGGCCAGGCCGCCTCCCACCTAGGCCCCGGCAGCTGGGTACCCGGCTTCAGTGAGGAGTAGGTTCTGGGGCTTCATGCAAACGCCCCAGATCCCTGTGCACACACAAGAGGGGCTGGGGGAGAATGTCCCCAAAAAGGATTGCAGAATGACGTGTCCATCTGACGCTCTGAAAAACTCAAGTGAGAACCAAAATCCCAAATGAACTTGACTCAGGCGCTCATGTTTGCAGTGGTGTCCATAGAAGAGCTCAGACAAGGGCTCAGCTTCCCTCCTGTGCCATGGCCACCCCCAGGCCACAGGGCGGCAGCCCGCAGAGCCGGGGGCCTATGTGACCTTGTGGCCAGCGGTCAGCAAGCTCCCTCTGCAAGGGGCCAGAGGGCAGGCAGTGCAGCTTTTGGGGCCACATGGGCTCCGTGGCCACTACTTGCTGTCGCCACCCTGGCTGTGTGAAAGCAGCCTCAGACCTGTGAACACCCATGGTGCTCACAAAAGCCAGGCGCGGTGTGGGCTCGGGGCCGGGGAATTCATTTCCCGTCAGAGAATCTGTCTGCAGGGCCTGACACATTTACAGCTAGGAAAAAGCTGGGCATTCCCAATTCAAGAAAGAAGCCCCTCGCCCCGCACCCACAGGGCTCCACCTGCCCAGCCGAGGCTTTCCAGACCATGTCCCGGCCCCCTCTGGAAATTTCGAGACAGGAAGCAAGATGCCTGGCCCAGAAAGGGAAGTCCGACACAGCGGCGTAGCCGGAGCTCGCCATAACAGCTCTGTGGCTGCTCCTCCACCTGATGGCACCCAGTCCCCGCCATGCCCCCGCCCGCAGCTCCTTTGTTCAACAAGCTACATTCCCAGTAATCCAGTCGGGACTGGGGTCACGGGCTTGCCTGTGAAGAGTCCGACATCACCTTTTTGGCTTTGCGGGGCTTAGTCTCCATCTGATACTTAGCTGAAAGCAGCCGCAGATGACGTGTGCAGGAATGGCCCAGAGCCAGTGACACTGTATTTACAAAAACAGGTTCCAGCAGGATTTGGCCCAGAGACCACAGTGGGCGACTCCTGGCTGAGGGCTGAATTTGCCACGACAGCTTCTCACACTGCCTCATGCCAGCGACACAAGCCAGCCAGGCCCACCCAGGACATCTTGCAGGTGGCAGGACGAATGCTGACCCCACGCTCGACCCTCAGGCCTTCCTCTGATTCACAGACGTCCCCCCTCGGCCTGTCTGATTTTTCTGGAGACACACCCTGCATCTTGAGAACGCCTGAGAATCCAGGAGCACTTACATGCAGGGGGCTGAGTGTGGCCCCCAGCCAGACGTGTCCACTCCCGACCCCAGAACCTGTATGTCCTTATTTGGGAACGGGGTCTCTGCACACGTAATCAGGGTCAGGATCCTGGACTATCTGGTGGGCCCTGAACCCAGCAGCAAGTGTCCATGTGAGAGACAGAACAGGAGGCACAGACACAGGGAAGACGGTCACCTGAATGGGATGCAGGCAGGGACTGGAGCGCTGCGGCCACAGCTAAGGGACGCCTGTGGTCGGCAGGAGCTGGAGAGGCAGAAAGGAGCCTCTCTGGGAACCTCGGAGGGAGAGTGGCCCTCCTCAGTGCTTAGCAAGGGGCACACACTGTCCCTTGCCGAGGAAGCACCATCGGTCCCGCCCACCCTCCAGCTGCTGTGCACCCTATGCCTTGGAAGGCTTTTGCAGGACCTAGAGGGACCCAGGGGCTCTGGCAGGCAGCACAGGGCTGGGTGGAGGACACCGGATCATGATGGTGAAAGGAGACAGACGAGGAGGCACCAGGAGAGACCAACCAAGGCATGGAGACCCACGGGGAGCAAGCAGGCACACACGCACCCTCATACATGCACACTCACACACACGCACATGCAGCCTCATACATTCACACACACACAGGCACATGCACACTCATACATGCACACACACAGGCAAACACACACCCTCATACATGCACACACACACACACACTCATACATGCCCATACACACAGGCACACACACCCTCATACATGCACACACACATACATGCACACACACTCATAGACACACACACTTGTATATGCACACTCACAGGCACACATACATGCAACACAGATATACATGCACACACAGGCACACATACATGCACACACACAGGCACACATACATGCACACTCACACACAAAGACACATACATGCACACTCATACACACAGGCATGCACATATACATGCACACAGGCACACATTCATATGTGCACACTCACATTCACAGACATGCACACTCAGGCACACATACATGCACACACAGACAGGCACACACACACATGCACACACAGGCACACATACATCCCCCCCCACACAGACATTCACACACTCATACACACATGCGCACAGGCACACACTCATACACACATGAGCACAGGCACACACTCATACATCCACACACACAGACATGCACACACCCATACACAGACATGCACACACATGCACACACACAGGCACACATACATTCACACACTCAGACACGCACATACTCATATATACACACTCACAAAGGCACACATACATGCACACACATATACACAGACATGTACACACACTCATACATACACACAGACATGCACACACTCACACATGCACACACAGGCATACACTCACATGCACACTCAGGCACACACGCACACTCACAGGCACATACACACACACAAACGCACACACTCAGACACACAGACATGCACACACACACATGCACAGTCAGGCACACATACATCCACACACACAGAGACATGCACACATACATGTACACATACACAGGCACTCATTCATGCACACTCACACAGGCATACACTCATATGCACACACATACATGCACACATACACAGACACACACATACATGCACACAGGCACACATACACACACAGAGACATGCACACATACATGCACACACACAGGCACACATACATGCGCACACACAGGCACACATACATCCACACTTACACACAGACATGCACACACAGAGACATGTATACACATACATGCACACTCACACAGGAACATACATCCATACTCTCACAGACATGCACACATACATGCACACACACAGCCACACATGCATGCACACACAGGCACACACATTCATACATGCACACACAGGCACATACTCATACATGCACACTCACACGCACACACACACAGACATGCACACACATACATCCACACTCACAGACGCACACACTCATACATGCACACACACACAGGTACACACATATATCCACACTCAGACACGCACACACTCATACATGCACACACACAGGCACACACATGCATGCACACACACACATACATGCACATTCACACTAGCACACACTCACAAGGCACATACATACATGCACACACACATACTCATGCACACACAGGCACATGCATACATGCACACTCACACAGGCACACACAGGCACACACATACTCATACATGCACATACTCAGACACAATCATGCATGCACACACAGACATGCACACACATACAGGCACACACATACATGCGCACTCACACAGGCACACACACTTATACATGCACATAAGCAGACACACACAATCATGCATGCACACACAGACACGCACACACTCATACATGCACACTCAGGCACATGCACATTCACACACAGGCACACACTCATACACGCACACACACAGAAAGGCACACACAGAGGTACCCCATGCAGACACAGGTACTAATAACACTTGCACACAGAGGCACATGCACACATGCATTCAAGCTCACACAGACACATGCACTCACACACATGTGCACACACAGACACACTCCCACACACAGCCCCCGGCTCAGCCCACACCTGCTCTCTAGCAGCTTCTGCCCTACTTGGAGCAACAAGTAGGGCAGGCGGTTCCCAGAACTGGGGCATGGCCGTTTGCAGGGGATGCAGGTGTGGGGCAGATGCATCAGGCAGGTGGCAGCCATGGCAGAGTCCTGCTGGCCCTTTCAGGGTGCCGAGAGACCCCAGCTGGGCCCCGGGAGCCCCCTCACTCTCTCTAGTTTCTTCCCAGCCTCACCTGGTCCTCCAAGGCCGTCTACTCAGCTCATTCTGCAAATGCCAACTGCACTTGAACTCTGTGAGCAGCTCAGAACCCAGGGAACAAAGCCCAGCCCTGATGGAGCTGACTCCAAGATCGGGAAATGGTCAGGTGCACAAAAGCCCCGAAAGCAGGCACACACACAGGCACACACACACAGACACACACACAGACACACACACAGGCACACACACAGACACACAGACACACAGGCACACACACAGACACACACACAGACACACAGGCACACACACAGGCACACACACAGACACA
>NW_016107837.1:289177-305781 GCF_001604975.1 Cebus imitator
AGACACACACAGGCACACACACAGGCACACACACAGACACGCACAGACACACACACAGGCACACACACAGGCACACACACAGACACACAGGCACACAGACACACACACAGGCACACACACACAGGCACCCACAAGGCACACATACAAGCACACACACAGACACACAGACACACACAGACACAGGCACACACATAGGCACACAGACACACACAGACACACACACAGACCAACGGGCAAGGAAAATGCTCCATAGACAACCAGAACAGGTGACCCAAGGACAGTGGGCAGGGGACTCCCTGCACATAGGGGGCTCTCCCTGGAGGGAGCTGACCAACTCCTGAGTGAGAGAAGGACCTGACCCAGCAGCCCCACAGGGAACAGGATTGTGTTAGAGGGAAGAGCCAGTGCAAAAGCCCAGAGACAGGGCAGCTCGGACTCTTCAGAGACTGAAGGGCCAGGTCACACAAGAAGGAGGGGACAGTAGTTCGAGGTATAGGCAGGTTGGGACCCATGGGCCTGGGGATCAGAAAAAAGAGCTTTGTTCCGAGGCCCCAGTGGCACTAAAGGGCTTGGAGCACAGGGGGCCTGGCCTGGCTTAGATGTCACAGCCCTCCTTGGCTGCTGTGTGACGGGATGCAGGGCAGCAGCAGAAGCCACAGTGGCTCCTGCATCTGTCCAGGAGGCTCCCTGCAGGCTGAGGCGGGGCTGCAGCAAAGGGAACCAGGAGGCTGGGGCAGCCACAGTAGTGACCTGGACGTAGAGCCTCCGGCCCCGGCAATGCATGATCACCTGCCACGCCCAGCCCCCCAGGCTAGAGGGGATGTCTGGAGGGCAGGTGTGGGGCGAGGGCAACGAGAAATCCAGGATGAGCCCCGGCTATGGGTGGTGGAGGGATGCCTGGGGACCCTTCCGGGGTGGGGCTGGGGTCGGGGGTCTTTCCTGGACTCGGGAGGCTGAGAAGCCACCAGACGCCGGGCAGCGATGCACAGGCAGCTGAACGCAGGCGTCTGGAGAAGTAAAAATAACCGTGGAGTCATGAGCACACGGAAGGCCTCACAGCCAGGGGAGAGCCGGGGAGGGCGGCGGGGAGAGGGAGGAGGGGAGACACAGGGAAGATGGAGCGAGCAGGCCGGCAGGCGAGGTGGCCCAGGGAAGGGGGGGCGCCTGCAGGCAGGGGGCACAGTGGGGGGTCCACGCCCACACAGACCACGATGGGAGTCCACAGAAGCGGCTGTGGGACATCGTCCGTGGAGGTCACACTGACCTTGTGGCAGTGTCCTTAGCCAGGCAGGCAGCAGCAGCCTGAGGGGACCCTGCTGGGGGTGCAGCAGCCTGGAACCACCCCTGAGCTGGGCAGGGGCGGGGGGGGGGCCACCGACCAGGCCAGCCTGCTGGTATCTCCTCAGCCAGGCCACAGCCAGGACACACGGGACCAGGGTCCAGTGCCTAGTCCCGGGAAGGAAGCACGTGAGGGCTCGTCTGTCCAGCACAGGTGTCGGGGCTGCGGTCTGTGCCCCCAGAGCACAGACATCAGCAGGGCAGCCCAGGGTGAGGCTCCGGATGCCAGGGCTGGGCCCTCATGCCCACCTCTCCATCGCCCTAACAAGACCCCTGTCAGTGGCCGAGGACACAGGCAGGGGCCGCTCAGGTCACCATGCCCACACATGGAGCTGAGAGCCGCACCCGGCTCTACCATTCCCCGTCCTGACTCAGGGCTGTGGGAAGCTCGCCCTCTCGATGTTTCCATGGGGAGAGGAGAACCAGGCCAGTGCCCACGCCGGGTCCTCAGCCCGGAGCTGGGATGTCAGCCCCAGTCCTTTAGGGAAGGAGGCAGAAGCACAGGAAATCCACCACCAGGAGGCCCGCTCAGGAAGGGCCAGCCCACTTTCCACCCCAGCCCCTCGTTAGCAGAGCTGCCCACTGGGAGGCAGCGCCCCAGCACAGCACCAGCCATGGGGCAGCTTACAGGCTCACAGGCACCTGCCAGGCGGCGCCTGGCAGTGCGCTGTCTCCGTGACCATATGATGGGGTCCCTCCTGCAGGCCGGGCTCCGTCCCACCAAGCCGCCTTTGAGGTCAATGCAGACATGGGGGACCCCTGCCCTCCAGAAACTCAGCTTTCGAACCGAGAGCAGGGACGGGGGAGACTAAGCAGGCGCCAGCAGTCAGCGTGGGAGCAGGCGTGGAACTTCTGGCCAGCTGTGGGGGCAAGGCTCGGACTGGCGAGGAAGAGGGCTGTGCCCAGCAGTCCGTGTCGGGCCGGATCCCTTAGGTTTCGGCTCCTCGATTTCCCTGCCCATGACAACTCCAAGAGCCTGCCAGCTCCAGGACTCGGGCCTCTCCTGTGACTTATCTGAGCTGGATGAAGCCCCCAGGGGCAGCCCAGGTGGGAAGCAGGTCCCTCCAAGTGTCTGGTGGATGAACACTCCCCCGGCCACCCCAGCCACTGCACCAGGGAGGAAGCAGAGAGGGGCTGGGCCAGGCGCCGGTGTGCGCGTCCCCAGCAGTGAGCCTTCACCACGACTGGACAGACTGCCCTGGTCTCCCGGGGCCCTGCCTGGAGCGGGGATGCAGACACGCCTTCCACATCAAGGACGAGGCAGAGATCTCGAGGAACTTCCCACTGCAGGGCGCCCTACCGCCCCACCCCGAGGCCGGGCGCACTTTCATAAAAGGTGTTTCCTTTCATTCCTAACCACACTTTGCCACGAGAGAAAGACGTGCTCATGATGGAGAAAAGCGCACAGAGGAGCGGGTGCCGGTGGAAATGCTGCGCAGCTGGGCCCTTCCCGGAAGGAAGTCACCACTGCTAACCAAAAGAATCCTGCATTTCTTACGAGGAAGCAGACAGGCCCTTCCTCTCTCCCTCACACTGGGAGCACGGGGCTGTGCCGTCCATCCAGGACTGGAGCTGCTCCCCCCACGCCGGGCCCATCCACGGGGGAGGTGGTCTCCAGCGCTGAGGGGAAGGCAGCCGAGTGAAGGCAAAGGGGGTGGCATCCAGGGAGGCTCATGAAGGGCCAGGGCGAAGAGCCTAGAGGAGGTGCCAGGCTGGCCTGGTCGGGGTGGGGAGGTGGGCGTGAGAACTCTGCCCTGTCCCGTCGCCTCATCTCACTGACCTCCCAGCAACCCCACAGGGTGTCAGTTTCAGCCCCGGCTGCTGGAGTGACCAACACAGAAATCAGGTGTCCAAAGCGATGGGTCCCAAGACAGGGAGCCGGTGGGTGCCGGGGACACCTGGCCGCAAGGCTGGGAATGGTCATCCGCCCAGAGGGGACAGGGCACCTTCCACGACTCCATGTCACCCCCATGGTGGCCCACACCCAGCTCCAGACTCCCCAGCCTGTAGATCTCAACTGCGCAGGGGACAGGGTAACCGAGCTGACACTCGGGAGCCTCCATGTTCACCTGCAGACTCACAGTGTCCTGCCCGGGACCTGGGCAAACTCCCTTCCCTCCACACACACTCACCAGGCCCTGGGAGCGCATCCTCTTGAGGCTGGCCAGCCCTGCCTCCTGGGACACTCTGATCCAGAAAGAAAAGCCTCCAAGAGGGACAAAGACCTCTCCCTCTCCGTTCCTCTTGGGGGCAGCTGTCCCAGGTGCATTCCTGGGCCGGGACCTCTCTGGAGGGTTTGCACTGGCCCCAGCCCAGCACCGCCCACCAAGCCTCACCCGCCCCCCCTCAGCCCCAGCCCAGCCACGGCTGACCAAAGGCTCTGGTCCACCCCAGCCTGGCGGCTCACTCTGCCCAGACCCCACCCCTTCCTATACCAGGTCCCCTGTAGCCCCAGGGGACAGACACCTTCCCAAGCTCTGATGGTGCCCCCACAGCTCCAGGCAAGAGGTCTGGGCACGGAGAGCTGAGTGAGAAGTGACCAGGGTGCCGCATAGTCTCTGCGAGGGGAGGCGGAGGCCAGGCAGGAAGCAGCTTCCCCAGAGCCTGCAGAGGGGACCGAGGAGGCCCCGCCCCACACCCTCCCTGGAAGCCACGCCACCCATGCTGGAGGACGCCCTGGCAGCCCTGTGGCGTGCAGCCCCCCACGCCCGCAGGCCAGCATCCCACCCAGAACGGGGCCTGGCTGGCTCCGTGGCACCTGTCCCCTGGAGCAGCTGCAGGCCCAGCTCAGCCCTCCCTGCAGGCCCAGCGCTGCAGGCGGCCAGGGCTGCCAAACCTGGGGGCTCCTCACTGGCCCTCCCCAAGCTGGGGTGCTGGCTCAAGGTGAGGACTGCGAGGAACCCCTATCTCCTCCCGGAAGTCACCGTGCCCCTAGCCAGCCGCAGCCCAGCCTCCGCTCTGCCTGGGATGGACCCGGGGACAGCAGCCACCCATACAGCACCCCTGGAGGCCGGTTCCCGGACCCTACTCCGAGCGTCCGCACAAGCACAGCTCAACCCTCAGGCACGTGGGGCTTCGCTTCTGGGGTGCCCCTTGCTGCTCTGCTGGGGAGCTCAGGGCGGGTCCCCTCCGCCTCCAGGGCTGCCAGGCAGCCCTCGGGCCTCAGTCTGCCCTTCTGGAAGGAGGGTTCTCTGGGGCCTCCACCTGCGCTCCCAGGGGTACCTGGTCTGGGTCCGCGCGGGGCTCTGGTTTCCCGGCGGGGTGACGGCAGCGGCTATTTCGGGCGCGCTGGCATCGCTGCCCCGGGTCGCTAGGCCCCCACGCCCCTCGTCCCCCACCCGTCCGCCCCGCTCACCTGCCACGGGCGACGGCTTGCGCAGCACCAGCCACCTACTCTTCCACTGCGGGGACAGAGGGGAGCGTGAGCCGCCGCCCGCGCCCGCGCCCCCACCCCCGCGCCCCCGACGCGCCCCGACCTTCTTGCCGTCCCGCAGCTTGACCTGGCCCTCCACCAGCGCCGCCTCGGTCATCTTCTGTCATGGTTCCGCGCCGCGCGCTCACCCCGGCGCCCCAGCCCAGGGTCACTTTCAAAATAGCTCCGGGGCCCTGGGCTGGGCCAGGAGGGCGGGCCCGCGGGCGGGGCGGCGACACCGGCGGCTCCAGGGCCGGCGCGGGCCGGGCGGGTGGGGCTTCTTCTCCTCGATCGCGGGCGGCTCCCCCACCCCCACGGCCCCCTGGCCCCACTGTCCCGCTGGGGCCACCTGAGCCACCCGCCCTCTGCAGCAAACCACCATCTGGGCTCACTCAGACCAGCGCCTGGGCGGTGGGCCGGGGGGAGGGTGAGGCAGGGGCTCCTTTTTCAAAAAGCAAAGAAAGCGGCCCAGCAGAAATCGGCCTGCTCTGGGTAGTGCTCCCAACGTTGCAGTCTTCAAGCAGTCAGGCTTCCCAGATGGGCATCTGCCCCCCCACCACCCCAGGGGTCACCAGACACCCTGACAACAGACTGGCCACAGGCAGCCCGGGCCTAGGACACCCCATGTCCCCAGGATTCCCCCACACAGAGGTGACCCCTCCCCAGGCAGGCAGTAGGGGTGGGGTGCTCCGGCAGCCTCTGTCTCTTCCTCCATTCCTGTCCCCACTGAAAGGCGAGACCTTTGGCCACAGGGACCCCAGTGCAGGTGGGCGGGTCCAGGACCCACTGTGCCACCTCGGCACCCCAGGTCTCCACGTCTTCTGCCCCATATCCAGACAAGAGCGGGACCTGCTGAGGCCAGCCCGGCTCCGACAGGCAGAGGAGCTGCCCACTTTGTAAAGGACCCTCTGCAGCCCTCCCAGCCCGGGGGTCTCTGCATTTCTGGACTCCCCTCCTTGACCCTGTGGCTCCAGTCCAGATGTCCGGAAGCTCTGGCCTGGGCATTGGATGCCACACTCAAGTTCTTCTGGGGAGAGACCATGTGCTTTGGGGGACCTGGCAGGTCCTCGCCTTGGGTGTCAGCCCCATCTGAGGGGCGGTCTCCAACACCCTGGGGTCGGGGACACCCAGCAGATACAGGAACAGCATCGGGAGGGGTGATGGCACCCCAGAAAATGAGCTCCTGGACAAGCAGGGCAAGTCCACATGCCCTGCCCCAGACCCCATCCTCACAGGGCTGCTGGTTCTGGAGGGAGAAGACAGAGAGGGTAGACAGTGTCCCGTTAGGGAGCACCCATCTTCCTTCCTTTCATCCCATCCAGACCCGAGGCTGGGTTCCGTCTGCCTCGTACTGAGGAGGAGACGGAATCAGGGCAGTGTGAGGCCTCACGGCCAGCACTGTGCCACATCGGCTGACCTCAGAGGCGGCAGGAGCCCTGGGCACCCCTCGCCACTGCCCCTGTGATCCTAGAGGCAGGTCTCAGGTGGGCCACAGGGTTTGGCTTTGATGCTATGGAGATGTCTTGCCCGGGCCTCATGCAAGGCTGGGGACACCAGGCCCAGAAAGCAGCTCTTTGCACCCCAACCCACCCCCACAGTCACCTGTGTGGCCCCCAGCCGCCTTCCGCAGAACAGTTGCTGAGCCACAGATCCCCATTCATGCTCCCCACACATCCCAGGCCCCCGAGGGGCTGGCCAGGACAGCCGGCGCGGAGGCGGGGGCGGTTGAGGCTGTAGCCACAGACACATCCGCTGCCCTGGGCGCCTGGCACTTGTTCATCCCTGCAGGGAGGGGCAGGGCCCCGCTGCATTCCCGAGTGCTGGCCCCAGCCCAGGCTCCTACCACGCCTGGCAGCTGCACCTGCTCCCACACGGCCTGGAGAACGCAGGACGAGAGAGGGCAGACAACCTCCCTCCCTGCTCCACGCCGCCCCAGGGCTGCCAAAAGGTGGGGAAAGCTTCCTGCAGGAGGAGAAGGTAGCCTGGCTGCCACTCCCAGGCTGGCCAAGAGCTCTGTGACCCTGGGCAAGCTCCTGCCCCGCTCTGTGCCTCAGACAGTTTCCCCAGAAGTCATAGCCAGGGTTACTGGTTGCAAATGGACAAATAGGCTGGCCGCTGAGCAGGAACGGGTTGGTTAGAAGCACGTCAGGCCTCCCAGAACCAAGGGAGAGCTGGTGGGCAGAGAAAGCAGAGTCACATCCTGAGTCAGGAGGACACCGCAGCCCGGCCCCCCAGCATAGCTGGGCTCCATGCTAGGGGCAGGGCCACCACCTTCAAAGGAGGCCACCGTCTCAGGTCACAGCTGCACCCCTGGCTGACCAGAGGCCCCCCCTGTGGCTGCCACGCTGCCACTGGCCAGGGACACTGCCACCTCTGCCAGACCCCATGGTCACAGCGCATTGCCACACGGCTCTGCGGACAAGGGACCTGCCCCTCACCAGCCACACCACCTTTGGCCACCATGGGATCTTACTGGTCTCAGCTTCCTCTTCTGCCCTGATATTGTGATGAGCCCCCGAATGAGATGATGTCCATGAGCATCTTTCAAAATGATCCTGGGTTTTCCAAGCAGAAAGGGATGATGGGGACCAGGAGCGGGCTGCTATGTCTTACGTCTCCAAGTGGCCCAGTGTGCAGGAGAGAAACATGTCAGCTGACTATGGCAGTGCTGTACGCTGTGGTCACCACAGCTGTTCACACATCCACGTTTCTCAGTGCCACCCCTCCCCACACACACACACATATCAGGTAAGGCTGTATGAGTGAGTTCTGGCCAGTAGGGCATGGGTGAAAGGGGTGACCAACATTTCTGGCCAGCCCATAGGGTGCCTGACATGGTTTGGCTGTGTCCCCACCCAAATCTCATCTTGAATTGTATCAATACTAATAGCCCCCATAATCCCCACATGTTGTGGGAGGGATCCGGTGGGAGGTAAGGGAATCATGGGGATGGGGTTTTCCTGTGCTGTTCTCATGATAGTGAATCAGTCTCATGAGATCTGATGGTTTTATGAAGGACAGCTCCCCTGCACACGCGCTCTTGCCTGCTGCCATGTAAGATGTACTTTTTCTCCTCCTTCACCGCCGCCATTTCCCTTTGCCTTCAGCAAGCACCTCAGCAGTTGGTGGTTATTTTCCTGGTGGGGCCACCCAAACCTTCACTCCTGAGGGGTCTGGCTCATCTGCAGTCCTGCCTGGATTGGGCTGCCGTAGTTTCCCATTGCCTTAATCACAGGGCACGGTAATCCGAAGAGGCGCCCTAAGGGATCTCCTGTCTTCCATGCATACTCTTCCCCACCTCCCTTGTGGGGTCGTAGACTGATTTCATCTTGATAGTCCGGGTCAATCACCCCGGCCAACACTGTAACCCCCTTCTTAGCCTGTAGACTTACAGGTAGGAGGAGCCCAAAGTGTCCAGGTGGCAATCTTCCAGCTTAATGGAATCATTGTGTCTCCTGGTGGCAGCGTTCCTCCCTCTGGAACTAAGACCTCTAGGCCAGCAGAACGTAATGTCGTGGGAATAGGAAGCACAAATGTTGCTAGTGGGCCCCTAGGGGTGATGGTGGGTGGTGCCACTTCCACTTCCACCCCTTGATTCCTGGACCCGTGAATCCTGGCCATGGGAAAAACAGTAGCATATATTGGATGCTGATTCAGAACATACCCGGCCTTCTGGAGAACTTTGCCCTAGTTGTAATTGTGACTTCCAAAGGCCATTCCACCATTCTATCCAGATGCTTCAGGATGGTGGGGAACATGGTAAGCGCAGTGAATTCCATGAATGTGAGCCCACTGCCGCACTTCTCTAGCTGTAAAATGAGCACCTTGGTCAGAGGCAGTGCTGTGTGGAACACCATGACGGTGGATGAGGCGTTCCGTGAGTTCACGGATGGTAGTCTTTGCAGAAACTCTGGGTGCAGGATAGGCAAACCCATAACCAGAGTCAGTGTCTAGTCCAGTGAGGACAAACCTCTGCCCTTTCCATGATGGAAGGGGTCCAGTATAATCAACCTGCCAGCAGGTCGCTGGCTGATCGCCCTGAGGAATGGTGCCATACTGAGGGCTCAGTGCTGGTCTCTGCTGCTGGCACATTGGGCACTCAGCAGTAGCCGTAGCCAGGTCAGCCCTGGTGAGGGGAGGTCCATGTTGCTGAGCCCATGCATAACCTCCATCCTTGCCATCATGGCCACTTTGTTTATGGGCCCATTGGGCGATGACAGGGGAGGCTGGGGAGAGAGGCTGAGTGGTGTCCACAGAACGGGTCATCCTACCCACTTGATTATTAAAATCCCCCTCTGCTGAGGTCACCCATTGGTGAGCACCCACATGGGATACAAACACCTTCACAGTTTTTGACTACTCAGAGAGGTCCATCCGCACACCTCTTCCCCGGATTTCTTTGTCACCAATTTTCCAATCATGCTTCTTCCAAGTCCCTGACCATCCAGCCAAATCATTGTCTACAGCCCATGAGTCAGTGTGCAATCGCACATCTGGCCATTTCTCCTCCACGCAAAGTGCACAGTCAGGTGCGCTGCTCCAAGTGCTGCCCACTGGGAAGATTTCCCCTCACCGCTGTCCCTCAGGGATGTCCTAGAAAGGGGCTGTGTGCTGCAGCTGTCCACTTTCGGGTGACGACTGCGTGTCGTGCAGAACCATCTGTGAACCAGGCCCTAGTCTTCTCTTCCTCTGTCAACTGATCACAGGGAACTCCCCATGAGGCCATCGGTGCAGGCTGGGGGAGACAAGGCAGGTGGCAGGAGTGGAGACCATGGGCATCTGAGCCACTTCCTCATGTGACTTACTTGTGCCTTCAGGACCTGCTGGAGTCTGATCACGTATACGCCACTTCCAACTGATGACGGAACGCTGCTGTGTGCAACCCACTTTATGGCTGGATGGGTCAGAAGGCACTCAGTTCATGACAGGCGGTTCAGGTCGCATGGTGACTTGATGACCTAGAGTCAGACGTTCCGTTTCCACCAAAGCCCAGTAACAGGCCAAGAGAGCAGTTGTCTGCAGAAGACGGCTGGGCCTTGCTCCAAAACCCTAGAGGCCTCTGCTGTGATTCTCCCGTGGGGGCTGCCAAAGGCTCCACACAGCATCCCTGTCTGCACTGACACCTCAGCACCATTGGATCTGCTGGGTCACATGGCCCAAGTGGCAGGGCAGCCTGCACAGCAGCCGGGGCCTGGTGCAGAGCCTTCTCCTGTGCTGGACCCCACTCAAAACCGGCAGCCCTTCCAGTCACTCGATATATGTGCCAGAGTAACACACACAAATGAGGAACGTGTTGCCTCCAAAACCCGAACAGGCCCACTAGACATTGTGTCTCTTCTTGATTGTAGCAGGGGCCAAATGCGCAAGTTTCCTTCACCTTGGAAAGAATATGCTGACAGGCCCTACACCACTGGACCCCTAGAAATTTTACTGCGCTAGAAGGTCTCTGAATTTTAATCGGATTTATTTACCATCCTTGGCACACCAATGTCTCACCAATAAGTCCAGTGTGTTTCCCATAGTGTCTTCAATGTACTAGACCAGTGTGATATCTTGTGGAAGAGAAAATCAATCAAGATTTCTCCGAACAAGATTCTGACACAAAGCCGGAGAGTTTATATACTGTCCCTGAGGTAGGACAGTAAATGTATATTGCTGGCCTTGCCAGCTTCTGGTGGGCCCTCTGGACATGAATGGAGAAAAAAGCATTTGCCAAGTCAATGGTTGCATACCAGGTACCAGGAGATGTGTTCATTTGCTCAACCAATGAAACCACATCTGGTACAGCAGGTGCAACTGGAGTCACCACTTGGTTAAGCTTACGATAATCCCGTCAATCCAAGATCCATCTGTCTTCTGCATAGGCCAAATAGTAGAGTTGAGTGGGGATGTGGTGGGAGTCACCACCCCTGCGTCTTTCAAGTCACAGGGAGAGGATGTTGCCACTACTGGGGATGGGGAAGCCGTTTCTTCTGGCAGAAGAGTTTCATCAGTTTACAAGCTCCCTATCCCCAGCTTCATCAGGGTCCTCCCACATGTCCCCATTTCAGGTTGCAGGGGCCCGCCCTTTTCCAGTCAATGCTCTCCCTCACTCTGACAGTGGATACCTGTGAGGCTGTGTGTGCACCTTTCATTGAAGGCCAGCCACTTGCATGATAAGAGCTTGCGTCTATTTTCCCCCAATTTCAGCTCTTTCTCTACTGGAGATAAGACTCTCACTCAGGGCAGTCTTAGCAGATTTGAGGCTCAGGATCTGCTTCTGAAGCCAGGAGTCAGAATCTCTGAGTTAATCATTTATTTTCACCACTTTGTCCTCTGAACTTAGGAGAAACCACCAGCTTCATTATGCTCCTTGGTTCTCCACATGTGGTCAAAGTGTTATGTGTAGAGTCACTAAACTCCTTGCCTCTCAAGAGCAGTGAATCAGGAGTGTCAAATACATTCATCTTGCACAACTCAACTAATGATTTCTCCAGAGGACCATCAGTGTTCTCCATACCATTAAAAGTAGAGTCCCTAGCACTTTGGGGTCTAATAGTATTAAGCAGCCAACACCAGAAACCTGGAACCAATGAAAGAACTCCCTCCTTAATATTCTGTTCCTCTAGAATAGAGGTACCAACATCTGTGTTAGTCAGGGTTCCCTAGAGGGACAGAGCTAATGGAATAGATATGTATATATAAAGGGGAATTTAGTATCAACTCACATGATCACAAGGCCCCACAATAGGCCATCTGCAAGCTGAGGAGCAAAGAGAGCTGGTCCAAATCCCAAAACTGAAGCACTTGGGAGTCCAGTGTGTGAGGGCGGGGGTGTCCAGCACGGGAGGATGGAGGCTGGGAGGCCAGGCCAGTGTCTCTTCTCACAATTTTCTGCCTACTTATATTCTAGCCACGCTGGCAGCTGATGAGATGGTACCCACCCAGATTGAGGGGGTCTGCCTCTCTCAGCCCACTGACTCAAATGCTAATCTCCTTGGCAACACCCACAGACACACCCGGGATCAATCCTTTGTACCCTTCCACCCAATCAAGCTGACACTCAGGATTAACCATCACAGTGGGCCTTCCTGAGAGCAGCTCTTCCCCTCCCGGCCCACTGACTCAAATGTCAGTCTCTTCTGGCAACACCCAGAAACACCCAGATATACCCAGAAAAATACTTTACATCCTTCAATCCCATCAAGGTGACACTTAGAATTAACCATCACAACCAGGAACAACTTTATGTCAATAAATATAAAAAACTAGGCAGATACATTTATAAAAGCGTAACTTCCTGTAACTGGCTCAACCAGAAATAAAACTACTCTGGTGACTATTAAGACATTGGATCCGTAGTTAAATACAGTCCTGTAAAGCAAACACCCAGATAATTTCACGGGTAAATTCCACCAGACTTTCAAAGGATAGATCCTTCCAACTAGGTACAGAATTTTTCAGTGAATTTTGATAAAAGAAGGGATACTCTTGAACTTATTTTATGAGTCTGAGATAGTCTTGATTACAGACATTCAGAAAATATAGGAAAGGATTATAGGCCAATCTCATAAACACACATGCAAAATTCTAAATAAAATATAAATTTTAAAAAGGCTTAAAAAACCAATAAAATATAAATCATATATAATATAAAATGTATACAAATATAAAATATATACATAAATTATATATTATTTACATGTGTATATATATGGTGTCTGTTTTCCCCAATTTCAGCTCTTTCTCTATAGGAGATAAGACTCTCAGGGCAGTCTTAGCAGATTTGAGGCTCAGTATCTGTATATATATTTTATATATATATAATATATATTATATATACAAATACACATATAAAATATATTTTATATATAAATTTTATTTTATTTTTTATTTTTTGTTATATGTAAATTTTAAATATAAACTATATTTTATTTATTGGTTAAATAAATAAAATATAATTTTTATTGTTTAAATAAAATATATACATTTTAAAAGGTTTAAAAAAACGGTAGAGCATGTATCGGTCCGGGTCCCAACAGGCGGGACCCATGGCGGGACAGTCCGAGGAGCGCTTTTATTTACGAAGCTGTGGACAATCACAGTGGGGAGCGTCGGGCTGGCAATGGCGGGAGTGGACCCCGGAGCATCTCGAGGGCAGCTCTGGCCTTCAGTCCCAGGACGCAGCCACCCTGAGGGTGTTTGCTTGCTATGGGCACCATCATAAACTACCACAGACTGGGTGCCTTAGACAGCAGACGTTTATCACCTCGAAGTTCTGGAAGCCGAGTCCAAAGCCCAGGTGGCACAGGCTTGGCTCCATGGGCGGCCAGGAAGGGGCATCTGCTCCTGGCCTCTGGTCCTGGTTTGTGGACGGCCATCTTTTCCCCGGGCTCCTCCGGTCGCCTTCCCACTGTACCTGTCTGCGTCCTGTAAAAAGAAGCCATTCAAAACCAAAGCTGTTGCAACTGTAAATGACTTTGCATCTTCAAGGAACATGATTAGGGGACCTGAGTTGCGTGTGACAGGCCGCCGTAACCTTCGTTCCTCTGATTATGATCAGCCTTTTCTTTACCTACTTTGTTTTGTAAAATGTTGTAAAAGACTATGGGACACCAGGGAAGACCCCTTCCCGCTTCCTGTTGATCTTCACTATAGATTCGCTCCCCCCTGACTTCTCTTTTTTTTTTTTTTTTTTTTTTTGAGGGGGTTTCGCTCTTGTTACCCAGGCTGGAGTGCAGTGGCGCGATCTCGGCTCACCGCAACCTCCACCTCCTGGGTTCAGGCAATTCTCCTGCCTCAGCCTCCTGAGTAGCTGGGATTACAGGCACGCACCACCATGCCCAGCTGATTTTTTGTAGTTTTAGTAGAGACTGGGTTTCACCATGTTGACCAGGATGGTCTCGATCTCTTGACCTCGTGATCCACCTGCCTCGGCCTCCCAAAGTGCTGGGATTACAGGCTTGAGCCACCGCGCCCGGCCTCCTGACTTCTCTTACACAGAGACTCACTGGCCTCCACTTTGTCTAAGACAGAACATTCCATATACCCCTTCAAATTGGAAAAGGAAAAGAAAACAAGATGTGATTCATCAAACTGCTGTGACCCATAAGCCAGCCTTGTGTGGGAAACACTGTCGTCCTGTTCAGTTTCGTTATTCTCTGCCTAGATGAGCAGGACCTTAACTTTTTGTCTTTGTGGCACTGGCCCTTATCCTCTGGAGTCTGTGTCCCAAGTGGGTATTCTCAGCTTCGTGCCTGCATATACTCTTTTAAATTGGATTCTGATCCTTTTTTTATTTTTTGAGACAGAGTCTTGCCCTGCCACCAGGCTGGAGTGCAGTGGTGTGATCTCGGCTCACTGCAACCTCCGCCTCCCGGGTTGAAGCCATTCTCCTGCCTCGGCCTCCTGAGTAGCTGGGATTACAGGCGCGCGCCACCACGCCGGGGTAATTTTCGTATTTTCAGTAGAGACAGGGTTTCGCCGTGTTGGCCAGAATGGTCTCGATCTCTTGACCTCGTGATCTGCCCGCCTCGGCCTCCTGAAGTGCTGGGCGGCCTGGATTCTGCCCCTTTCAATGATTTCACGTGGACAGTCCAGATCGCCTCTTCTTCTTAGGACACCGGTGGTATTAAGTGTCCGCCCTAATGACCTCATTTGAACTTGATTGACTTTTTGAACAATCTGTCTCGAAATAAACTCACATTCTGGGCTACTAGGGGTTAGGACTTCAACATATGAATTTATTTATTTATTTATTTATTAAAACAGCATCCTGCCCTGTACCCAGGCTGGAGTGCAGTGGCGTGATCATGGCTTACTGCAACCCCCACCTCCTGGGCTCCGGTGATCCTTCCCCTTCAGCCTCCTGAGTAGCTGAGACTACAGGTGCGTGCCACCATGCTCAGCTAATTTTTTGCAGAGACTGGGTTTCGCCACGTTGCCCAGGCTGGTCTTAAACTTCCACCTGGGCCTTCCAAAGTGCTAGGATTACAGATGTGAGCCACTGTACCCAGCCACCATATGAGTTTTAGAAGGACATAATTTCAACTAAAACACTGAGGTGACCCCAAAGACAGGGAGCCAAGAAAATACAAGCTCAGTCCCTCTGTTCTGCCTCTGACTTTGTGCCCAAGAAGAAACAAGAGAGCGCTTGCCCACTGCAGACCGCAGACGCCAGCCCCCCAGCCAGAGCACGAGGGGAGCAGGCCGGGCACAGTGGGAGGGGCAAAGGGAAGACCCCAGCTCGCACTGCAGCCCAATACCGTCCACTCCACAAACGCAAGGCCAATCTGAATTAGAAAACCTGTCACAGGCTGGGCACGGTGGCTCACGCCTATAATCCTAGCACTTCGGGAGGCCACGATGGGTGGAATATTTGAATTCAGGAGTTCAAGACCAGCCTGGGCAGCATGGTGAAACCCCGTCTCTACTAAAAATACAATAATTAGTCAGGCGTGGTGGCATGCGCCTGTAATCCCAGCTACTGTGGAGGCTGAGGCAGAAGAATCGCTGGAGCCTGAGAGGTGGTGAGCCAAGATTGTGCCACTGCACTCCAGGCTGGGAGGCAGAGTGAGACCCTGTCTCAAAAAGAAAAAGAAAAAGAAAAAAGAAAACCTATCATGGAAGTCATCACATTACAGCTAGTGCTCGACTTACGACCACGATTGGTTCCAACACACCGGTAACACGATTTGGTCGTAAGTTGAGTAGGCTATATGCACGTGGAGATGGTAGTGCTGCTGGAAGCTGGTCCGCACTGTCGTACGCCCAGCTGGGCAACGTTTGCACTGCCAGACGCGGAGCAGTCTTGGCTAGCGATTGTGGTTGTAAAGTCGAATGGTCGTAAGTTGCATAGGTCGTAAGTCGATCAATACCTGTAATGGAGCCAAGGAGAAAATGTGTACATTTATCTCAACAGGGGCAGAGGAGTCATTTGAAAAGGCTCAGCACTCACAGGGGAAGGGTCAGGGACCGCTCACATTGGATGTGGGGGGGAAGCCAGGCGGTTCAGAGCCCCAGAACCAGCTGCTGGAGGCCCCACACTCAGGAGAAGAGGCTCCCCTCTCAGGATCCTGGGGCACGGGTGCCAGCCTCAGTCCCCCAGCCACTGCCCAGGCTGCCATTAACACTGGCAGGGGCAGGGGTCTCCAGTGGCGGGTCGCTCTGTGAGCTCGAGGGCTCTGAGGCCCACGCATGGCGGCACTCTTCCCTCTTCACTCAGAGCCCGGCTTGTGTAGGGCAGTGACTGCGGCCCCAGTGCCCCGTTTCCCGCCCTCCCAGCCTCCTGTGCAGCCCGAGGTGGCACCAACCTGCTGGTGAAGGGGCTCCTGATGAAAGGGAGCAGCAGTAACCGTGAACCATGGCCTTCCCCGGAGCAGGACCCCAGGAAGGAGATGGGGCGCTGGAGAGAAAGTCCTGGGTGCCTCTGGGCAGGGAGGAGGCCTGCCCTTTACCCGCCACACTCCCACCCTCTCTGCCCTCGGGCCCGCCTCCTCTTGTGTCCTGGGGGTACAGCCTCTGCCAGCCCAGCGGTGACCCGCTAATTGGGCCCCACCTGGCACTTGGACCCCTCGCTCCCCCAGCCCCTCCAGAGGCAGCCTCCGGGCTCCTCCCTCCTGGGAAGGGCAGCAGAGGCATGGCCAGGCGGTCTGCCCCAGTGACGGCCAGCGGGTGCTCCCCTGGGGCCTGTCTTCTTAGGGGCTCAATATTCCCTGCACCACATGGATTGGACCCCTCCACGGCCTGGGGCCCTGGACTTGGTTTCTACTTCCTGCCCCGGGAAAACCCAGGTGCTGGGCCGCGGCTGGGGCTAAACTGGGAGAGGGTTGGCCTGGGAGGGGCTGGCCTGGGAGGGGGCTGGCCTGGGGGGGGG
>NW_016107837.1:306512-308698 GCF_001604975.1 Cebus imitator
GGTGGCCTGGGAGGGGGCTGGCCTGGGAGGGGCTGGCCTGGGAGGGGCTGTCGTGGGAGGGGCTGGCCTCTGCTGGAGCTTGATGCCTGACAACTCTCTGGAGCCAGACCCCGCTGTGGGCCACAGGCTCCATCTCCACTGAGGTCTGCACAGGCTCCAGGACCGCAGCCTGAGCCCGGCCGCCCGAAGACTTGGGCCCGAGTCGCGGCCTGGAGGGGAAGGCAGGGCCGCAGGCAGGGGCAGGCAGCGTGGGGCGGGTTCTTGGCCGTATCTTTATTGTCAGCAAGGCAGGGAACGGTGAGAACCAGGGTGTCACGCAGCCTCAGGAGGGAGACGAGGGCCGCCTGGGAGGCCGGATCCGGTCGTTGATCCAGTCCACGTAGTTGGCCACACGGGTGTAGACCCCCGGCTTGTGCAGCCGCCCGCAGCCATCGCCCCAGCTGATGATGCCATGGAGGTAGGCTACGCCGTTCTTCTCGCAGGCCAGGGGCCCTCCCGAGTCGCCCTGGGCAGAGACACCGGTCAGAGCCACCCTCCTGCAGCCAGGGGCCTGGCTCAGTGGCAGCTCGGGGACAGAGGATGGAGGCATTTCTGAGCAACGGAGAGCCGATGCACTCTCCTGAACCTAGTGAAAGGGCGTCTCCTTCCCGGGGGGCAGCACTGGCCGGCCAGGGCATCCCATCACGTTATACCCCTTCCTGAAGCCAGGCCCCCTCTCCCCGCCAGTGCACATCCTGTATGGGCCACACAGCCACCCTGCGTCCAAGCACCTCCTGCAATGACTTCTTCGCTACCTGGCAAACTCCTACACATTCCTCAGGACCGGTGCAAACACCCCCTCCTCCAGGAAGCCACCCTGACTTCACTTAGCAAGGTCCACTGACAAGCCCCACCCACTTCACCACCTGTGGGCTGTGTGGCCTTGGAAGAGTGAATTGGCTGCCTGGTGCTCAGTCTCCCCAGCTATGAAATGGGGCATAAAAGAGCTGCTGCATGCCAGGTTGCCATGCCGCCTGAGTGCGCCAGCCTGCGGAGCCCAGGATGTGCTTGGGCTGTTGGACTCACTGATGGCTGGAGAGGACTAGGGGCAAAGGGGCCTTTGGCGTCTGGTGTCACAAGGACAGCACCGCCTCGGGCTGGACGGCTGGGATGTGTCCAGGCTCTGTGGGACACCAGGCCCCTCTCAGAGCCTTGGTCTCCCCATCTGTGTGAGGAGGTAGCCCTGGGAGGCTGGTGCTGACAGCAAGTCTGCTCCCTGCCCAGGGGTGTCTGGCTGGCCCTGCCAGGGTGGGGTGCTGTCGGGCTCTGGGCTCCCCAGCGGTGAGCATCTCCGAGACTCAGGACCAGTGGAGCAGCCCCCAGTGGGGCCCTGAGGGCGGACACCAGCTCACCTGGCAGGCGTCGGACTTGCAGTCAAAGTAGCCGGCACAGAGCATGTTGGGGCTGATGTCGGCACCATAGACCTCGGGGCTGCTGCACTTGTGGTCGGCGACCAGGGGGACCAGGGCCTCCCGCAGGGAGCTAGAGTAGCCGCTCACGTCTGTGGGACACGGTGCCCTCAGCCCGACACACACGCTGTGGCTAGCCACTGTCCACCCCAGTGGGCGCTGGGCACACCCTCCCAGCTCACCCTCGCTCAAGTGGCCCCAGCCCGCGATCTGGCACTTGTGCCCAGCAGGGAAGGTGCTGCCGGGTTCGGGCAGGCAGATGGGCTGCACGAACTGCGAGCGCGTGGCACAGCGGTCCCCTTTCTTCTTCAGCCGGATCAGGACTGATCAGGAGAGAGCCCAGGGTCAGCCTGCAGCATGTGGGCTGAAGGGGAGGCTGTCGGGGCCATGAGGGAGGGAGGGAAGGTGGCCAGTGGGTCCCACTAGGCAGCCTGGGAGATCCAGAAGGAATCGGTGCCCCGGCCTCCCTGCCCTTACCCCAACTTCCCCGCACCACGGCTGCCCAGCTCCTGCCCCTGTCCAGGCCTGGCCTGGGAGGCACAGGGCCCACCTGCCCACCATGCGGCCCGATGCGCTGGAGCTCACCAAGGTCGTGCTCGCTGGGGTTGAACACAGAGTACAGGGTGTAGGGGATGTACTTCTCAATGCCGAAGGTCTGCGTCACGTCCGTCGTGCGATTGAAGAAGTGCTGGCCCAGCACCACTGAGACACTGTCCCTGGGGGGGCTGTGGAGGGGGC
>NW_016107837.1:309305-316217 GCF_001604975.1 Cebus imitator
GGGGTGTCACTGGGGGGACTGTGGAGGGGAGGTCCCTGGGTCAACTGTGCAGGCGGGATCCCTGGGGGGCTGTGGGGGGGTCCCTGGGGGGCCTGTGCAAGGGGAGCTAGTGGCTGCAAGGACCTACCCTCCCCTGGCCACCAGGGTCACCTCTCCCTTCCTCTTCCCCCACCCACTGCCCAAGGAGGCCAACGGCGTGGGACCCTGGTCCAGGGGAAAGGTCTAAGCAAGTGCCTGAGTGTGGGCTGTTGATACTGAGGAGACGGGGGTCACCAAGGAGGGGTTATGGCCAGTCACCCCCAGGTCCAGGCACGGGAGCTGCAGTGCGATGCCAACCCTCCTGACAACACCGGTCCCAAGCCCTGGGCGGAGTCTCAGGCCAGGCCCAGGCAGGGTCGGCTCCAAGGCTGGACCTGAGTAGGTGGAGACCCGGCCCTGCCTGGGGCCTGCCTTAGCTCCCGTCCCTGGGGCCTGCCTTAGCTCCTGTCCCGGCCCGGCCTGGGACCTGCCTTAGCTCCCGTCCACAATGTGGCGTCCCCAGACACAGCCCTCACTCCCGCTGGGCACAGAGCCCAGGCCCCTGGGTCAGCCTGGCTCCCAGCTGCTGTGTGAAGGTCACTCCCTCCTGCCTCGACCTCCTGCCCTGGCTCCACATGGGGAACCCCATGTCTCCACGCTGAGGAGGGCTCTGGCCCCATTTGCAGGCCCAGGAGCTGCCTGCTGCAGCCTCCACAGGGCCCACCCTGGGCACTGTGGTCCTTAAAAGGCCGGCAGACCCTCAGCTGGCCAGACCCCTGCCCCTAATTACTGGGGTGCCCATCGAAGGTGGGAAGGCAGGGAAGGGCGTTGGGCCTCAGGGTCTCCCCACTCGAGCTCCGCCTCCCAGAGTGTGTGCCTGGGTGGCTGTGCACCCCCACTGCGGGGAGTCCACTGAGTGGGCTGGGCCTCGGTTTCCCTGGCTGTACTGGGCTCTTAGGGCTCTGACGCCAGGATTCTGGGAGGGGTGGGGCCTGCAGGGAGGACAGGACCTTGTCCACTGCACCCTCTGCAGGTGCCCAGTTCTCTGCGGAAATCTGGAATCTCTGTGCGTGCCCAGCTCAAGGCTGAGCCCCAAGTCCCAGAGGGGTCAAAGGGGGTCACTGGGGACCCCAGGAAAGGGTCAGCGGAGGCAGGCGGGTGGGGATGGGCACGTGGTGGCGCTGGAGGGTGGCGGGGCCCAGAGGAGGCAAACCTGTGGGAGAAGCAGTGGGCGGCTGACACCACCCAGCAGGTGTGGACCAGGCTGCCGGCGCAGAAGCTGTCCCCGATGTAGATGGCGGCCAGCCAGGGGTGCGAGCCGGGCAGCGAGGAGGAGCCGCCGATGATGCGCGGCCGCAGGAACGTCCTCTTCTTGTGCCTCTTGCCGCAGGCCTGGCGTCCGGCGGAGGCTGGCTCGGGCAGCACGAGGAGATCCGGGAGTGGGGGCTGGGCTCTGGTGAGGGATTCTAGGACCAAAGATCGCCCAGTCACACTCCTGGGGTCCGAAGGGCCAGCCCCTTTCTCACACCCGCCTCGCCCAGCAGCAGGTACCGCAGCGGGCCATGGCAGGACCCCCTGTCCACGCTGCTCAGGCCCCGGCACCTGCCCACCTCTGCCCTGTTTCCAGATCTGTAGAAGGGGGTTCGATGCCCAATCCTGAGGCTCTGTGAGGGCCGGAGTGGCTGGACACAAGAGGGCTTTGGGACTCCCTCAGCAGCCTGGAACCCCACAGCCAGCCCCAGCACCGTCAGAGACCCCGCGCACGAGAGCCCTGGACGTGGGGCAGGAAGCTGGCGGCCTCTGGGGGCTGTCCGCGCAGTCTGATGCCAGGGGCGCCTGTGGGGAGCCTGCATGCCGTCCTCCCATCTCCTCCCTAGGAGGCCTCTGGGGCCCTACTGGGCATAGTGCAGTCTGGTCAGGTGCCACCAGAGGCCGTCACCTGGTGACCAGCCCCTGCAGCAGGCTGCTCCCCCGCTGTGACCCCAGTACCAACCCACTGCGTGACCTTGGACCAGCCTGATTATGTGAGCTTCAGTTTCCCCATCTGTCAGAGGTGCAGTAGCCAGGTGTGGGAGGGGGTAGGAGGACCACAAGGAAAACTGCTGTGACCTTGGTGAGGCCAAGGCAGCACCCCCCCAGGCTGCGCACCGCAGGCCGCCAGGCGGCAGTACTCCCAGGAGAGCGCGCTGTCCTTCACCACGTAGCACCAGGGCCTCTCGTCACTGTCCGGATTCCTGCAGTGCACGAGGTGGGGCCGGTGGGGAGTCACACTGCCCCTCTGAGAGGGCATGGGGAGGGGTCATCGGAAACCCCCGAAAGGCGGCTTCCCATACCCGGAGCAGCGGGAAGAGCGCGGCCCTCCCTCGGGCAGCATCCCAGGCAGAGGTACCGGGCCCTGTCTGGACGGAGCTGGCCCCACCTGGGTTCTAGGAAGCTGAGGTGCCTCTCCCCGGGACAAACCCCGCCTGCCCCATGTGCGGCGGCCTGGAGCAGCCATGGTGCTGACCGGCAGTAGGCGTGGGGGCCCAGGCCCAGCAGGGCCGCGGTGCCCACTGAGTCCACGTGCAGCTCCTGGTAGAGCAGGTCGGAGTTCCAGGCCAGGCAGCTGAGGCCCGAGGCCGAGGTGTTGGCCACGCCACGGTACCCCGTGCCATTCCCCAGGAAGCAGCGCTCGCCAGGCACTGCGGGCACAGGGCAGTGAGGCCAGTCCATGGCGGGGTCCCCCCACACCGCCACAGGGCACCCGGCCGGCCGACCCACTCACCGATGTTGCACAGACGCCCGGCGTAGCCCGTCGGGCAGGCACACACGGTGGTCCCGGTGGCCACGACCAGGTGGCAGGTGCCCCCATTCAGGCACGGGTCGCTCAGACAAGCTGGGGGCAGGGCCGAGGAGCTGGGGCAGGGCCTCACAGAGCCCCATGATGGTGGGGTGAGGGCCGGGGTCCACCCCTCGTCCCTCATGGCTGGGTGACCTCGGGCAATTCCCCCGCTCGGGTGGGGACAGGGCCACCCCCAGGGTCAGTGGCACGGCCCACACGCCATGGCGCACCTGTGTGTCGGGTGCCTTCACACAAGGCCTGACCCTCCAGGCACTGGCACCCTTCCACGCGGCCCCGGTGCACGCGGGCCCAGCGGTCGCCCTGCTCCAGGTATTCATAGCGGGTCTCATCGAAGCATTTCTCTGAGGGTGGCACAGTGAGCCCCCACTCCCTGGCCACCTGCTGTCCCTGAGCAAGGCCCCGATCCCCATTCACCCCGCCCCACACTCAGGCAGCCCCTCACGATCCCCCATCCTCCCAGGACCTGCTCCAGCCCCTGGCTCTGTGGGCCTCTGAGGCCCCGCTCACCCCCACCCCACACTCAGGCAGGCCCCCGCGTTCCCCCATCCTCCCAGGACGCGCTCCAGCCCCTGGCTCTATGGGCCTCTGAGGCCGCTCACCCGTGCCACAGTCCTTGCCGGTGAAGGCCGGGGGGCAGCTGCAGTGGTGGGACAGGGGGTCCTGGGTGTTGGAGCAAGAGCCCCCATTGAGGCAGGGGCTGGAGGCACAGGGTTCTGGGCCAGCTGGGGACGTGCAGGAGGGGCCGTGATGTGCGGGTTGGGAGCCTCAGGGTCCCTCTGTGATACCCCTAATCGCCAAGGCTCCATCAGGCCCCGGTGAGGGGCTCTGGGAGCAAAGGGGCCTTATCCATGTCCCTCGGGGATGCGAGGCCCCTGGGAGGAACACAGACCTCCCCTCCCTCCCAGTGTCCCTTACTCAGCACCTGGCCGCTGGCCCAGTTCTGTGCCTGGCTCCCTGGAAGCCCGACACCCACACTGTCAGGCAGCAGCCCCTCCCATGTGCCTCTCCCATGTGTGAGCAGGGCGGCCGGCACCACCAGGGGCCTGCCTGTCCCCAGCCCGGGGCTTGCCTATGTGGCCAAAGGGCTCGGCCTCACCACCAGGCGGCGCCTTGCACCCGGCGATGGCTGTGCAGACACCAAGAGACGCAGGTCCCGCCTGGGGGAGGCTCCGGCCCTGGGTGGCACCCCCGGAGCCCCTGTTCTGCCCCCCTGCAGGCAGGACCCCTGCCTGGGTCAGGCCCATTACCCCCTTGTCCCCTCTGGCCAGGCCCAGCACCCCCTGCCAGACCCAGGCTCCCCGACCCGGCACCCACCTGGGCCCCCCGGAGGCGGGGTGGCCTCCACGCAGTAGCCCCAGGCCCTGTCCCGGTCGTAGTTGTGAGTTGTGGCACACCTGGGGGCAACACCTTCTTGCATGAGGGTCCCAGGCAGAGGTTCCCCCACCCCATGACCCTGTAGGGTCCGGGTTCACTGGGTCTGCCTGCTGCATGGTGAGCCCTGCTGTGTGCCCAGCCCCCAGAGCAGCAGGCAGTGCAGGGCAGCTGACCCCAGCTTGGGTGCTCTGGCCACCCAGACCTACCACTTCCTGTGAGCGCTGCCTTCCGAGGTGCAGGCATGGAGCATGCGGCCCCCATAGCGGAAGGGGAACCTGCAGGGCTGCCCGTCCTCCGTGAGTGCTGTGGGGAGGGGTGACGGGGTCAGCTCTCCACCCAGGGGCACCCGACCCCCTCAGGGCACCCCAGCCGCAGCCATGCTCCCTCCTCCCAGAGCCCACCTGACCCACCTTGGGCCTGGGGGCTGCTCGAGGGGACTGCCCTGTGCCGGGGCAGGAACGCCCCACCTTGGGGTCCCTCTGCCTCTGGAGCACTCATTGCTGGGATCTCAGGGGTTACAGAGGTCACCAGGATAGTAGGAATCTCAGAGTTCGCTGTGGCATTAGGTTCTGGGGAGTCCGTGTGGTTCTAGGAGGAGCAGAGAGGGTGTCAGTGTGGGACAGACCCTCATACTCAGGTCCTGCTGGGCAGGAGGCCACAGCCCCGAGCCTGTTTCCCTACTGGGGCCCTCAGATCTTGGAGCAGGTTCCAGGAGGACACATGACATTCCCGGGGCCTCAGCCGGGCCCTGACTCTTCCCCACCCTGGGCCCCCAGTTAGCACCTGCTCAGGGCCACTGCCCAGGCCGAGGCACTGCTGCCCATCAGGCTGCTACCGCGAGGTCAGGTCTGGGTGGATGGGAGCAGCTGGGAGGCTCTCGGAAGTTTCCCCAACCTCACGCATCCAGACCCGACAGAGGCTCAGAGAAGAGCAGCCCCCAGACCCACAGGGGCCCAGGCCAGGGCGCACAGGATGACAATCCCCAGACCCACAGGGGTCCAGGCCAGGACACACAAGGACAGCCCCCAGACCCACAGGGGCCCAGGCCAGGACACACAGGGACGACAGCCCTCAGGCACGAGCCGAGCCCCCAGGCCAGCCCAGCATCCACCTGCCCCGTGAGGCCAGCTTTCAACCTGAGCCCCTACTGGGCCCCTTGGCCCCACAAGACCCCTCTCTGCAGTGACCTTCCCTCTGGTCTCCTCCCAAGGACCCCGAGTGGCCCAGGGAGCCTCTGGTCACACTATGACAGAGTCGGTGCTCACCCCGCCAGGCTGGAGCTGGAACCCGCACGGCAGCAACAGCAGGAGGAGGAGGAGGAGGAGGAGGAAGGGGACCAGCCCCAGTGGGGGGCAGGGGCTGGGGACCCAGGCCCGGTGCCCCATGTCTCCTGAGCAGGCCTGAGGGGCAGCGGGAGGCAGGAGCAGAGCGGCCAGGGCAGGTGGGGTCAAGGCCTTATGGAAATGATTAACTCTGGCGGCCTCCTGTGTAGGGCAGGTCCAGCCAGGGAGGAAGTCCCCGAGTCCCCTGAGCCCCACACCTGCTGCACTCCCTGGAGACCCAGCTGTCCCACTCTGGCCTTGGCCTACACTGGTCCTGGTCCTAGACCTGACATGGTCCTTGCGCCTCAGCTTAGAAGCCTCCTCCAGGAAGTCTTCCAGGATAATGCAGATAGGTTGGGGCCTAGACAGTCTGGCACCAATCCCAGTCCCTGTGGGCCACAGAGCTGGCCATCATCTGCCTGTGAATTGTCCATGATGAGAGCAGCTGTGGGTGCTGAGCCTAAGGGGTCCGGTCTTGTGCCCAGCATGGCAGACAGTAGCGGTGGGGACAGCATTGTCCCCATCCCACAAATGGCAGCAGCACCGGGAGCTCCCGGAGGGTTTGGTGTTGCCTCCTCTCAGTGGCCCCAGGGCTGATCAAAAGGCCAGGCACAGGGGGGTGAGGGGCCATGGGATGGCCGAGGGTGGCTCTTGATGACCCAAGGGCCTGCCCCGCCCACCTATCCTGACTCTGGGGGTGGCTAGGGCCCCCCAGCAGCCCTTGGCGATGTTCAGAGTGTCCCTTCCTCCTCGTCTCCCAGACAGACCTAGGAACTTCTTCCGGGAAGCCTTTCCAACCCCAGCTCCCCACCGCCACCTGGACGGTCCAGGCCAAGTACGCCTCCCTGACCCTGTAGCCTGAGCCCAGGCGGGGCCCCAGCACAATGCTGCGCCAGGTACCCTGGGGCCTGGGATGGGGATGCCACCGCCACCTGGATGGAGCTGGCGTCACAGAATTCATGACTTGGGGCTGTGGGCAGAGCTACCTGGGGAACCTCTTCTGCAATATTGGAGCAGCCACCATGGCCCCTGGGGTTCCCCGTGCGTCAGCAACTGCATTCCAAGGTGGGAGGAGGGGCCAGCGAACCACTGTGGCCTGGAGAGCAGCGAGGGCTGAAGCCACCTCCCTGTGTACCCTAAATCCCCTCTCTGTTCCCCCATTTGCTTATCTGCACAGAGGGAGAAAGAATGGACACCCACTGGCCACCCAGCTTGACACCATGGGCTCAGGGGCACAGTGGACATGGAGGTGTGGTGGGTCCCGGGGGCGCAGTAAATGCGAAGGCACGGTGGGTCCCTGGGGTACTGTGGGTGAGGGGGCGAGGTGGGTCCCGGGGGCACAGTGGGTGAGGGGGC
>NW_016107837.1:316776-407728 GCF_001604975.1 Cebus imitator
GGTGGGTCCTGGGGGCACAGTGGGTGAGGGGGCGAGGTGGGTCCCAGGGGCACAGTGGGTGAGAGGGCGAGGTTGGTCCCAGGGGCGTGGTGGGTACCAGCATGGTGGGTGAGGGGCAAAGTGGTGGGTGTGGGGACAAGGTGGGTCCCCAGGGGCACGGTGGGTAAGGGGGGAAGTGGGCCCTGGGGGCATGGTGGGTGCTGAGGGCACAATGGGCACCGTGATGGGTGGTGCACACAGCTGGTACCAAGCTCCATCTTCCCTTCCAACCCCTCCCCCAGCCCCCTTCCTGGAGCACCACTAACTGGGGTCCATCCACTCCCTGGAAGCTTCTAGAACAGACCCAGGGGAATTGCTGTGCTCTCAGGCCTCTGGGATGCTGTGAGGAGCTCACCGATCACCCTGTCCCGAGGTTCCTCAGCATTAGGGGTTCCATCGAGGCAACCTGGGGGATGGCCCTGCCTCTTCCGACTCAACCCAGCGACGTCGGCTTGCTGTCTGCACTCAGGCCTCTTTAGCCCCAAGGCCTTGGCACAGGCCGGGACTCTTTCTAGATTTCCTCTGCCGTCAAGTTGTAGTTTAGACAGTCCCTCCCCAGAAAGGCTCTCAGACCAGCCCAATAAACAAGGCCGGGGCAGGGGGCTCAGGACAGCAGCAGCAGGGTCCCCACGACTCGACAGGCACAGTCTCTGCCATCTGGTCCTGGCCCTCAGGCCCTGAGAGCCAAGCTCCCCTCTCCTCAAAGCCCCCTCGACCTTACCCTGGGGCACTTCTCCTCCTCAGGCCCCTGTGTCTCCTGCACGACCTCCCGGGGATGCGCTCAGAGTCCCAAGAACGAGGGGTCTGTGTCCCCAGCACCCAGCACCAGGCCAACGCTTGGGTCCTCAGAAACGCTTTATTGGGCAGCTGCGGGCCTTGGCCGGGGAGCCTCACGGCCAGCACGGCGAGTGTCTGGGGCCAGTCCCTCCGGTGAGGTCACCCCTTGCCCTCCTGGCTCGGCTCCTGAGGGTTTGGTGGCCAGGTGGCCCTTCTGAGGCCCAGAGAATCCACTTGGGCTGCCCCCAACCCGATGTGTCCACAGGAGTTGGCCAGGCGGGGGCAGCTCAGACGAAGGTGGCGTGGTGCGTGCTGGCCTTGGGCTTGGCAGGCTCACCCGGGACGGGGCTCAGGCTGGGGAGATCTGATGCAGGAGACTCACTGCTGACCTGCGACCTCCCGGGGCCAGCCCAAGCACCCATAGTGCAGCCACCCCGTCCAGGCGCTGAGCCAGTGACGAGATCCACGTCGATGATTCTGTTACCTGGGAGGCCTCTGCTGCTGTGGGCCCTGCTTCCTGTCACAGGGAGAAGAGAAGGTGTCACCTGCCTGGCGCAGCACTGGGCCCCTGGAACCCAACCCGCACCCCAAGGTCCCTGCACAGACAATGGCTGTGGGGGGGGGTCCCTGAAACACCCCAAACACATCCCAGAGGCAGCTGGCCTCCCACTGTGAGCCTCCAGGCTGGGGCAGCTGCATCCGGGGGAGATGGACTATTCCCAGAGCCCAGAGCAGAACACCTGCCACCAAGTGGTAGAGCCCCCACACTCAGAAACCCCACCCCCCACACACTCAGAAACCCCGCCACCCCCTCACACACTCAGAAACCCCGCCACCCTCTCACACACTCAGAAACCCTGCACCCCCACACACACTCCCAAACCCCACCACACCCCTCCCCACCCACTCCCCACCCCCCCCTCCCCAGTGTAGCTCAGAAACAGAGCTGGGCCCCCAGGGGAGCCCCAGCCCTGACTACACGTCTCAGGCTGTCGTGGCCCCTACTTCTTCCTCAGGGGCCACCTCCAGGGGGCCAAGCACTAGGGTGGGACAGTTCCAGGAAGGCTGGACCCTCACAGCCTGGCAGAGCGGGCCCTGAGCCCTGCATCACTGGCCTGCCCCATCCTACCAGGCTGGCCACCTGCTTGCCCACCTGGCTGGCTGCCTGGGCCCCGTCACACACCCTGCTTCAGGCCTGCCTGTCATGCACCCTCCCCCTCCATCCCTGATCCCCCTGCTTAGGCCCCTCTTCTGGGCTGTTCAGTGACTCTGGCCCCACTTCCGCCTCCAGTGCCCACTCCACCTCCAGGAGTTCCTGGCTGCCTAAGCAGGCCTTGGAAGCTTCTAGACCCAACGTGGCAGGCCATCTCCTTGCCAGCACCCCCGGGAAGTCTTCCTACCCAGGGCGTCACTGCCGGCCATGTCTGGTGGCGTCCACATGGACCCTGGAGGACAGTCATGCCTATGCCAGGGTGGAGTCCCCAGGGGCCAACAAAGGGTGGGGCTGAGGGGAGTGAAGGGCATGAGGATGGGTGGGTTCACATGCCCCTGGAGCTCCATGGCGGGACCCAGGGCCTAGGCAGGGCAGGGCAGTCCCCGTGCTGGGAGGACCCAGAAGCCCTTCCCCGATCAGCGACTCCACCTCCCCATCTGCACAGTGGGGGTGTCTTATTGACTCAGAGGAGCAGGCTTCGGGGGCAGGTTCCTGCGTGCCCGGCATATGTCCACACAGGGGTCCAGGAGCTCCCTTCCTCACTGAGCCTGGGGCCGAGGCCCTGAGACAGTCATGCCTATGACAAGGTGAGGGCCTTGAGGCGCCCGTGGGGTGGCAGGAGCAGCAGGCCTGGGCCCCCAGAAGGCTGGCTGCAGGAGGAGCCGGCCCCCAGCCGATGAGAACCAGGGACAAAGGGTCCTTGCTATGAACGGCTGCCCTCCCTGGGCCTCGGTCTCCCCTGGTGAACCAAAGGCCTTGCCAGGGAAGGTGAAGACCCTCCTCAATCCACAGTTCTGAGGTCCCTGAGATGACCACAGGGTCATTGGTGCCCCAGCTGCTCCACGGCCATCAAAGTCCTCCACCCAGCATACCCCCGCCGTTCGGTCCAAGCTTCTGGAAGCAGCCTCCATGAGGCGCCCATGAGTAAGTCTGGGCTGCGGGCAGAAGGCGTGGCTCCCCTCTTGAGCATGCCCCGCCCGTTCACTTGAACAAGTCCCGGCAGTGGCCCTAAAGGCCCTCATCCTGGCCCCGATACGCAGCACCAGAGCGCCCAGCCCGCGTGTGGGCTGCTCCAGGCCTGCGTGTCTTAGGCAGGCCAGGTGCAGATGTCCTCTGGAGGCCCAGGGTCCACGTGGAGCAGCTGAAATCAAAAGCTTCTCCTAGTCGGGCCTCTGCTCATTCAACAAGTGTCCTGCTAGGTTCTGCCAGGGCTAGGAGCCAGCCCTGCCCCCAGGGTACAAGGGGACAGCTCCATCCATCTCCTTCTTGTCACCGGGTCCCCATGACACCAAATAGCCGGCTGCAGGGCTGGGAGATGATCAGGTGTGGGGAGACGCAGGGGTTTGCCCCCCGTCGCCGGTCAATACAGTGGGCATTTGGGCATTTGCCTGGAGCATTCATCAGGCTCTCAAGGGGCCTGTGACCCCACACAAATCCAGGACCCAGGCTCTGCCCCACCGGCCCCACATGGACAGATGGAAGGACAGGTCCCTGTGAGCCCCGGACAGCTAGTGTGCTCAAGATGGGGAGAAACACTTGTTTCTGGAGACAGGAGAGAGAGGGCAGCTCCGTACTGGCCACTACGCCCACCTCACAAAGAGGGGGCTACAGCCAGGCCCCTCCTGCCTATGCGGCCCAGCCTCACCCCAGGCCTGACTCAGCCGCTGGGCCCAGCCCTGAGCAGCGGGTAGCCTCATGACCTGCGTGCCCGGGCCTGCCTGGCAAGCACTTCCTACCCAGCATTTCCCTGGCAGGGATGGCGACGCAGAGACCCAGCAGGGCTACAGGCCCCAGGCAGAGCCTGTGCCGCCTCCAGAGGGGCCTGGCCTCTTGATCTCAATCCCGGTGCCGGCTCGTTCTGACCTGTCCCACATCGCCTAACATCCAGACGTGAGGCCACAATGGGATCTCGTTCCCTGCCCCTTGGGCCACCTCTGAACCCCTCCCCTCCTGTGGGCCCCACGGCTCCCTGCCCTCGGCTGGCTGGTCGTGCCGCTGTGACTGCGCTGTCCAGCCCTCCTGGAAGGGGGCCATGATGGAAGCCCCACAAGACACAGCAGGAAGGCCTCTCCTTCCACATGGGTGGGCCCCTCACCAGCTGCCGGTCGCCCCAGGGCCTCCCCCACACTTGTCCAGGAATGTCTGGACAGGAAGGGCCTGGGGCAGCAAAGGTCAGGCCCCCACTCCACCCTGGTCCTCAAGGCTGAGTCAGGACCCCACCTCCTGGCAGGCACAGCGGGAGCAGGGGCTCTCAGCTGCCTCCCAGGCTCTCCTCTGAGACCCAGGCCTGCCACCTGTCCCACTGCCCTTCCTGTCCCCAGAGGGACCCTGTCCCCAGGCACTTTGCTCAGCCTCTGCCCCCATGCTTCAAATCATCTCTGCTGCTAACTGCAGCCACCTCCTCTGTTAAGCCTCCCTAGTGCCCCTTGGAAGCTCACAGGACACCAGGACACCCAGGCATGGCTGAGCCGGCTCACACTGAGAACACAGGAGGAAGGGGGAGGTGAGGGGAAGACAGAGGCGGGGACCCCACAATCCATCCTAGCTCCCAAAGCCCCTTCCCTTCCCAGCCTTCCCACCGCAGCACGCTCCACGGGCTCCCACGGAGGCCTGCATACTCCTGCTGATGGGCCTCCATGGGAAAGAGAGCCACCCTTGAACCTTGGTTCCAGAGTGGGAGCCCCCAGGTCCCCCTGTCCCTGTGGGTCCCCAGCCAGAATCATGACTGTGCCTGTGATGGGCTGGGGCTGAGAAAGAGCTCCTCAAATACTTCCGGGCACTGGTGAGGGGTTGGACAGTGCCCAGCAGGTGCACAGCGTGGTGCACGGGGAACAGGAGTGGGAATGACTCAGGGCACAGCCGTGCATGTGGCAGATCCCAGGGAGGGGCTGCAGGCCGGAGCTCCAGCAGTACTGGCTGAAGCGGGAACATGGGGGTGGGCCAGGCCACGGTCACTTGCAGCCCTGAGACTTCCACTCTGCAAGACCTGGCTGAAACTTCAGGCAGAGGGCAGACACTTCAGAGGTGGAGGGGAGCAACCTAGGGTGTCTTGTGGTGAGATCCGGGAGGACCACGTGTCACAGCCGGGCTGCGGGCTATAGAGGAGGGCCCAGGCCAACTGGTCAGCTCAGAAGCCCCTGGGGAGCCACAAGGCTGGGCAGGTGCCAGGAGGTGTTCTGAGGAGAGGCGGTTCTGGAGAGGCACCTAGCAGGTGCCCCAGCAGCTTTGCAAGCCTGAGACCAGTGGCTGGCTCTGGTGGCTGTGTCCCCGAGAAAGCCAGCATTTCTCAAACCACATCGCAGTGAGGGCACCTAAGCTACATCTGTTCCTGCAGAGGGCTGGGTACGGGACCTGCCAAGGAGGCCTCTCTCACAGGAGTGGCTCTGGACAGAGCAGGAGCCGGGCAAGGCTGCATCCTCACCCAGGCTTCAGCAGGGACGACATAGTGGCCGTGTCACAGAGGGTACTCTCACTCCCAGGGTGAGGGGCGTGCCCTCACTTCCAGGACACAGACATCCCAGCAGGCAAGCATCTGTGGAGAGCTGGAGACCAGCATGCACCTGGCAGGTAGCTGAGCTCCAAGCGCCTGAGAGCCACTGGGCCCAAATGTGTCCCTAGGGGACACTGGCAGCTGTGACACTAGGGCCTCCAGGTTGAGTGACCCCTGCCCCCACCCAGTGAGCTGCCCCGGGGGACCCCAGCCCCAGGACAGCTGTACGGGGACCCCTCCTGAGGAGGTGCCTGGCACCTCCCTACCAGCATGTGGAGTCTGCATCCTCTTGGGACCTCTGCACCAGGAGCCCAGCCTGGCCACGGCGCTGGGCACTCAGCCTTCCCAAAGGGGCTGGGAGGAGCCACTGGCCTCCAGCTGCCAGCCAGGACCCCCTGACTGTGCCCTTGCAGCCAGCTGGCCAGCAGTGAGACCACCCAGCTTCCAGGTTTTTTGTTGTAAACTAAACAGATCTGGTTAAGAAGATCTGGGGCTTATCTGGAATTAATACCAACACAATCCTAAGAACATGTTTTAAGATTGCGCATATGGAAGGAGCACTGTGCATTGGAAACTGGGGTGTGGGTGCACGCGACATTTTGAACACCTCTCTCCTTTGTGAAAACACAAAGCGCGTCTGCTGCAGTGTAGGACGGAAGATGACTTCTAAAGGCAGGACGCAGCGGTGCTGGAGGGACTGCTCCCTCCCCATGAGAACAGACATGCACAAAATGTGTGTCATGCAGACACAGGTCACACGCACACACACCAGGTGTGCACGCACATGGGCATATCTGCCTGACACACAGGTGTGGTTTCACGGGTGTGGTTTGGGTCTGTGTCCCCATCCAAATCCTCAGATGCCAAGGGCAGGACCAGGTGAAGGTAAATGGATCATGGGGTGGGGTGTTTCCCCCATGCTGTTCTCGTGATACTGAGTGAGTCTGATGGTTTTATAAGCGCCTGGCATTTGCCCTGCTGGCACTCATTCTCTCCTGTGCCCTGTGAAAAGCTGCCTTCCACCCTGACTGCAAGTTTCCTAAGGCCTCCCCAGCCATGCGGAACTGTGAGTCAATTAAGCCTCTTTTCTTCATAAATTACCCAGTCTCGGGTAGTTCTTCATAGCAGCGTGAAAACAGACTAATACACACAGCACCGTGTGGACACATGCACGCCCCCTCAGAATGCCCTGGAGCCTGGTGAGGGGCCTGGCACTTCTCCCGCCTGGAGCCTCTGTTGTGTGTGTCAAAGAGCGAAGGCTCAGGGGCATTAAACTGGGTGGCCTGGTGGCAAGTGGCCAAAAGATGAGACTCGCCCACATTCCTCTGGGACCAGACACGCATGGGGGGTACTGGCCAGCCATGCTGACGGGTCTCGGGGCATGGTGGATGGAGTGGAGTGCTGTGTGGCGTGTAGCACTGGGGCTAGAAGGATGGGATGGCATGGTGGGTGATGCTGAGGCTGGAAGGGTGGGGTGGAGCACCATGCGGTGCATGGTGCGGGGGCTGAGTGGCACAGTGCGTGGTGCCAAGGCTGGAAGGGCAGGGTGGGGTGGTGCAGCTCTATGGAGACTCCCCCTACCTCAGGGCTGTTGCTGGCAGCCCCCATGCATAGCTGGCATGCCACCCACCGTGACTGTGGAGTGGGCAGGAGCCTGTGTTGTGTATCTCATCCCAGATACTGGGTCCAGGGTGGCTGCCACATTGTGAGGAGGCATCAATTGTCCACATCATAAAGTGTGACCCGGGATGACTCCCAAGCCCCTAAACCCTGACAATGACGGGTGAGCGCTCAGTCCAGGCTCACCCAGGCCCACGGTTGTGAAAGAGGCTCCATCGCACCACTATGGCACTCACAGCCTGTTTCCTTCGCCGCCAGGGGCAGGTGACTGACTCGAGGCCCATGCGACAAGGACCTCTCCAATACAGAGAATCTCGTTAGAGTGAGGGTTCCAGAAAGCAAGCAGCACAGAGCAGTTTCTGTCTCAACGTCCCCACCAAGCAACCCACAGCCAGCACCACCAGGAAGACTGGGCAGGTCCTCGGTAGTTGTCTGGTGTTGCTGGTGACAGGCACGTGGCGGACACAGACCTATGACCTATGACCTATGGCCAAAGCCACTCCCACCCCTTTCTCCTGCTGGGTCTCCTCCTAGGAGACAGCCCAAGAGCCAAGGGCCCAGGGTGCCCAACTGCACAGGGGCTGGGGAGCCAGTGATGTGGAGAGCTGGTTCTGGCCAGTGGCAGTTGGGGGCAGCCACCAGAGCAGGGGGACCTGCTCCTCTCAAGGCCGGCACCTCCCGCCCTCCTGCCACCAACACATCAGGGACACCAGCTGTGGGTGCTCGGCTGTGCCTGTACTGTAAACCACCTCCATGCTGACGGCCCCTGGCAGGAGAGAGAACATGTGGGTCTGTCTAGCCCTCCCAGGCAGCCCGACGCACCCCACACCCCAGACCTGTGCACAGAGCCAGCCCCAGCCCCAGGGCCACGTGGCCGGGGTGTGGGCAAAGGACTGCAGCCTGAGGGCCAGAGGGACAGCTCATCTCAGCACCCACCCACGGGGCCGCCAGCCCTTCTGCCATCCTGCTGCATAACTGTGCCGCTGGGAGCACACCAGGCGCTCAGAGTTTTGTTCAGTGAATGATATATATATATATACACACACACACACACACACACACACACACACACACACACACACGTATGTATATTCAAGGCTAAGCCTCACTCTGTCGCCCAGGCTGGAGTGCAGTGGCGCAATCTCAGCCCACTGCAACTTCCACCTCCTGAGTTCAAGCGATTTTCCTGCCTCAGCCTCCAGAGTATCTGGGATTACAGGCAAGCAAAAGCCGGTAGATTAATCCATTTAATCTCCTAAAAATGTGTAATATTTCCTGTAGATTAAAACATTTTTATTATTTTCTAAAGTGGAAACAAAGCTTCAAATGAGAAAGGAAAGTTGGAAGCCAGTCAGTCCAGTCATGACGTCCAGAGTTTATTACTCCAGGAAGAACAGGCTCAAAACGCAGGTGACGGCCACACAGGTGTCTGGAGACGGGACGAGGGGACTTGGGCCAGGGGCAGAGGCTGCGGAGTGGCACCAGTGGGCACGCCAGGCACCTCAGGCTTTCTCATCCAGGCATGTCCTGGCTGGGAAAGGGACCAGGGAGCTCCTCCCACACCACACGTGGCCCCCAAAGCCCAGATATGTACAGATCTACAGATGTGCACTCCCTGGTCCCCTAGCAAGGTCCAGGCTACAGGTCTGATCAGACCAGACCCGGTGGCAGGACTCCCGCTGCCATCAGCATCCTGGACCAGGGTGCAGGACGGAGAGGCGCTCCCATCGCCCCCAGTAGTAGACTACCACAGGGGTGTCCACACACCCCAAGCACGCTCCGTGACACACACCCTGAGTGGCTCCTCTCTCCAGGGGACGGCCACACAGGCCACTTCCCCTGCTTCCTGCTGGGAGCCTCGCTTCAGTTTCTGATATTTGTGGCTCGTGGAAATATCCCTGCTACCAGACCATCCTGTTCACCTTCACACCCACTGACTCCCCTGACTCCTTTGAGAAATGCCTGTGACACCCACAGTCAAGGAGCCCTGCTGATGTCACTCAACTCCCGAGCACCCACAGCACCTGCTATGGGGGCTGCCGGTGGTCCCAGCTGTACTCTCAAGGCTCTCCCTGAGGACAGGCCTGTGTCTCAGAGCCCTCTCCTGCTATAAATACAGGGGCTTCACTTCCTCACTCAAGACAAATGCTATTGTTTTTCAGACTTGAGACATAAACACTAAAAATGGGCGCTGTCCAAGTTTGGAAAGGAAGGCCTCCACTTTCAGAAACCCCCAGGCCTCGCCCAGGGTGTTCCCAGACCTGGATGCAGGCACTGCCATGCTTCATTCCTGCAAGAGCCTCTCGAGACCCCAGGACGCCTGCCTGGAGCGCCTCGGGGCAACCATCCTAATAGACACTGGCCTGGGGCCACACGAGCCCCTCCTTTCTGAGAGGGCCAAGGAAGCCACCAAACAGCAGGTGAGGAGGGGCCACCGAGACTGCCAGCAAACAGTGGCGGCCGGGGGCCCGCTGTCCTTTCTGACTGGAAGCTGAGCAGACTGCGCTGACGGGGCCAAGGTGGAGGGGATCAGAACCTGGAGGTACCTGGTCTTGAAGGTTCCAGCGCGTCCTGGGGGGCAGAGGGCGGCGGCAGCAAGGTGCTGTTGGGGCTGCTGATGTCCCCCTCCCCCATCAGGGTCAGCTCAGCCACATGCTCATCCTCCACCGTCTGGATGCCCCTGGCCTCCACTTCCCGAGACTGCCTCTTCCAGATCTGTGTGGTGCCCTCCTGCTCGAGGGAGCTGGGGGACTGGGGGGTACAGAAGGCCCCGCTGGGAGACTTCTGCCCAGGGGAAGTCGTCCCAGGGGGGCTGGGGGCAGAGCCCGGGCTGGTGGACAGGCTGTCGCTGCTCTCCTGGGCGGGCTCCCACTGCTCGCTGGGCTGGGAGGCGCTCTCCCGGCCACTGCCTGTTGCGCCTCTCTTGCTAAAGCCCTTGGCCATGGCAGCCGCAGTGGGGAGGGTGAGTTCTGTGGAACCAGGCGGTAAACGAAGGAACTCTGGCAACACCAGGTCTTCCTTCCTTAGCAGCCCACGTTGGTCATCTGCTCTGTTGCTCTGAGCTTTGGAAATAAGCTCAAAAAACTCTATTGGAAGAAAACCCAGAGTGACTATGTTTTAGAGAGTTTCACATTAATGCCTGTCACAGCAGAACATTCTAGAAAGCTCTCATCCTGGGCTGTCCTAATACCCTATCGGCTGTGGGTCAAGAAGAGCCCTTTTCCGTCCACACTGTCTTCCTGTACAGAGAGGAAGGGAGAGCCCTGTGGCTTCTAGCACGCTCTGTCTTCAGGAGTCTGAAAAAGCTGTGACTCCCTGAAAACCAAGCTGCATGAGGTCCAGACTTGAATAAACAAGACCCCTGACTCCACACAGTTATGCACTGATGCTGTCTGAGTAGGATACTGTGGGGCTCTCTGGCCTGGGCTGAGGACTTGGGGCCCTCTGAGTACTGGCCCCTTCTCCGGTTGGTCAGCGTCTGAGGCACCACTGAGTCCTGGGTACAGCTGCCATCCTCAAAGTTGGCAGGAGGATGAACCCAAGGAGGGAGGAGAGGAAGGCCCTGAGATGGGTGGTCTGGGAGGGGCACCTTCAAATCCATGCCTGCCTCTCCTGGGTCAATGCCTCTGGGCAGAGGGTGGCCCTTCCAGGCCTAGGCCAGAGGGGGCAACACGTACCCTCCCTCTCTCTCTGCTGGAGCTCCACAGCCCCGAGGGGCCAGGACTGGTGCCCCTGGGCCTCCCACTGCCCAACAACTCCAGGGCCTGCAGGCACCTCCAGCTTCTTCACTGGCTCCCCCTGAGCTCTTTTCTTAACTGGGCCAGACTTTCTAGTGTAGCAGGCCCCAAGGCCACCATTCAAGATAGATGGTGTCTAAACTGGGATTTCTCTAGCACTGAAATCACACTCTGACTTTTTAACAACTACAGGGAATCTAAAATCTCCAATTTCGCTGGTTCTCAGAAATATAGGAGCCTCAAAGAGTGCATGTGATTTCCTTGTGCTTGGTGGCTAACAAAGGCTGGAGGTACGTGAGCTCGGACTCCACAGCCAGCTGTGACAAAGCCATGACACGCCAAGTGCACTGGCAAATATGCCCTGGATGAAAATTCAGGTCACAGTGACAGCTGCTGATTTGGATTCTGTTTTCAATGCTTCTCTTTGTTACAAGCTTCTAGAGGAAAAAGCAGCTTCAACAAAGGACTCATCTCCATCTCAGTCTTCCAGGTATGCCTGCCAACTCTCCTGGAGCTCAGCGGTGTGCAGACTGACCTGCCTCGCTGACCCCGTGGCCAAGAGAAGTCAGCAAGCCCACGGCCCTTCCTTCCAGGCCGGGGTGCTCCGCCTCCCCTCTCCTGGGCACCCAACTCTGCCTAGTGTGGACTCTCTAATGCCAACTGTGCCTCCACCCACGCTGGGGCCCTGGCGCAAGCCAGAGGTGGGGTCATGGGGAGGAGCCTGGGTGAGAGGAGGCAGAGCCTGGCGGAGCCTGTGGCATCTCAGGGCAGATAGTGCTGCTCACATCGGCTGCCCCTGACACCCTAAGAACCTGGCACTCGGTCTGAAAACTGGGGTTTTGGTGAAGTGATCCCAACAGCCCCCAGACTGCCCCCAGGAGGCATGTATCCTCCAGGCCACAGAGAAGAACCACAGTCACCCAGATGCTGACAGCTCAGAGCAGCTCTACTGACTATACTGGAAACTGTGCATTTACTAAAAACGTGGAAGTTTTAAAAAGTTCACATACCCTCTGCTTCGTCCAAATTAATTTTCTGATATTTTTTTTTCCCAATCTTTGCAATAGATTCTTCTCTCTTTGAAAGCCGGGGATCCCTAGCATTTTTTCCATTTTCTCCTTTTATTTTAATAGAATTAGACTTGCCTAGTGTTCTTTCCTCTCCCTGCATTAGAAGGAAAGTCAAAGTTCTACTTTCATTTCAATACATGACAATGTATCATTCATTAGTTATAGATTAGAAGGTTCTATGAAATACAGATTGCACTGACACAGAATTTGCATGCATTGCAGAAAAACCAATTGCAATGATCAAGATTACAAACAAGAATAGCATTTAAGGTACAACCGCCCCCACCTCAGAAGAAAAGAACGTCAGCAGCTGGTCCTTCACAGGTAAGAGGGAGCTGGGCATCAGCAGGGACAGGACAGACCCCGCCAAGCAGTGTGCAGGAGACACACAGTGACAGGCAGGCACGAGAAGCACCCGGGCGCTGTGCAGAGCAGGCGGGCCGCAGAGGGAAGCAGGGCACAGGGTGGGCCAGGGCGGGGAATTACCGTAGCCGAGTGGTTTCTGGAGCTGGAATTTATAGCTGTGTTCTGTTTGACGGGAGCGCCTTTCTGTTTATCTGTGGATGCTAAACAAAATCAGAAAGCTTTATAATTTCAGGGACTCGCAAATCCATCTCAACGTTTTATAGACAACCTGATCCCACGGTCTCTGATAGCAAAGCTGCAGAGAAGCCACAAGGTATCTGCTGCCCTTATGCACCATACACAGCCCGCAGGGGAGACTCCATGGGGCAGGAGAGAAGGCCCGTCCTCCACACACATAGTGGGGATCTGTACATCTAACTGGGAACTTTCTGGAAGAGTGATGTTGAAATTGAAAAGCTCATTTCATATACTATTTGGCATGAATATTCTTTAGAAGGTCACAGTCTTATATTTACTATTTTTCCCTTTTTTTGAGACAGAGTCTCGCCCTGTCACCAGGCTGGAGTGCAGTGGCATGATCTCAGCTCACTGCAACCTCCTTCTCTCAGATTCAAGCGATTCTCCTGCCTCAGCCTCCTGAGTAGCTGGGATTACAGGCGCCCACCACCACACCTGGCTAATTTTTGTATTTTTAGTAGAGATGAGGTTTCACCATGTCGGCCAGGCTGGTTTCAAACTCCTGACCTCAGGTGATCCACTTGCCTCGGCCTCCCAAAGTGCTGGAACTACAGGTGTGAGCCACCGTGCCAGGCCAGCACATATTTTGAAATATGGCCTTTGCCCCAGGTCAAGGCCACAGGCTGGCCTTTGCTGGCACTAACAGTCTCAAGCCCATTTCTCTGGCCCAGATGTTACTAGGGGAGTCGAGGTCCTGCCCCACATACAGCCCAACAAAAATGCTGCATGCCTCACTCCAGCCCCCCACAGGACTTGCCTGTGCACAAACAGGCCCTGAGCCCCAGTGGACCCTGGGCACCGAGGGCCAGCCGGGGCAAAGCCAGAGGCCACCCTGCTGGGTTATACATGCTGTGCTCACGCCACCTGCCTGGGGGTCAGGGTCTGGGGTGAGGCTTTCCCTAAAGCAAAGGGTGGCCTGGGGGAAGGGTCTCTGCTCTATGAGGAGTTGGGGAGGGGAGCAAGGGTTGGAGCTCTAAGGCTGACGGCCTCAGCATTTGCTTCTGCCTGGGACCCATGGCCCAGGTCTCCCTGGGTGGGGACAAGTGAGCCACATGTGCCCTGCGTGACATCATTGGGGCCAACATCCTGAAAAACAGAGGGGCAGCCCAATGTCACCTGAAGTGTCTCCTGACAAAGTGAGCTGTCTATCCAGAGTGTCTGCAGAGGGGCTTCCAGAAAGCTCTCTCCAAGAGACACACCTCCCTACACCACCTGCACCTGCAGGCCCCACCCGCCTGGGTCTGAGTAACCTTCCTCAGGCAAGGCTCTCAACCAGGGCTCTGAGGAGGGCTGGCTCTTGTGTGTCAGCACCAGGTGGGGGCTGGGCAGTGAGCCCATCTCTGAAGACTGCTGGCCGGACCCCAGCTTCCCCAGGGCAGGACTGTCATGACCAAAGCAGGCTCCCACTTTGCGGGGCAGGGCACAGCTGTCTACTGTCCTGGCTTCCTGTTTCGTGCCCGGAGGGAAGGGTGCCAGATCAGGGCACCGAGGAGGGACCAGGGGCCTAGACCATTTCCCTTTTGTGTGCAGACTCCAAAGCCTCCTCCCTTCCCTGGGCCTGCCCTCTCCCCTATACTGGTCCCACTCTCCCTCCCCGCTGCACTAGTCCTGCCTGCCCCCTCCCCTGTGCCAGCCCTACAGCCCCCTCCCCTGCGCTGGCCTCACTCTCCCTCCCTCTTGCACCAGCCCTACGCCCTCCCCTGTGCCGGCCCTGCGGCCCCCTCCCTTGCGCCAGCCCTGCCCGCCCCCTCCCCTGTGCCGGTCTTACTCACCCTTTCCTCTGGAAGGGTCCTTCTCCTCCAAGACAACCCTCTGTCCGTCCAGACTTGATATAGGGGCGCCGAGGTCCAGGGGCTCCTTCTCTCCACTCTAGGGCAGAGATGGGCACTGAATAATTTACCCGGATTGGAACTTCAGGGAACAGGTGTGTGTGATCCCGCCCAACTGCATAACCATCCTAGGCTCAATGGAGACACGAAGGAGATGGCCCCGGGGTGAGGCCTGCCTGACTCAGGCACACGGGCTGGGACTGGGCCGGGCTCCTGACGTGGGTAACTAACTCTGATCACCGTGGCTGGCCCCGGGGAGCAATGCCCTGAGGAACTGCATGGGCAGCACCTTCTGCACCAGTCCCCTCCAAGGCCCAGGGGCAGGGCAACATGTGTGAACCCCAGAAGCACCTTCACCCACATATTTAATGCTTTAAAATGCATGAAAATACTCTGAAATAAGAACTGAAGCTCATAGAAGTCTCCACATTGCTCACAACCTGGATGATAGCCTCCCTAAAAACCCGCTCACCAATCCTCCAACACTGCTCAGAGGGGATACTGAGAGCAGATATTCTCCTTTGTAAACAAGGAAGCAAAGGCAGACACCTTTAGGACCAGGTCTGACGCTGGAATGCAGTGGCACCAGCTACAGGGCTGGAGCTGTTGTCTCTGGGTTGGAGCTCTCCTCTGGCAGAGAGTCTGGCTCTTTGCCTGCCATAATCACAAATCAACTTGTTTGGCATTCACAATCTGTCAGTCAGGGGAACAGCAGCCGTCCAATGCCCGGAGGGAGAGGCTCTGAGCTCCTGAAGGGGCTGGTTCACTGGCCAGGTGTGGTGAGCCCTGGGGGCGAAGCAGAGGAGCTGCCCCAGGTCCCGCTTCCTCCACCACATTTGTGGGCATAGGGGGCCCAGGAATTCACTGGAGAGGTCAGGAGAAAGCATCCAAGAAAAAGCCGCATCCCAAACAACCCATTCCACACGAATCCTTCACAGCCCCCACAGCCCTAACCCTGCCTGGCCTGGAGACCTTGGCAGCCGAGGGCTGCAGCTCATAGGAGCGAGCCTGACCGAAGCCAGCCTTCCACCCTGGTGCCTCCCAACAATGCCACGAGTGTGCTGCCATGACCAATATTACAGCCAGGGAAACTGCGACCTCCGGGGCTAAGCAATTGCTTAGGGTCTCCAGAGCCGGCCACAGGGGCACACTGGAAGCCAGGCACGGTCTGTCTCCGACCCGCAGATTTCCAGACTCCAGGATGGACCCCACAGGGCAGGGAAGAGGCTTCAGGTTACCCTCGGAGCTGGTGTCTGTAAATAATTTAATAGGCTCTTCTTGTTCACTTCAAAGTGAATACATTGAATATATCTGAGTGCAGTTTCAGGGAAAATTAAAATCCTGAAAATACTTGAAATCATTGCTCTAATAAAGTTGACAAGGAAAGAAGGCAAGGCGGACACTGTGCCCTAAACCCCCATGCTCTGGAGCACACCCAGTGAGGCCCAGCTCTCCCTGTCTCTCGTGGCCCACCCAGTGCTTGCTGTCACCACCCCAGGCAGGGTTTTCTTTCCTAACCCCATCCAACAACATAATGGTACAGGCTGTAAACGTCAGCTGCGTTCTGAAATCTAAAGTGCAGGTGAGAATCAGGACATGCACATGTGATCGTGCACTTGGGCCACCAGCATAATGCCCGTGCCTAGCAGGTGCAGTGGGGGCGGGGCCATTTGCACTCCATTATCTGATCACATTTGCCAGTGGTTGGGGATATTCCAGGGTTGGTTGGTGGATTTATCATTTTGGCCTTCCTGGAGCAAAACCACATCTCAAATAATTATTTTTTGAAAGAAATCATGATGGCTTCCACTGCACAGAGCCAGAACTGCGGATGGCAGAGGCTGTGTCCTCTCCTCCAGGGGGACAACCAGACTGGGGGAAGACACCACTTCCTGGTGTGTCCTCTTCAGCGAACAACACAGAGGCTGCCAAAGGGAAAAGATAGTTCCCGCGATGCTAACGCCCGTGCAGTACTCACCAGTCTCACCAGCAGGCCACCGAGGTCCAGCCCATACTTGGCCACCACGGGCCGCAGCACCTCCGTGACAGGCTTGGTGGGCTTGGCCTTGAGTCCCACTGACCGGTTAATCGGTACAAGATCCAGCCTGGTGGGGGATGGAAAAATTCACTACAAACTCATGTCAGCCCTCATTAGGAGCTCAGTCTCATGAGCAGAACTACAGCACAGTCCCAGGCCGCCCTCAAGCCCCAGCTGGTCAGTAAGTGCCTTCCTCCACATGGGAAATGCCAGGCCAAGCCAGGGCTGTGGCCTCCTCCTCCCGCAATAGCAGCATCCTGCAGAGTGGCCTGGCTACCTGTGGGGCATCCGCCCTGAGAGAACACTCCTGCCCCTCCCGCTATGCATCTTAGGGGGCTGTGCTCACCAGGCCAGGGCAGCCCCTGTTCACGGGGCTGGAGGGAGAGGGCCCCTCTCACCCCCGGGCTTGCAGGGGGCTGCCTCATGTGGACCTCCACCCCCCGCCCTACCGACACCCCATCGTAGCCCAGCATGGAGCATCCACTAAGGTAGCACAGGCTACCCGATAAGCACAGAGACTAGCAGGTAGTGGGCACGCGGGTGGGCTCTGGGAACCTCAGGTGATAACAGCATCTTCCTCTCACCGAAACAAGGTGCGCTTTTCTAGACGCAGGTCCCTTGACTCCAGGATGCTACTGTCTTGGTGCAGTACCAGAGGCTGGGGAACAAAGGACCAGAATCAACGTGGGCACAGCAGGCAGCCCCCAAAAGGCAGAACATTGTGCCCCAGGCGCACAGCTGTGCAGAGCAAAAGAGCAACTTCAAAAATAGCCATCCAAAGAAAGCGATCACTCTTGCCACACCAACCTAGCACCCACATGCAAAGTGTTCCCAGCAGAGAGCTCAGTTCAGATCACCCGGCCTCCACCCCAGGCACTGCTGAAATGAGGAGCAGAGGAGGGGCAGCCGGAGGACTCTGGCAAAGCTGAGGGACAAGCAGTGGGCAGGCCATGGCCTAGGGGCAGCATGAAGGTCAGGCGGGTCAGTACCTTGTCCCCGCCCACCAGGAAGAGGTCTGCGGCCGCCCCGTTGATGCCATGCCTCTCACAGAGTCCGGACAGGATCTCTTTGATGGAGAAGCCCGCCTTGACAGCTACCACACAGGATGTCCCATCCGGGAGGTGAATGCAGCAGTGCTTGGTGGCCTTGTCCTTCTCAGGCGCCAGGGTCCTGCAGGCCTCCGACTGGGGAGCAGGGAGACAAACAGCCATGCAGGCGCCAGTGTCACAGGGGTGCGGGGTGCCTCCCGGGGCAACCCAGGCCCAAGCTGCTCGTACTGGGGAGGCTGGCGCCCTCACCTGCAGCTCCCGGGGCACCTTCTGGGGCAGCCCAGGCTCAGGCTGCTTGTGCTGGGGAGCTGGCGCCCTGCCACTGTCCCACCCACAGCTCCACAGGTGCACACCTCTCAGGCTCAGTCCACACTGCCTAAGGTGTTGGGTGTTGTGGATTAACATGGGAGAACAGTCATCATTCTCTCAGCTCTGGGCCTCACTGGCCATCATGCTCAAGACAGCATGGGCCCTTACGTGGCTCTGCTCAGCAGGCACATCCGGGCTTCTCCACCCAGAAGCAGAGCCGTCCTATGGGGCCCACTGAAGCTGCCTGTGTGGATCACTCCCTCCTGGGGCTCTGGGTTCCAGCCCCCATCCTCTGTATACATAGCTCCCCGTGCACACCGTTCTGATGTAAACCTCACCTGGACTGTTACTTAGTTATCACTGTCTTCTGGTAGTCTGAGGTCTCTTCTCCCTGAGCATGATTTCAGTAAACTAGTTTGTGCAGTGGCAGGCTGGTGCACAAACGGTCCCAACCATCTCCTTCCCTGTGTCCACACCCCTCACAATATACCTTTGTGGCTCCTCCCATGAGGAGGTGGAGTCAGCCCCAGCCCAGACCCGGTGGGCAGAATGAGCAGCTCTGAGCCTGGGCCTCCAGAGGCCATCCTGCTCTGCTCACTGTCAGGGTCCCTGAGACAGCTGTGGGATGGGGTGAACTGGCCCACTGAGTGAGGCAAATGAGGGGTCCTGTCGGTGCTCCCGCCCCAGCCAAGGGCCAACAAGGGCCAGCTATGCAACTAAGGGCCTTTGGGACCAGCCAGCTGGCTCATGTGCCAGGTAACCAGAAACACACGGCAAGACTGGCCAGAATGGGCAGAACCACCAAACTGACCCAGAGATACAGCACAATAGTAATCATCTTAAGCCTCTAAGTTTGGGGGTAGGAGGTATTAGGCAGCAGGAGCTGAAACTTGGTAAATCCTTATAGCTTCCAGTGTTATTTGGAACGACTGAAGAGAAATTATATTCTACATTACTTACTGTCGGAAAATTTCAAATGACTAGGATGCTGGCAACCAGTGAGGTTTTCCAAAATTCCTATCAAACAACACCTAGCTAGCTCATGAGTCCCGCCTGTACCCACTCATCTCCCTCAAGCACGAACCAAGTAGTGAGCAGGCGTGAGAGAGAGTGCAGGCCAGACAAGTGGCCTGCAGACAGAGGCACAAGGCCCGCAGTGCGAGAGCGGATGGGATCTCATGCGGTGAGCCAGGAGCGCCTGCTCTTGGAGCCTCCGCTTATTCCTAGTGGGAGTTCAAGACATCTTCACTAAATCACAACAAAAGGATTTAAGAAATAAACACAAAGATACTTTTAGTTCCCTCCCTTGTGTAAGTCATAGTTTTTTGGTGCCATCTCAGGAACCCTAGGCTGGGGGACCGCAAGGCTGGGGCCTAATGAGGCCCTGGGCCAGCCCTGCACTTTGTCATTCATTGGACGTGGGCCGGCACCTGAGCCTCATACCCCAGCTTTACAGAATGAATGCTGGGTTTTGTAAACACGGGTTTCCATGGGAGGGAGGTCAGCAATCAGCTGGTGGGGGCAGCCCTGAGGCCTGAGGGACAACAGGAGACAGTGACTCACCAGGTCCAGGCTCCCCGCAGAGGACACAGAGCCCTGGGACTCTCGGCGACACAGGCCTCCATTGGCATGCAGGGGGTCTTAACGGGGGAAACACAGTGACTCATGTCAATCAGAGCCCCATCTATTTGGTCATATCTCCCAACCCTCTGCCCTCTTAAAGCTAAACAGATGTAGCGACGCCAGAAAGCCCCTCCCAAGCACCGCCTCGCCTTGCCTGGCAGAGATGAGTCTCATGTGTCTTCCTAACCCTGGAAGGGGCCAACGCGGCTCTTCCTACCATGCAGCAGAGATGCCACCCTCTGCCCTGTCCACTACCACATCCTGGCTCCAAAATGTGCTTGGCTCATGGCAGGTGCCCAACCAGTCACATCAGTACGTGCAGCTCCACAGCACGCATGCAGGTGCATGTCCTAGCTGGGCCTCTCCTCCATTTGATCTGGAGTTTTCATCCCCAGGTGTAGTCTCTGGGCCTAACTGCAAACCCCTCACTGTGGCAGCAGCCAGCGCTCTCAGTTGGATGCGGCCTCTGACCCACTCAGTCCACGTCCTTTTCCTCTGACATCCTGACATGACTCATAATCAAGTGTCAATTATCACCAACCTCAACTAAATACATTCTTAGGCTAAGCTACAAATCACGAAAATTCTGACACTCAAAGGGCTTAAAACAGAACCTGCTGTCAAACCATGCTGCTGCACATGGCCTCTGGGGCCTGAGCAGGGAAGAGAAGGCAGCTCCCAGACCCCCTGCCTCCAGCCTGCGGCCACCTTCCATAACAACAGATACCTAGGCCAAATCCTACGCCAAGATCAGAATGTGCTAGTTCTGGGGTGTGCAGTCAGGGTTTTATTTTTTGGTTTGCTTTGTGTTTTTAGAGACAAAGCCTCGCCGTGTCCCTCAGGCCGGAGCGCAGTGGCACGATCGTGGCTCGCCGTGTCCCTCAGGCTGGAGCGCAGTGGCACGATCGTGGCTCACCGTGTCCCTCAGGCCGGAGCACAGTGGCACGATCGTGGCTCGCCGTGTCCCTCAGGCCGGAGCGCAGTGGCATGATCGTGGCTCGCCAGGTCCCTCAGGCCGGAGGGCAGTGGCACGATCGTGGCTCGCCGGGTCCCTCAGGCCGGAGGGCAGTGGCACGATCATAGCTCACTGCAGCCTCCAACTCCTGGGCCCAGGCACTCTTATTCCTACCTCAGCCTCCCCAATAGCTAGGGCTACTGGTGTGCCACCACACTTGGCCAATTTAAAAATTTTTTTTGTAGAGGTGAGTGTCTTGCTATGTTGCCTAGACTGGTGTTGAACTCCTACACTCAGCTCATCTCCACATCTAGGCCTCCCAAAGCACTGGAATTTAAAGGCATGAGCCACCATGCCCCACTGCTATCAAGGATTCAGTTTTTTTTTTTTTTTTTGAGATAGAGTCTTGCTCTGTTGCCCAAACTGGAGTGTAGTTCTCAGTTAACTGCAACCTCTGCCTCCCAGGTTCAAACAATTCTCATGCTTCAGCCTTCTAAGTAGCTGGGACTACAGGCGTCCACCACCACACCCAGCTAATTTTTTCTTTTTCTTTTTTTTTTTGAAACAGAGTCTCAATCTGTTGCCCAGCCTGGAGTGCAGTGGCACGATCTTGGCTCCTGCAATCCCGACCTCCACCTCCTGGGTTCAAGTGATTCTCCTGCTTCAACCTCCCGAGTGCTGGGATTACAGGCATGCACCATCATATGTGGCTAATTTTGTTGTTTTTAGTAGAGACAGGGTTTTGTCACATTGGCCAGGGTGGTCTTGAACTTCTGACCTCAGGTGATCTGCCCACCTCAGCCTCCCAAAGTGCTGGGATTACAGGCATGAGCCACCTACCTGGCCCCTCTTATTTTATTTATTTATTTATTTTTTGTATTTTTAGTAGAGCCTTACCATGTTGCCCAGGCTGGTCTCTAACTCTGGAGCTCAGACAATCCGCCTGCCTCAGCCTCCCAAAGTGCTGGGATTACAGGTGTGAGCCACCACACCCAGCCCTATCAGGGTTATAAAAGCCCTTTTCGGATCCGCCAGGTGTGGGGACAAGGGCAAGTGTCTGGAGTGAACACTCCCTCATGTCCCAGGTACTCGGGAGGCCTGGCCCCATCTAATAAGACGGTGTCTGTCTCCCAGGTGGAGTCCCACAAAGGCGAACTCTACTACTCCCAGCTACCTTTGCTTAGAGAAGGGCACCTTGCAGCATGGCCTGGAGCTCAGGGCTGCCCACGCCAAGCCCATGCCCTCGCCAGTGTCTCCCTCCATGCCCCGGGCACAATGCTGCCCCATGCAGGCGGGGAGCAGCCATGCACCAAGGGCTTGGCAAGGACAGCAGGCACAAGAGCTGCAGCAGGGGAGCACAGAGCGCCCCGCTCACCAGCCTCCGCCAGGGCTGTACCGGCTGTGCTAGCACAATCACGTCACTGCCTGATTTAAACTTGGAGACCACCAGCTTAGCACCAGCCCACTACCTTCAGGCAGGACACTCATTCCTGAAAACCAATCCCTTTCTCAAAAATCTCTAGAGAAGAAAATCTTCCCAGCTCTCCCCTGTGTGCTTTTCAGCACCTGGTACAAAATGGCCTCATCTTTGCCAGCCTTCAGCATGGGCATCTCCATGACCTCTGCCCTGCCACCCACCAACACCAGCAGGCTAGCGTCTAGAGCTCAGCCAGGAGCCACCAAGGGCCCTGTGGCCCCGCCCCTGGTGCCCTGGGAGCCATCTCTCTGTCTAACTTTTGTTACAGGGAGTCTCAGATATGCACAAGAGAAAAAAGGGACACAGCATCCAGAACGGGCAACCCCCAATATCCAATACCAAACAATCTTAGCTTGAAAAGTGCTCGCTACTCCACTGCTACACTCAAGAACACCACGCATGTGTAAAAAGCACAGCGACACTGACAGCTACCCAGGAAAAAGCCCCGGAGAGAACCAAGCTGCCATCAGGGTAGACGCCCAATAGCACATTTGTGTGTTCCTGTTTTCACTTGATTGTGTTTTCCAAATTTTCTACCAGAAGCACCTGTTCCTTTTATAGTGAAAAGCAGGAGAGGACACAGATGTTCAGCCGCCACTGTGGGGGGAAAGGCCTGAGGTGGGAATAGGCTGGAGCGTACAGAGCCCTTTTCTCTGGAAGACTGTGACGCAGCCCTACTGCCCTCTGGCTGGCTGACAGGTCGTGTCCCTAGGCACAGCGGCACTCCTCAGTTTCTCAGACAAGTTTCCTCGACCTGCTGGCCAGGCCTCTCACTGCACACATGGCCCAAGGTCATCACCAACCCCAGGGCAGCAGCCTGGGTGGGGACGCGGCTGGCTGGCCTGGACATCACAGCCCAAGGGCCACCCCACAAACCGTCTGTGTGGTCCCCGTGCTCTCTCTTCTTCTGGGACCTCCCAGTGCTCCTGGTCCGCGACCACAAGAAAAACGCGCCTTTCCGCTTCTTCTCGCTGTCCTCATCTCCCAGCTCTTCGTTCAGGGATCGCCCGGATTTTGATTTTCCATTTAACTGTCATCAAATGGAAACCTTGGTTAAAACGCTGTGAAGTTATTTTACTATTATATAAGTGCAAAGGAGACAATACTGAGCTGTAACACAAGCACTCTATGGGATGGTATCGATGCTTCTGAGGGTCATAGTGTGGTCCTGACAGGACTCCAGAAACACAGCTGGAACTTTCCAGCATGGAGCGTCACCCGCCACTGGTGAAGAAGCCGACAGGGCCTCTCTTTACCTCCCATAGAACAGCTCTCAGCTGATGACACACAGCCCACAGGGGTGTGAGGCCAGCCTCGGGGAGGTCACCTTTTTTGGCGTGGACACACTGGAGTGTTCTGAACCGAGGCTGTGCTTGGAGGCCGGGCTGCTGGGGACCTCCTGCGAGTCTGGGAGTGCTCGGCCCTCCACTTCCGCCAGGATGCACTCCTGGTACAGCGGGGACTTCAGAAAGCGAGTGTAGCTATCAAACTTCATGAGATTGAAGATCTGGGAGGAGACGTAAGGCAGGACAATCACAGGAGGACCCGGACCTGCGGCCGCAGGTTCAGGGCTGCGTGGCAACCTGTAGGCCACCACTGGCCCAGTTCCAAAAGACACCATTTCAGCCCACCTTCCCCGCCAGCCCTGAGGGTACTACAGAGTTATTTCCAGTGTGCCTTCATATCTGAGCCTTCTGTCTCATCAAAAACCAGCCTTTATCACTCTTAAAATTAGTGAATTCTGACAACTTACAGAAGCCAGCAGCATGAGCAGACTCCGGAGAACTTTTATTTTGTTAAATAAGATTAAAACCAAAAGCGACTGGGATCTAACAGCAGACTGCCTTGAAAATGTCACCCTACGCTTCTGCGAACATCACCCACGTGGCACAGTGACATGCAGAGGCACGGCTCAAACAGCATGGGGCCTTGTGCGCATCACCACAGTGAAGTCCCGAACTGCAAAACCACACATGCGATACGCCATCACCATGAAGGTGTCATTTCACACAAATGCACACGTACAATGTGAAGAGCCGGGTCACTGCGGACAGGCACAATGTGGTTCAAGACTTCTTACTTCATGGCTCTGCTGAGACCCCCACTTCCTGTCTGCGTTTCTCTACCCACATCTGTGATGCTCTCAAAACACTGACCCGCCTGGTAGCATGTGTTCTTTGAAAGTGGACCATATAGGCCGAGCCTTAGCCTGGGCTCCCCACAAGCTCCCGCAGCCTGGGGTTACCTGGAGCTGCTGCTCCTTGAACATGTCCGGGTGAGGTGCACGGAGGACATCATCTGCTAGCTGGGCCTGGCTGTCGATGTTGACTGGGGTGGTGGCTTTGCTGCACAGAAACTTACTGAAAATCTCCCGGGCCCTGTAGGAAAGCTGACAGGAAAGGCGCCTGAGCAGCCCTGGACAGCTTCCTCTCCCCACGCTAGTGCTGCATGCCAAGGCCCAACACCCCCGGGCACGACAGATGTGTTCTCATGGCCCCAGGAAATACCTCTTGCTTGAATAAATAACAGTGCAGCCAGAATGCAGCAGCACTGAATGGGCTCCCCAACGATTGTTTAAATGGATACTGAAAGTGTCCCAAAGGCCTGGGCTAGCCCAGCAGCAGCTGTGCAGAGGCAATACTGCTGTGTGTCGATAGGCACACGTGTCTTAGCGAGGTGAGAGCACAGGCCCGCTCGAAGCATTGCAAGCAGATGAAAGTGGCCCCAGAGCCTGGAAGCGAGGCCACAGGCCGACTGAGCAAACAGCAGCCAGACCAGGCGGAGGCATCCTCCAGGCTTCTCCTGCACCTCCCACCAGGTGCAGGGGGAGAAGCTATGAAACCCATGGCCTGGGATGCTCTCCTGCCTCACATTTTCTTTCAAATTCCCCTAAATACACATTCCTTCCTCTGAATTCCAACACACTGAAAGACAACCCATCTGCCAGTAAAAGCTGTGGCTGAGGGCGTTTATACAAACCATGTTTAGGCAAAATTAAATATCATGTATATTTAAAAATTTATTCTGAAAAAGAAACGATTTTTTTCAAGCCATGTGAAAATATTTAACATCCATTTTCCAATGCTCTAGATACTCGGTGCGCGCTAAGCCAGCCTCGAATGAGACCACGCTGCTCTCCCACAGCCCCTACTTCTCAGTGTGGACTTACCTCTTTTTTGTCATGTGCAGGAACATGATTAAAATATTCACAGGCCTGCCAGAATAAAATGTTTTCTTCACTGAATTCTTTCCTTAGAAAATCCTAAGAAAAACACCATTCATTAACATTGACACAGGGTCCCACTTTCTTCTTACTTCCCTTCTACAGAAACCATGGGGTCACAAGCTGCTTGGGGAGCTGCCCAAGGACCTTGAGAGAGAAACCTCATTGCTTCTCAGCACTTTACAGAACCGTGCTGCTGCTTCCAGCCGTTTTCCCAAAAGCAAAACATCTCTTTGAAGAGTTGGCAGCAGGCACCTGGCTCCTGAATGCACACAGGAAGCTCCAGTGTTGTGAGCTGCAGAGAGACCCCGGCAGAGATCAAGAAGGCTGGGGACTCTCCCTGGGGCAGAACCAGAGGCAGGACTCAACCCACCCTCCTCTGGGCTCTTGAGAGGGCAGCGGTCCAGGGAGGGGAGACCCGTGCCACAGAGCTGCTCAGGGCCCGCAGGGTGCCGCTGTCTCTAGGGCGGGCTGCAGATCCTGCTCCATTGTCTCTGCAGAGCCCAGACTGTCCCGCTGGCCCCAGCTCTTCCCCACTCACAGAGAAGTAGCGGACACCAACAGGGTCCTGTAGCAGGCGCTCAAAGGACACAGCCCAGCTGGCGACCCTCCTCTCACGCAGGCGCCGGCAGCTCTGCACGCTGGGGAGGCTGGCATTGCTGCTCAGGCTGTTGTTGCTCACGCAGTCCTTCAGGTCAGCACCCGTCAACTCTGCGGGACCAGCACAGACAGCACCTGCACCCCGGCCCTCCGCCCTAGCCCAGCGAGCGCTCTGCCCACCCATGGGAGGCCCCGGGACACGCAGCAAGCTCTGTTCCCTCCAACACCTGTTCAGTTCAAACAGGCAGGGAATGAAACACAGACCCCAGCCTGTGTGTCTCCACATGTATGCACGTGAGCACACACACACATTCACATGTGCATGCTCACACAATGCCCTTACACGCACACTCATACACTCACACATGCACACTCGCCCGAACAACACAGTCACAGGGTTGAACAGGAAAAGCAACTAACCTTACACAAAAACATGAGCACACAAGGGGCACTAAGACCACAAGGGGCACTAAGACCATGCACAGCAGGGAGGCACTGCCCAAATGGACTGGGAGCAAAAGCAGCTGGGCGCCGTGGACTCCATGCGTGTTATGTCCCAACCCGGGGTGCCCTCGGGGGAGAGTGCGCAGTCTAAGGGGGCACGAGGCTCACCCTCCGGATGCGGAGCCCACATACCCGTGAGTGCACACTGCTCTGCATGTAGGCTCCTTCTCAACACAAAATGCTCAGGCACAGTGTCCAGAGCTGGGCCCCCAGCCACGCATGTCAGCCTAGCAACTTATCTATGGGGGACCTGACATGAGATATGGCACAGCACGCACCCTAGGATGCCGGCTCCTGCCTGACATGTCTGCAAAATGGCCCTTAATGGACTTTGGTTCCCAGCATCTTCTAAGCTCTTGAATAAAGAGAAGGGAGGTGCCCAGGAAGTCCCCATTCATCACCCTTGTCCACCTGATGCGAGCAGTGTTGTGGACATCCCTGTCCCTGAGTGGGCAGCCTGGCCTGAGCCCAAGAGGAAGGGATACTGCCCATTGTGAGCCCAGCCTCAGGGACTGCCACTCACTCTGCTGGAGCACATGCGTCTCCTCTGTGAGCATAGTGTGTCCCACAGGCGCTGTCCTTAGCCGCCAGCTGAGCCACGCCCTGCTGACCACAGATGACATGTGAGAGGGTGGCTGGCCACTAAACCTGTGCTGTTAGGAGGCCCTGGGCTTTGGGCTTGGTTTTCTGCTGCAGCTTTATGGAACACAGCTGACTGACAGAGCAGCCTCACAGAACCTTCTCAGCAGCATCATAAAATATGCTATGTTTCCCTCCTGCTCCTTCACCAGCCTCCTGCAGCACAGTGTGCAGGATAAGCTGCCCAGGCTGGCACTGTCTCAAAGTCGCGGCCACAGGACTGATCCCAGTGGACAAGTTAACTGGGTCCAGCTCCAGGCTAACAATTAAAATACATCTTGGTGGCTCATGCCTATAATCCCAGCACTTTGGGAGGCTGGGGCAGGTGGATCACCTGAGGTCGGGAGTTTGAGACCAGCCTGGCCAACATGGCGAAACCCCGTCTCTACTTAAAAAAATACAAAATTAGCCAGGCATGGTGGTGCATGCCTATAATCCCAGCTTCTCGGGAGGCTGAGGCAGGAGAATTGTCTGAACCTGGGAGGCGGAGATTGCGGTGAGCTGAGATCGCGCTGAGCTGAGATCGTGCCATTGCACTCCAGCCTGGGCAACAGGGGCGAAACTCCAACTCAAAAATAAATAAATACATAGGACAGAGATCCAAGATGGCCGACTAGCAGCAGCTCAGGATTGCAGCTCCCAGTGAAGGTACAGGGAGTGAGTGGACGCCAGACTTCCAGACGAATTTTTGTTGCCTACGGACCAGGAGTTTCCCAGCGGAGGAGCCCCACGGGTCGCCAGCGCGACTCTTTTGGCCGGAGCAGCGGATCTCAGTGCGGAGTATGCGGGACTGGGTGCCCTCTTGGTTGGCGTTTGGAGCTCCAGGAAGGCAGAGTCGCCCATTCAGCTGTTTGAAAGGGGGACTAAAGCCGGGAGCCAGACCGGGAGATTCCCGGGCAAAAAAGCGCCACGAATCTCAGCTCTGCTGTTTCAGCCCCCGCAGTCACCGCATGGGAAATTGCATAGATCCCGGCGCCTTTTCGGCAGGCGACTGGGGCACCTGGGAGAGAATCGGCCGTTCAATTAAGAAAAGAAAAAAAGGGGGCTCCGAGGCGGGGAGCCAGGTGATCGGGCTCAGCTGGTCCCACCCCCACAAAAAAACAGCAATTGGAAACGCAGACAGTTGAGAGTTTCACAGCAAGCACAGCTGAACCTGGGAAGGTCCAGCTCTGTAGGGGCGGGGCATCCGCCAAAGGAAAACAAAGAAACAGAAATAACATCACCACCAACAAGCTGGACATCCACTCAGAGACGCAATCTGAAAGTCAGCAATTACAAAGACAACAGGTGAATAAATACACAAAGATGGGAAGAAACCAGCGCAAACAGGCCGAAAACATCCGAAACCAGAATGCCTCTCCTCCTTCAGGGGATCGCAGCTCCTCATCAGCAAGGGAAGAAGGCCTGGTGGAGAATTAGTGTGATGAATTGTCAGAATCAGGCTTCAGAAGGTGGCTAATAAGAAACTTCTGTGAGCTAAAAGAACATGTTCTAATCCAATGCAAAGAAACTCAGAACCTTGAAAAAAGGTTTGACAAAATGCTAACGAGAATAGACAATTTAGAGAGGAATATAAGTGAATTAATGGAGCTAAAAAACACAATATAAGAACTTCGTGAAGTATGCACAAGTTTTAATAGTTGAATTGATCAAGCAGAAGAAAGGATATCAGAGGTCAAAGACCAACTCAATGAAATAAAACGAGAAGACAAGATGAGGGAAAAAAGGGTAAAAAGGAATGGGCAAAGTATCCAAGAAATATGGGACTATGTGAAAAGACCTAATCTACGTTTGATAGGTGTACCTGAATGCGACGAAGAGAATCAATCCAAGCTGGAAAATATCCTTCAGGATATTATTCAGGAAAACTTTCCCAACCTAACAAGGCAGGATAATATTCAACTCCAGGTAATAGAGAGAACACCACAAAGATATTCCTCAAGAAGAGCACCCCCAAGGCACATAATTGTCAGATTCACCAGGGTTGAAATGAAGGAGAAAATACTAAGGGCAGCCAGAGAGAAAGGTCAGGTTACCCACAAAGGGAAGCCTATCAGACTGACAGCAGATCTCTCAGCAGAAACTCTACAAGCCAGAAGAGAGTGGGGGCCAATATTCAACATCCTTAAAGAAAAGAACTTTCAACCCAGAATTTCATATCCAGCCAGCCTAAACTTCATAAGTGAAGGAAAAATAAAATCTTTTCTGAACAAGCAAGCACTCAGAGATTTCATCACCACCAGGCCTGCTTTACAAGAGCTTCTGAAAGAAGCGCTACACTTGGAAAGGAACAACCAGTATCAGCCATTCCAAAAATATACCAAAAGGTAAACAGCATCAACATAATGAAGAATCTACATCAACTAATGGGCAAAACAGCCAGCTAGCATCAAATGGCAGTATTAAACTCACATATATTATTATTAATCCTAAATTTAAATAGACTATTATGCCCCAATTAAAAGACACAGACAAGCAAGCTGGATAAAAAGCCAAAACCCATTGGTATGCTGCATCCAGACCCATCTCACATGCAAGGATATACAAAGACTCAAAACAAAGGGATAGAGGAAGATTTACCAACCAAATGGAGAGCAAAAAAATAAAAAAGATAAAAAGCAAGGGTTGCAATTCTCGCCTCTGATAAAATAGACTTTAAAGCAATAAAGATCAAAAGAGGCAAAGAAGGACAGTACATAATGGTAAAAGGATCAATGCAACAAGAAGTAATGATCCTAAATATATACGCACCCAATGCAGGAGCACCCAGATACATAAGGCAAGTTCTTAACGACTTATAAAGAGACTCAGACTCCCACACAACAATAGTGGGAGACTTTAACATCACATTGTCCATATTAGACAGATCAACGAGACAGAAAATTAACAAGGATATCCAGGACTTGAACTCAGACCCGGAACAAGTAAACTTAATAAACATTTATACAACTATCCACCCCAAATCCACAATACATTCTTATCAGTACCACATCACACCTACTCAAAAAGTGACTATATAATTGGAAGTAAATCACTCCTCAGTAACTGCACAGCATTTCACAGGTTTCAATGAAATATTGCTTGGCTGCTTGTTTGTTATTTTCCTCCTTTATTCCTTCCTGTCTCCATTGTTAAGCACAATTATTGGCATAAAAGAGGTTTTCAATACCCATTTTTAGACTGCATTCTAGCCTGGGCAATAAAGCAAGACTCCTGTTCTCTCTCTCTCTTTCTCTTCCTCTTTTTTTCTCTCTTTCATTCTTTTTTTCTTTCTTTCTCGCTTTCTTTTTTCTTTCTCTTTTTTTCTTTCAAAAAAAAAGAAACATCTACAATCTATTCTCTCTGAAACCTGCCTCCTTTTGGCTTCATCTGCATGATAAAAATTTGGTCTCCATAACCCTTTATCCTAACCCAGACATTCCTTTCTATTGATTCTAGGACTTTAGATAATAACTCTTACAACCAATTGCCAATCAGAAAATCTTTGAATCTCTCTGTGACCTGGAAGCCCCTGTGTCAGATGTCCCGCCTTTCTGGACTGTACCAATGTTCTACTTATATATATTGATTGACATATTTTGTCTCCCTGAAATAAATAAGTAAATAAATAAAACACATCTTACTAGCAGCAACCAGGAAGAGGGTCAGTGAGGCGGCACTGACTCCACTCTGGTAGAAACAACACTAAACCTTGTAGATTAAGCCCAGTCTGCAGACGTGCTCTAGGCAACAGGCAGAGGCCTGGCCAGAGGGCTTCCAAGGGGGACACGGTGTGGGCCCTGCTAATATAGAGAAAAGTGGACCCCTAGGGACCAGGAGAGCAAGCCAGGGATTTGATCCAACAGCATCCGTAATGGTCAGCAAGGCAGCCAGAGGCCATGCTTGGCAGGAGTCATCCAAAGTGCAAAGAGCATTTAGATTAAAAAAGAAAAAGTCAAAGAATAATCAAATAAGTTAAACTACTATAGAAAAAAATTAAAATAAAACTGAAAGGAAGTTCTAGGATAGGATAGAAACGCACAGTGTGAATGTTTCCTTGAATCCACCATGCTGTAGATCTGCTATCTGTGAGATAGAATGTGTGACCGCAGAGGCCGCCAGCAGGCACTGAAGGCTCAAAGGTCTGCGCTGGGGCTGCGGTGGGAGGTGCAGCACGCCCTGAGAGGACGCACACTGGCGCTCACACTCAGGACAGGGCGGCCAAGCCAGGTGTCCTGGGACCAAGGACAGAAGGATGGGGGCTATGTGAGGCTCCCTCTGTACCCAGCATCTCTGCCACCATGTCTACAGAACCATCTGGAAATGCCTTGCTTAAAGAATCCCAACATCCAAAACTTCCCACATGGCAAGACCCCCGTTCTGCCTGTAAGTCAGGTGTGAAGCTCTCACGCATACACTCACTTGCACACCCACTCTCTCTGGAGCAGGGGTCCTGGGAGGAGGCCCACTCTCTGTGCTCGCCTAGTGTCCTGTCACCAGGGGATGGGGGGACAAAACATCACAGGCAGGAATTCTCTCTAAACGGACATATCACACCAATACTTGCCTACGGGTGTCTTGTTAGCACTACACAGTGGAGCGTGAAGCTCCTGTGGAAAGCTACACGGGAAACGAGGGGAACAAATGAGACGAGCAACAGGGCCAGGCCAGGCCGACCTAACACGTGAGCACACACAGACCCCAATCCCAAACACACAGGGCCAGGCCAACCTAACACGTGAGTGAGCACACACAGACCCCAATCCCAAACACGCAGGGCCAGGCCGACCTAACAAGTGAATACACACAGACCCCAATCCCAAACACACAGGGCCAAGCCAACCTAACACGTGAGCACACACAGACCCCCAATCCCAAACACACAGGGCCAGGCCAACCTAATACATGAGCACACACAGACCCCAATCCCAAACACGCAGGGCCAGGCCAACCTAACACGTGAATACACACAGACCCCAATCCCAAACACGCAGGGCCAGGCCAACCTAACATGTGAGCACACACAGACCCCAATCCCAAACACGCATGGGACAAAATCAGTGTCACTCGCAGGACACAACAGAGAACAGAAACAGACCCTGAGTGTCTCAGTCATAATCAGGGTAGTGGGTGGGATGTGTGGGGAAGATGACCTCTGAAACCAGTCTAGTTGGGTCTCTTCCTTCCAGCATACACTGAAGCAAATCCCAATGAATCAAAGATTTCAATGGAAATTAGAGAAATACCAGAAGAAAATGTGGGATAATTTTTTAAAACATTGGAGTGAGGAAAGCCTCCAGAAGGAAGACATGAATCCCAAGCCACGAAGACAGCACTGATACGGTGCACGGCACAGAGGCGCAAATCTCAATAGGGAGAAGCACCATGAGCCAAGTCCCCAGACAGGAAACTGTGGGGCACAGGTGGTGGGCGGGCTCCCTTTCTACATCAGATCACCCATACTCCAAGAAGTAAACCATCAACAAACCAAAAGGAAAAGAGGTCCAGGTGGCCACCAAGTAGGAGAAGGCACCTGGACACTCACAGGCGTGCCAGCTTCACCACAGAACGCAGGCCATGAGCCGAAGCCTCAAGTGGTTTGCAGCCATCCTCCTGGTCAAGATCATGGTGTCAGCGACGTCTGGGCCAAGAAGCACCTCCTGCACTGCTGGGAGGAGCAAGCGCAGATCGAGCCCTCTGATGACACTGACCATGCCCAGAACCAGCTCCTGCTGCTGGGGTGCGCTTGTTCATCAGCCACGGGGAAGGTGCAGGACGTCCAGCCCAGTGCTGGGAGATGGAAGACCAGAGATGGCTGGACGTCCCCCGGCACAGGACACGAAATGGCATGCCCTGTCTCAGAAACAGGCTCGGGTGTTGGTCCTGCTCCGTGTCCATTCCAACACACAGGCACACACTACCTATGTAAAAATACGATCAGGCAGGCTGGATGCCGTGGCTCATGCCTATAATCCCACCTCTTTGGGAAGCCAAGACAGGAGGATCACTTGAGGCCAAGAATTTGAGACCAGCCTGGGCAACATAGCAAGACCCTGTCTCTACAGAAAATGAAAATAAGTTAAAAATTAGCTGGACGTGGTGGTGCGCACCGGTGATCCCAGCTACTACAGAGGATGGCTTGAGCCCAGATTTCCAGGCAGCCATGTCACTAACCTTGCTATATTTTATGCTGACAAATGAGGCAATCCTCATGAATGAAGTATCTGCATTATGAGCACCATGAGGTTTTTCCAGCTTTTTTTCCTGAGACAATAGATGTTGGCTAAGAATTGAGAGGGAAATAGAAGTTAACTGGCCTCCAGGTAGCAAGGGAGAGCTTCCATGCCTGGACAAGCCATGCTGAGCCGGGTAGAGCAGCAGGGGGCCCGCACCGAGCAGCACGCAGTTTACCCTGGGGGCCAGTGATGAGCAAGGGACAGCAGGGTCCCTCTGGCGGCCTGGAGGGTGGCCTGGGGCTGCCTAGGGGAGGCCCAGCTGAGGGGCCGTGGAGGCCAGGACAGGAAGACAGGGGAGGCAGAGAGGAAGCTGCCCCACTGCACGCTGTGGCTGGCACAGCTCAACCCTCCATGGGTGCTGACACTTTTGCTCCTCAATTCCAACATACAAGCACAGTGACGCCTGCCTCCCTTGTTGCCAGTGGAGGGGACATGGGCCTCTCCCTGGTACCACGCAGATGTCCCATACCAGCCCCCAGGCCTACCTCCCCTGTTCCCTGGCCACGCCCTAGGCCTTGCCGCCTCCCTCTACTCACTGATCTGGGCTCAAGCCCACCTCCCTCAGCAGTGGGGCCAGCCACCCACAGGGCTGTTCCCGGTTCAAGCGCCAGTGTGTTGTGGTATTAATGAATACATGAATGTTAACTGAATATAAATTTTGAGGGAAAGATAACTGGTATACTGACTAACCTCATTTTCAAAAGCTTTGGCAGATACTAATTAATTATTTTCTAAGGCTCACAAATCAATAACTGACTCTTTAAAAGTCTAATCAAGAAAGAAAAGTTAATGTATTTTAAACAGCAAATGATGACCCATCTGGTGTGCTGGGCTCCACTGTGCCAGCTGTGCCCGCCCAGTGAATCTGCATTCCCTCCCAGGCCTGTCCCCGCTTCCGCCCTTCGGGTCCTGCAGAGGGTTTCCTATACAGAAACCCACATGGCAGCCCCTCCTGAGAGGGCGCAGCCTTGAATACCGAGGAGCATGGCAGAGAGCAGACAGACGCAGGCACAGCTTGGGGGCCGTGTGCGTGTCAAGCCCTCTGCTGGACCTGCCCAGGCTGCAGGACCCACTCCAGTGAGAGTTGCTTTAGCTGCAAATAAACCATTTCCAAGGAAGGGACAGAGGTTCCAGTCCAGTCCGTGCTCTCCTCTGGTATTACAAAGACAGGAGGCGTGGCCTTGCCAGATGCTCCCGGCATTGCTGGAAATGAGAGCCGCGCCCCCTTCCCACAGTCTCATTTTGTAGCTTTGTGCTGACACAGTCGACTGCTGCAGCAATTCCTCTGCCGGTGTGAGGCCACAGCAAGGGGGGCCTCCACTCAGGCAAGGGAGCCTGCAGAGGAGGAAGCGAGCACATTCCCTGGAGGAGCCAGAAAGAGAAGGCTCTAGGCCACAGCCCTGGCTGCCCACGCCACCCCCGCCTAAGGATCAGGGCACAAAACTCATGACCCAGCTCCTCAGCTTCCCAGGGGCACGCATGGACGGGACCTCCGGACACACGGGCCTTCCTGAGTCCACTCACTGAGTCCAGCCATTCGTGAAAGATGTTGGAATCTCTAGCAACACACACCTTTCTTTCTTTCTTTCTTTCTTTCTTTCTTTCTTTCTTTCTTTCTTTCTTTCTCTTTCTTTCTTTCTTTCTTCCTTTCTTTCTTTTCTTTCTTTTTTTAAAGAGAGAAAGGAAGAAAGAGAAATAATTAAAAAAAAAAAAAAGAAAAAAGAAAGAAAAAATGAAGGAGAGGAAGAATGAGGAAGAGGGAGAGGGAGAGAGAACTGGGGTTTTGCTTTATTGCCCGGGCTAGAATGCAGTCTAAAAATGGGTATGCCTGTAATTGTGCTTAATAATAGATACATGAAAAAAAAATGAGGGAAGAAAGAAAATAACTAACAGCCAACCAATATTTCATTTAAACCTGTAAATAGGTGTGATGTGGTACTGATAAAAGTATATATTTTGTGTATTTAAAGTGGAGAGTTCTATAAACGTTAATTAAGTCTACTTGTTCCCGATCTGAGTTCAAGTCCTGGATATCGATGTTAACTTTCTGTCTCATTGATCTGTCTGATATTGATGTTGAAGTCTCCCACTATTATTGTGTGGGAGTCTACGTCTCCTTATAAGTCTTATATATCTGGGTATTCCTGTATTGGGTGTGTATGTATTTAGGATCTTTAGCTCTTCTTGTTACATTGATCCTTTTATCATTATGTAATATCCTTTTTTGCTTCTTTTGATCTTTGTTGCTTTAAAGTCTATTTTATCAGCAAAAATTACAACTCCTGCTTTCTATTTATTTATTATTTTTGCTCTCCATTTGGTTGGTAAATTTTTCTCCATCCCTTTGTTTTGAGTCTTTGTGTATCCTTGCATGTGAGATGGGTCTGGATGTAGCATACCAATGGGTCTTGGCTTTTTTTGCCTGTGACTTTGGATTGGGGGATTTAGTCGATTTAAATTTAGAATTAATAATAATATATGTGAGTTTGATATTGCAGTTTAATGTTAGCTGGCTGTTTTGCCTATTAGTTGATGTAAATTCTTGATTATGTTGATGCTCTTTACTTTTTGGTATTTTTGAGAAAGGCTGATACTGGTTGTTCCTTTCTATTTGTAGTGGTTCTTTCAGAAGCTCTTGTAAAGCAGGCCTGGTGGTGATGAAATCTCTGAGTGCTTGCTTGTTCACAAAAGATTTTATTTTTCCTTCGTTTATGAAACTTAGTTTGGCTGGATGTAAAATTCTGGGTTGAAAGTTCTTTTCTTTAAGGATGTTGAATATTGGCCCCCACTCTCTTCTGTCTTGTAGGGTTTCTGCTGAGAGATCTACTGTGAGTCTGATAGGTTTCCCTTTATGGGTAACCTGACCTTTCTCTCTGGCCGCCCTCAGTATTTTCTCCTTCATTTTAACCCTGGTGAATCCGGTGATTATGTGCCTTGAGGTTGGTCTTCTTGAGGAATATCTTTGTGGTGTTCTCTATATTACCTGGAGTTGAATGTTGTCCTGCCTTGCTAGGTTGGGAAAGTTTTCCTGAATAATATCCTGAAGCATATTTTCCAGCTTGGATTGATTCTCTTCGTCACATTCAGGTACACCTAATCAAGCATAGATTAGATCTTTTCACATAGTCCCATATTTCTTGGAGACTTTGCTTGTTTCTTTTTATCCTTTTTTCTCTAATCTTGTCTTCACATTTTATTTCATTAAGTTGGTCTTTGACCTCTGATATCCTTTCTTCTGCTTGATCAATTCGGCTGTTAAAACTTGTGCATAGTTCGCGAAGTTCTCGTGTTGTGTTTTTCAGCTCCATTAATTCACTTATATTCCTCTCTAAATTGTGTATTGTTGTTAACATTTCGTCAAGCCTTTCTTCGAAGTTCTTAGTTTCTTTGCATTCGGTTAGAACAAGTTCTTCTAATTCCCTGGAGTTTCTTATCATCCACTTTTTAAAGTCTGCTTCTGCTAATGGAACACAGTCTTTCTCCGTCAAGCCTTGTTCCGTTGCTGATGAGGAACTGTGATCCCCTGTAGAGGGAGAGGCGTTCTGATTTTGGGTATTCTCAGCCTTTTTAGGCTGGTTTCTTCCCTTCGTTATAGATTTATCCATCTGTGGTCTTTATAATTACCGTCTTTATAGTTGGGTTTCTGAATGGACGTCCAACTTGTTGATTCCCAGCGCTAAAATCTGAGCAACCCACTGCGCCGGCCAAAACAGCAACGTTAAGATTGATGGTGCTTTTCTGACTCTGCACCAAGAACCGCCGCACCAAGGCAGCGGCAAAACCGCCTCGCCGGCCACAAGAGTCGCGCTGGCGACCCGTGGGGCTCCTCTGCTGGGAATCACCTGGTGCGTGAGCAGCAAAAATTGATCTGAAAGTGTGGCATCCTCTCGTTCTCTGCGCTTTCAGTGGGAGCTACAATCCTGAGCTGCTAGTAATCAGCCGTCTTGGATCTCTCTCCCACACACCTTTCAACACATACCACATAGGTGGGCTATGGGAAAACGTCCACCCAGAATTCTTACAATCGTAAGCTCTCCTGATAAACGTTTATGATTCCATTCGGACAAAATGCATGCAGATGACTTTCGGAGAAACAAAGCCAAGCCAGGTGTGACTGCAGAGCCCTGAACACCATTTTTCTTTGCGATGTGGCTCAACACACACTACAAAAGTCGTCTCCTCTCTGACATCCACTTTCAATTATGGAGTTCACAATTCATAGCACTTTACTGTGCTCTGGAGTTGTTCTCGTCACTCGGAAAATAGTGCACAGTCGCAGAAGGCCTGACTTTGAACACTGAGCAGCACTCGCCTGAAATACAATTCCTTGCAAAAGCCACCATTCCAACCCCAGCTCCCAGGCCAGAACATGAGGGGGACAGACCACCATGTCTGTAATTCACGGGCCTGCTTGCAGAGGCCTGCCTGATTCTCAGGTGCTGAGCATGTGAGTAAAACCCACATTTGTGTTCTAAGCCAAAGAAGAAAAGACATCCACAAAACACACCCCACATCCCAACACCACTTTAGAGAACGGGCTCCAGTTTATGGTATCACTGTAGGGTTTCTTCTTTCAACTGACCCATCTGAGTCAAAGAAATGCTTTCGTGGTGAAAAAGTTTAGAACAGACTTGCTGCAAACTGGAAATGCTGCTACGTTTACATTGGTGGGTCAAACTTGTAGGTTACATGTTACAACTTTTAATCCCCTAAGATTAAAAGTCTGCAGTTAGAGTTCTGCTGCACATGGCCTGGGCCCATTATTATCTCATCCAAACCAGAATCTCAGACTCACTGACTGTTTACGTCACAATTCCCATCAGATCACAGACGCGTCACTGCACAGGCTCCCCTCCCGGCCCCTCACCCCCAACACAATCCCCCTGCGGCAAACATACCTGAAGACCACACAAGTCAGTGTGCCCCAGACAACGCGACAAGGTGCGAAGATGGGGACGAGGGACTTTACCTGGGTAGAGCTGATAAGAGCCACTGTGATGCCACTTAACCAAATACTTCCAACCATGCACCGCAAACCACCCCTCTGAGTCCATACCAGGGTCAGCCGGCACAGCCCGGGCGGCCCCGAGCAAAGGCTTGGGCCCCACACAGGGACATTGTTCCTGAGCTCACTCTCCCAGGAGGGCAAATTATTGCAGTTTCTCCAGCGATCCCAGCACACAGCTGACAAAGACGGCTCTGCCCTGCCTGCGCTCAGGCTCATGGATGGGAAGCCAACAGGAGATGTCGCACGCAGCCTTGCCGGAGAGGCATGCATTATTCACAGCAGCCCTTCAGCCGCTGCTGCCACAGAGCCTGAATTATTGAAGCTGGGCAGAGCACAGCTAGGTAACCGTGCACGCGGCATAAACGCTGCAGGTGGAACCCGGCCTCCCGACATGCTACTAACTTCAGCAATTTGTGCTTTATTAAACCAGCAGTGACAAAGAAAAGCAAAGTACTTGTAAGCTTTTTGTATAGTTACGAAGTCTTTTAACTCTTATTTCCATATGCATCTTAAATTTAAAATTTTTTAGTCCCATAAATACAAAACTTTTTTTTTTCTTTTTGGGACAGTCTTGCTCTGTCGCTCAGCCTGGAGTGCAGTGGTGCAATCTCGGCTAACTGCAACCTCCGCCTCCTGGGTTCAAGCAATTCTGTCTCAGCTTCCCGAGTAGCTGGGACTACAGGTGCCCACCACCACACCCAGCTAAAAACCTATATTTTTAAAAAGCAGGTAATCACTCAGACAGCACGTTATCAGGAATATGTATTTAGTTAGGAAATAAGCAACCATACCAAACTGGACCACCTGTGAACTATAAGGAACATGTTTACATCAAAGCAAAGTATGCCAACCTGCAGACATTTCTGACATGCCCACCACATAGGTGGCCCCTTTCTGGGGTGGGGTGCCACACCCACTTCTGTTCCTCCTGCCCACAGGCCAAGGAGGGCCTGATCCCTGAGAGGATCTCCTGGGTCCTCGAGGGTTAGGAAACGTCCACTAACACCGAAGGTGAAGCCCGGCAACATTCCCTGGGGAGGGTGGGTGACACAGCCTCCGTTTTTCTAGGGCATTGCGGTCTCTGCAGCTAGGACACAAGCAGTCTGACAGCAACGCAGGAATGGGCGTGGCCATCCCACGGACACTAGTACACAAAGCTGGTGCTGGGCGGGGCTTAGTTGGAGGTGTCATTTGCTGACCCCATCTACTGACTCCTGGATGAACACTGCCACATAGGCAGCTCTAACTTGATGGTAGTTCCACTAAAAAGGCATCAAATCCAGCTCAACATTTTCCAAGAAAAAAGTCCTGAAAAGGCTGCAGAAGATGGAGCTTGGCCTCATCCAGCCCACCCTTCCATCATGTGCTTGTTGGCCTCCAGTTTCTGAGGTGCAGGAAGCCCTTCTCCACAGCTCAGAGGGTGGCCCAGGCAGGAGGTGGGGTGCAGGCTTTGAGCCCGCCTGGCCTGAGCTCTGAGCGTGGGTTCTGTGCTCGTTTCTGGCTGGCCCCTTTGGTGGGGCCCTACAATCCTGTGGGCCTCAGTCCCCGTGTCCAAGTACAGCTGGCAGAGGCTTGCAGGGCTGCCGTGAGGACCAGGAGAGTGAAGGCAGGCAAGCGGCCAAAGCCCCGACGTGAGAGCTGTCAATGCAGCTAAATGTGCTTTTGGGGGAGCCAGGACACACATCACCGAGATGCCACAGGAACCCTTGTTCACACCAAAATCACCCCTTTCCTAGGCAATGTGCACCATCCTTTTGGGGGAGCAACTTTTTATTTTGAAATAATTTCAAACTTGCAGAGAAATTACAAGGATAATAAAAGGGACCCCCATATCCATTTACCTGGATTCACCAAATGTCCGCATTCTGCCAGCTTGCTGTGTCATTCTCCCGCTTCCGCCCATTCTCCCTTCCTCTAAACACACACCCACACACACACACAACGTTTTTCCAGACTATCTGAGATCAAGTTGGAGATGGTGTGCCTCTTTGCCCCTGCACATGTCAGCGTAGAGTTCCTAAGAATGTGGACATTCCCTTTCATAACCAAGTAGTCAGGAAATGTAACAAGCCATCTTCCAATTTCATCTTTCAATTTCGTGTCCTTTCCAGCTCTTTTCCCCAGGGCAGGGTGGAACTCAGGGTGGCTGCTGCCGTGTGTCTGTGGTCTCCTTCCATCTGGAACATTCCCTAGCCTCTCTGTGGTTCTAACCCTGATGGAGGCCAGTTATTTTTAGGACTGCCCCTCAGTTTGGGCTCGGCTGATGTTTCTGTGTGACTGGCTGGAGTGCCCCAGAAGCCATGAGGTGTCCCTCCAGGACCTCCTCTGAGGAGGCGCATGGTGTCAGTTTACTGCAGGGTGGGTGATACTGGCTCTCATCACATGGCTGGGGCATGAGGTTTCCCTACTGTCGTTTCTAGGGTTCCCTGGTGATAATAAGCTTTGTGCTGAACTCCTCTGAGGCTCTGTAAGTGTCTTGCTCCCCATCAGCCCGAGTCCACTTCAGCCCCCTCTGATGGTTTCCTAGTGCATTGTTCAGCCACATTCTGCTCTAGGAGTCCCCTCCCATTACTACAAAGCCATTCACCTGCGTTAGTGTGGACTCACTGGGTCTTTGTTTTAGCCCACGGCTCATACTCCATGAAAACCTTTCTTTTTTGGAAGCTCAGTCCCTCCTTCAGGCTGGCACCTGTATCCTGCTCATGTGTCCTCATCATGCCTTGAGCACTGCCTTATTTTCTGGTGAAAAAAAAAGCAAAGCTCCAGTTTCATTCCGTGTTTTCCCCATTCCAGCCCAGGAATTAGTCTTTGTTCAGGGAACCTGACTCCCTCTACAGAAAAGATGTATTAGACACCAAAATCTGGACATGCGGGTGCTCACTGCTACTGGGGTTTCCCTGCCTCTAGCCCCACCCCAGTGGACAGAGCTGGGAAATGTAGATGCACACACACACACACACACACACACCCCACTATGTCTATTTCTCCATCCACACATCTCGCTATCAAAAGCCATCAGTTCATACTGATGCCTCCAACACCAGCCCAACACCCTGAGCACATCCTTGCTTCCTCTTCTGTCTCTGTAACTCCCTGCTGGCAGTGGGGAACTGGCCCCAGGAGCTCTGATGTGTCTGTCCCTGTGCTCAAGCCTGGCACACACAGAAAGCAGCTTAAGAACAAGTGACCCACACCCCTGCATAGACAGACCTACTTACTCACCCAGCTTAAAACCATACAATCTATTATTTAAAGCCTATCGCTTCTCGGCCTTTTGGCTAAGATCAAGTGTAGTGTATTTAAAGCCTGCACGTGTTCACCAAAATGAATTTGTGCTCCCTTTAAAACAGCCAGGCCTTGTGAACACCTGCCCTGAGGTCACTACAGTGGCAAAATCCAGTTCTAGGGAAAATCCCCACATGGACACTTATGCCCCAGGACAATCCTTCTGTCTCTGGCTGCCATCAAGTGGTTGATCACATCGTCTTGAGTATGTCTGTGCCTTGGTTTTCTCAAGGAAGAGGACTAATCTTTGCAGGGCTTGGGGCAAGTATAGACGAAGGTTCTTACACCATACGTCTAAATGCTGGAAAATTACAACAGAGGCTAACACGTTGTTAAGTAAGCTATACTCCATCTTGCTACCCTCAAACAACCCGGAAGGCCAGGTTTAATTCACAATTCTGGAACCTGCCTAAGTTCTGCACAGAAGCATTGTTGTGTAGGGAGGGCTGCCACAGCCCACAGCGCCCCCCCCGACTTCCTTAACTTCACACCCCAGCTACATACTCTTCAGTTTTATATCCAAATTTTGTCACATTACCCCACATCAATAGCCTTCTTTGGGCCTAAGAATATCTATTTCATTCCCTGGTTATCAACCAGGAGATGCTTTTCAAATTTAAAGTAATGAGGCCTTTCTTCCCAGAGAAATCCTATGGGAATCCCCGTGAGGGGCTGGCTGGCAGAGGAAGGAGGAGGTGTGGGGCAAGAACAGGTAGGGTAGGCTCAGGGCCCTGCTCTGCCTCAAGCAGCACAGGCTGCAGAGGCTGGCCCAGCTCCGCATCTCAACAAAAGCCTGCCACAACTGCAGAGCCTGCTGAGGGTTAGAAAACAGGGATTTGGAATAGCAGCTCCTCATAACAGTTTATATGCTATCAATCTCAGTCAATCAGCCCATTTTACAGATGAAGCTGCTGAGTCCAAAGACATCCATGACCTGCTTGGGCTGACAGCAGTGACTGTGCTGTGCCCAGACTCCGCATTCTTCATAGTGAGGTCCCGGTGTCCCCAGCAGCACTTCCTGTGCTCACTGTGAGTCTGGCCCCCACAGCCAGACCTCACAGCCCTGCAGAGGAGTTGCCATGCCTGGCAGGTCTCATGGACCCCTTGAGGTATGGTGTACTTCCCGCTACCTCAGAGGGCCAGAAGAAATGTGGGCCCAGACAGGAGAAATCTGAATTCTGGGTCTTTCCTGGAGTCAGTACTAGAAACGCGTGATTTATAACTCTTCTGGCAGAGCCCAGCAAAACAAACTCTCCACGTCTGAAGTGACACCAAGTCCTTCTGGAGAGTGAAATGCCAGCAGGCGGAGGTGAAATGCTGCCAGAGCCTGCAAGGCCGTGGGAGTGGGCAGAGTGGCTCCTGCAAAGAAGGTCAGTGTGGGAAGTGTTAGGCGATGTGCAAAGACCAGTGAATTGTGTCACTTGTCACTCTGAATTTTTAGGATTCTAGGCTTGCAGCTACCAACTATGACCATAAGTAGCTGGTGGACTAGAGGTCATATCTGACCACAGGGAGCCGCCGGGACTCACAGAGAAAAGACACAGAACATTTTTCAAAGATCAACCCTAACTGACTTCATTTATTATACTTATTTGAGCTGTTAAATACTTACATTACTCATTTAGTGGTTAATTCCTTTGTGAAACTGATTTACTTTATTTTGATGAATAAAATATTTATACTTTGTAAAGACATTCTTCTTTTATTCTTGTGCCAGTACCCACACATGAAGTTCAGACTTTCAGCCATGGCTTGGCCCTACCAGAGGACGCCACCCAATGCAGAAGCCCAAGGACCCCAAACGCTGACCTCATGAGGAAGACTCAAAAGTGGTCCCAAACCCTTCCCCCAAGCCGAGGTGGAGCCACCCACACAGAAAACTGAAGACAGTCCTGGGCCCTGTGCTTCAACTGGCAAGAGTCCAGGGATGGAGAGGAGGAAAGGGTGCCCTCCCCCACAGGACCGAGGCCAGAGGACCAGGCTGCAGGGAAGGAGGAGGAGTCTGAGTGTGTAAAATCATAAAGGATTCATGACATTGAGGGGCCACCCCCGTAAGCCAAAAAGAGGTAACACGAGGCAAAGAAAAAGGCCTGTTTTACACATTGGGGCAGACAGTGAACGCTTTGCTTTTAGCCTCGGCGGCCATATCGATGGGATCCGCTAGGACTGTGATGACTTCACAGAATTTTAATAATAAATATAACATGTTGGATGTTATAAAAACTAAACACAATGCAATGCATATACCTTTTATATGACTTCCAACATAAGACAATCAAACTTAAAAAGTCATTTGTCCTAAACTGGGGTTCCAAAAATCTGGTCTCCATGCTGGTCCCGTGTCCCCTGGCCCAGAGAGGTGGGCAGCACTCACGGACTCCAGGGCCTGCTGCCTGTGGTCTGGCCCGTTCCCAGGGGTGGAGCTGGGGCTCGGGGGGCCACCTCTGGAGACTGTTCCTCCTTGCCGACTGTAGAAAGGCTCTGCAAAGCCCTGGACTTGTACACAGCAGGAGATGAGGCTGAGGTGGGGCTCTGCTCCACGGGGGACCCAGCCATTCCCTCAATTCTCTTCCTAAAACAGGATGGGCAAGTTAAAGGTGAGCCCGCGGTAAATGAGGCCACCGCCTCCTTCTCAAGGATTCACAGATGCTGACTGGATGTCTGCTGTATGGCAAGCTGTGTTCTAGCAGCTGGATCCCCAGCCTGGTTTTACCTAGCCCAGAGTGTGGTGGTTCACGGCGTGGTTCCAATGTTATACTGCTTGGATCTGAGTCAGAGCTCTGCTCCTTCCTTGCTGGGCAAGACACTCCACCCCTCTGTAACACCACAGTAAACAGTGCCCTGACTTCACAGGGATAGCATGAGAACTCCCCTCCTTACCAAGTAACTTAGGAGTTACTTAACTTTCCTATAAAACTGGGATAATAACTATGAATAGAAGCTGACATGACAGGAATATGGTGACAAACAGTGTGAGCCACATTGCAGGCATCCAATAATATTGTCTGACTAAGTGGGTCGCTTGTCCCAAGTAATAGCTCACGAGAGACCACAGGCTGAAAGGTATATAAACTGACATTATGACACATAATTCATCAAATATGTTCTTTCTTGAAAAATGGAAATATAAATCTAAAATCCCTACTGAGCTTGTCATCTAAAATTCTGGTCCTATATTCCCTCTCAAAGAAAATCCTTCTTCTTAATTTGATATTGATCCTTCCAGTATTTTTTATACTTTTACCAACATCCATATGCTCCCATAGAAATCCTGTTTTGTTTAGGAAAGCCACTCATGTTAGCTCACTGAACTCTGCCAGTTTTCAAAGCTGGGCCTGGCCATGAGATACGCTTTCAGTTTTGTATAATAGTTAATAGCATTATTTGCACATGATGGTTATTTATCTTTTTTCTTCCCAAGTTTTAATACTCTTTTTCTTGTCATGTAGTGCTGGCCAGAATCTACAATACAATGTTAAACAGTCACTGAGATAAAGAACAACCTTGCCTATTCCTGGCTCTAATGGGATTCTTCTAATATATATGCTGTTATTGATAGTATAATACTATCATTAATAGTATATATGTTATACTTAATGTATTCTCTTAAGCATAACTTTAAAAAAAAATGAGTGCTTTTCTTCAGTAATTCTATTAGATGCTCCTTTGGCCTCTAGTGTGGTAATAATATGATTTTCCTCCTTTAATCTATTAATTTAACACAATCTGTTGTTTTATTCACGAATGTATCCCCAGTTCCTAGAAGAGTTTTTTGAAGTGAGAGCCCCCCAAAATCACTGTTGAATGAACAGTGGCATTAATGGAAAATTCCCTAATGGTGAACTATCTTTGCATTTCTTGTGTAAACCAAACTTCTCAAGGATGCATTTAAAAATGCTACTGGATTTGATTTGCTAATATTTATTTAGGAACTTCTATATTTACTCATAAGTGAAACTGGCCAATAACTTAAGTCTTCTGTGCCATCTTTCTCCAGTGTTGGTATCAGGAATATACCAGCCTTGTAAACTGGGTTGAGAAGCTTCCCATCTTCTATGTCCTGTGTAGAGATAATATTAAGTTGGAAATGTTTGTTGCCCTCCTTGTGGAAGATCATTCAGGGCCTGCATACTGACATCAGGCTGGGCCATGTGTTGTGCTTTGGCCAATGAATGTGAAACAGTATGGCTAGGTGCCATGACCTGTTTCTCCCTGCTTTTCCCTCTGCCACAAGGCCTGCAGTGCCCCATTTAGGAACCACTCCAATTGCCTGGCTCCTGGAGGAAAACAGAAGAAAAACAAAGCCAAGCTGCAGTAGGCATGTCACATAGTGTAAGAAATCAGCTTTTGCCTTGTTAAATCCATCAGGACTTTTGGTGTTATTTGTTATTGCAACATTACTTAGCCTAAGCTGACTGATACACTCACCTGTATATTGGTTTATGCATGGTGCCTTATCGGGGGGTTAGATCTTTGAATTCCAAATCATTTTTGCCTATGTTGATATGTCTAATCAGTTTCTACTTCTTAGGCCAACGTTGATTACTTTATTTTCCTAAAGGCTGTCTGGTTAATCTGGGTATGTACAGTACAAAGTGGCTAATGAAATTGTCCTATAGTGTTACCTCTTAGTCTCTAACTGTACTTAGGACCTGTTTTTCATTCTTCAATGTTATCTTTGTCCTCTTCCTCTTTTTCCTATTTTGTAGAGACAGCATTTTGCCATGTTACCCAGGCTGGTCTCAAATTCCTGGGCTCAAGCAATCCTCCTGCGTCAGCTTCCCGAAGTGCTGAGACTACAGGCATAAGCCACTGTTCCTGACTTCCCTCTTTTTCTTGATTATACTTTTGATCATACTTTTAGTTATATACTGTTTGTTTTCTATTTTGATAATTTCTGCTTTTATCTTCATTTCCTTAGTCTTAATTTGCATTTATTTCTTTTCTTCTCTATGTTCTTATGTTGAAAATTTATTTCCTATATTTTCAAACATTTTTTCTAATATATGCATTCAATGCTACAGTTTTTTCACTGAAAATAACTTTGGCTATATTCTACTGGTGTTGATGTGTAGTACTAGAATTGTAAATGGTTATGGTTCTAAATTATATGATAATTTCCATTTTAATTTCTTCCTTGACCCATGGATTGTTTAGAAGTATGGTTTTAAACTTTCAAATGTATGAATTCTTTTTTGTTATCATCTTATGATTGACTTCTATTCAATTACACTGCTGTCAGGAGATATTCTCTGTATGCTATAACTGTTTTTTTTAATTTGTAGCAACTGCATGTGCAGCATATAGTATGCCACAACTTTAGTAAATGTTCTATGTACTTTTGAAAAAAAGTGTATTTTCTATTGGGTACAAAGCTCTCTATGTGTCTGTTAGGTTGAATTTGTTCATTTTTCCCTTCACATACTTTGTCATCTTACTATTTTATTATCAGCCTGATCTCTCAGTTTCTGAAAAAGGCGTGTTACAATCCCCCCTAGGAGTACTTACCCACGTTGATACCATGCCATTTGCTTCTGCTCTGCAAATGGAATGCTACTTTAGGTGTGCCCTGTCTTCCTTGTTCTTTTATTCTTTTTCACTTTGTCTGATATTAATATTGTTATGCCAGTTCTCCTTTTTCTTAATATTGCCTGTTATATCTTCTCATCTAGTTGTTTTCAATCTTCTTTTGTTGCTTATTGTTGTTTGTTTGTTTTGAGAAGGTTGTCAAACTATATTGACCAGGCTGGTCTCGAACTTTTGGCCCGAAGTGAAGTGAGCCTCCTGCCTCAGCTTCCCAAGCATTCCCTATAATCCACACCTAGGATCATAGGTGTGCACCACCATGCCCAGTTCAACCTTCCTTATTTTAAAACTCAGTTTTCAACAATCGAAGTGGAGAGTTTTTCTCCCCTGATGCTCTTTGTCTTCTGTTGATCTTGTAACCTTCTTCAGGACCTCTTGGGTTCTTTTCTCTATCCAGTCCCTCTAAACAATGTTGTTCATTTCCGGGGGTCAATTATATTGGAAATGCAATTAAAACAACATTAGGAATACTACGAGTAATGGCAGCTATCATTTATATAACTCCTTACTATGTACCAGGTATTGTCCTATGTATTTCACATATATTAAATCGTTTGATATCCTAAGAACTTTGTAAGATGGGCCCTACTATTATTCCCATTTTACAGATGAGAGAAATGAGACCCACAGCTAAGAAGTAGCAGAACTGGGATGTAAACCTAAATAATTTGGCTCCAGGGGCCATGCTCTGAATTGTTCTATGTCCCATTGCTTCTCAAACCACTTCCCCAGTGTCGTCTGGTTTCCCACGTATCTTACGGGTTTGAGACTCACCTTTTCTGCACGCTCTCTGATTACTCAAGTTTACCAAGGCACTGAATTTCACTGAATTGCTGATGACTCCCAGATTTCTACTTCCGGGCCCAATCACTTTTCTGCATTCTGTACTCATTTATCCAACTGTCTACACAATATCTCCACTGAGTTTTGAATAAACATCTCAAAACTCACATGTCCGAAGCAGAACTCTTGGTAATCGCCCCACTGTCTGCTCCTCCCCACCCTAGTCTTTCCCACCTCTGCAAACACCACCAATCCTCCAAGCTACCTGAGGCAAAACCCCAAGGTTAGTCTTGGGACCCCTCTCGCCTCGTTCCACTCTTCCCCCAACAGACATGTGTATACACAGCCACTCTCTCGTGCATTCCTGACAATCTCCTGGCTGCCATCTCAGCTTTTTCCTGATTCTTCCTATCTTCCCAAACTCATATGAGGATTAATCCTGACCCATCTTTCAGGTCTCAGCTCTGCTCGGCCACCCTAACCACAGGGTGGGCTCTGACCTGACCATGCATTCGCACAGTTCCTTCTTCTTCTATCGCAGCCAGTGTGGCATCCCACCACAGCCCACGTCGGCACAGAGGCACACAGGGCCTTCCCACTGGCTTCTCTGATGCAACCAGTCCCTTTTATCAAGTCCTTGCAAGGCCTGGTGTGTCCCAGGTGCTCCTTCACCTTCTTTTGAACAGGAGTCTTTTTTGAGGGTGACGCATTAGCCTGAAATCATCTCCACTAATGCTGGTGTTAGATACTTATAGAGGTCATTCATCCAGAAGAGATGGTTTTTAAAAAGCAAACTAACCCAGATTTAGCATTTATTCCTGGGGGGGATGACTTCAAGGCTTTGAGAGCAAGAGTGAGTGACTACATAATGAAGATCACATATGTATAATTATAGCAATTAAAAAAAAAAACCCAATAGTCAAAATGTCAATGGCTGCTTATGGCTTGTGATAACATTTCCAGGAAAAGCATCAACACAGATTCCAGAAGTGCTATGTCTCAACCAGCTTGGACGGAAGTGAAGATGACTCTGGAAAGCTGCCAGTGACTTGAAAATTGCCTCCAAAATATATAAGGAAATGCAAGGGCCAGGAGTAACCAAGGCAATCTTAAAGACAAGCAAAGTGAAGACTAAGGCACTAGATAGCCAAGTGCCAGGGATGATAATTATGACATTAAGTCTTGATCGAATGATAGACAAACAGACCAATGGAACAGAATACAGAGGCCATAAACAGACCACAAATATGTGATTACCTGATACAGATGCTGCTTCAAGTTAGAGAGAAGGATCATCTTTTCATTACATGGAGCTGGGACAACTGAATACCACATAGAAAAAAATGAATCTTACCCCTACCTCACACCATACACAAAAACATCAATTCCACATGAATCAGAGATTTAAATGTTGAAGATAAAACGAACTAGATTTATCTTCATGGTCTTTGGAAGGGCAAAGCCTGCTCTAAAAGGACATAAGCTTACTCTAAAGGGGAAATGATAAACTGGATTATATTAAGAACTTTCAGTCATCAAAAGACACCACTAAGAGGATGAACAGGTAAGCTATAGAAGAGCTTAACTGCATACGTAAATCCAACATAAACACATAAATCCAAAACACAAGGTATATCTAATACAGCCAGCCCTCCACACGCACAGTTCTGCATCCACAGATTCAACCATGTATGGAAAATATTTGGGAAAATATCTGGAAAAAAAGTTAAAAATAACAATACAACAAAAATACAAATAATACAGTATAACAACTATTTACACAGCATTTACATGGTATTAGCTGTTATCAGCAATCTAGAAAAGATTTAAAGTATGCAGGAAGGTGTGCATATGTTATATGCAAACACTACACTGTTTTATATCAGGGACTCAAGCATCTGCAGATTTTGGTATCCTCAGGGGGTCTTGGAATCAATTCCCTACAGATACTAAGGGAAAACTATACATAAATTCACCATAAAATCATTCCCAGAAGATATTTTTTAAATGTTCTATAAATCAACAAGGAAAGGCAGATAACCTATCAGAAAAATAAGCAAAAGTCTTGAAAAAGCACTTCACAAAATAAGATATTCAAATGACCAAAAATACACGAAAAGGTGATCAATTCATAGTCATCAGGGGACTGGGAACTAAAACTATTAATACAATCAACACCCCAGGTATGTGGCTACAGGGAAAGTGTTGAGAGGATGTCGAACATCTAGAATTCTGGTCAATGTGGACACGGTAAAACTGTTTGGAGATTGGCAGTATTTACTATCAGAGCAGAAATGTGTGGAGATGTCCACGCAAAAGACCTATACAAGTATGTTATATGGCACAATCTGTAATGGCTGGAAGTCAGAACCAATTGATGTCATCAAGAGAAGAATGGAGGAACAATGCTGTATTTGCAGCATCGACAGTCCACAGCAAGGAGAGTAAACAGCTCCTGATAGACACACAGGTGCAAAACGCACCATCCTATGTTAAATAAAGGAAGCTAGACACTAAAGAGCATACACTGCATCTTTTTTTTTCGAGATGAAGTCTCACTCTGTTACCCAGGCTGGATGGAGCTCAGTGGCACGATCTCACTGCAATCTCTGCCTACTGCAACCTTCACCTCCCAGGTTCAAGAGATTCTCCTGCCTCAGCTACCCTAATAGCTGGGATTACAGGTGTGCGGCACCACATCCGGCTATTTTTTTTTTTTGTATTTTGGTAGAGATGGAGTTTTGCTATGTTGTCCAGGCTGGTCCTGAACTCCTGGCCTCAGGGGATCCACCTGTCTCAACCTCTCAAATTGTTGGGATTACAGGTGTGAACCAACGTGCCCTGTCAGTCTTTTTTTTTTTTTTTTAAGTTTGAAAACAGGCAACAGCAGTCAGGTGAGTGGTCCCTTCTGGGGTTGGTGACTGAGGACCTGCAGGGGTACCTGGGATGCTGGTGATGTTCTGTCTCTCAGTCTGAGTGCTGATAACACAGATGTGTTCATTCTATGAAAATCTCTCAAAACTGCACATTGGCGGTGTACGTCTTTTCAGTGTGTAAGTTATTCTTCAATACAGTTTTCATTACTTGAAAAACAATTGCAATAAAAATGCATCTGAAGGGTTTAAATAAAATAATGTCATGAAATGTGAGAATAGAGTCACCTTTCTACATCAGTATCATCGAATATAAAATGCAATTTTGCATAATGAAATAAATTGAGTATTCTCATTAGATATTTGTTATTTACATTCCTTTCTAGATTTGTTATTTACATTTCATACATTCAGCCCAGCATGGTAGCTCATGCCTGAAATCTCAGCACTTTGGGAGGCCAAAGTGGGCCTATCCCCTGAGGTCAGGGGTTCAAGACCAGCCTGGCCAACATGGTGAAACGCTGCCTCTACTAAAAATACAAAAATTGGCCAGGTGTGGTTGTGTATATCTGCAATTCCAGCTACTTGAGAGACTGAGGCACAAGAATCACTTAAACCCAAGAGGCAGAGGTTGGAGTGAGTCGAGATTGTGCCACTGCATTCCCGCCTGGGCAACAGAGCAAGACTCCATCTCAAAAAAAAAAAAAAAAAAAAGATGCACTGAAGGAGCAGACAGATGAAATGCCGTGGAAGGGCACCACATTCAGAGTGAAGCTGGCAGGAAGGGTCAGTCGCAGGTGCTTTGGGGGCCGGGCAGAGGCTTGGTCTCTGTACCTCACATGGGGAGCCAGCCAGGCCAAGTCCAACCTGGGCTGGGCACCTTCCTCCCCAAATTCCAGCCATTTACCCACAGTGCATCCTTATTCTTAAAGATACATCATCACTGGCATCAGGGACTTGAGCTTGATTAATATGAACTGATTCAAATGAATGTCATTTTAAAGCTGAGAAAACAGTAAATTATGCCAGGATTCTCAGATCTGGCACTCTTGACACTTTAAAACATTTGTGTAAAGGCTTATCATCATCACAGACCCATGACAATGACCAGAGATTTGCAGTTAGTAGAACGCTACAAGGAGGCTTATGGCCAGCTCTCAGAACATAGCCCCATCATTTCTGTTCACGGCACGCTCATTCACCTGAGGACCCAATTCCTTCCTGACCAATAAGTAAGCTACTCAAAGCCCCAGGGAGTGAGCCCCACAGACAAGAAACAAACACACAGACGCGGCCGACCTAAATCACACACACCGTCAGCGAGATGGACCTGGCCAACCCCTGCGCTCCTGGCCACATCCCTATCCAGGTCCCTGAGTTTCCAGGAACAGACAGCAGTGGCAACAGCCCCGAACTGTGTGGCCGGCAAGGGCAAGGCTGGTACCCACTACAAGGGTCAGAACTTGGCCCCTGCTCAGGGACCAAACTCAAAGCCTTGCAGGCAGGCTGCCCTCCCAGGATCCCAGCTATCACTGTTGACAGGAGCCACATGGCACCCACCTGACAGGGCTGCGGCAGGGATCAGATGAATTAAAAGATGTGGTGCGCCTGGCCATGCACTGCTCAGGAAATGCTGCTGCCACCACCAATCCCGGGAGAGCCACTGAATCAGATGCACTCATGCCCCTGCTGCCTCTCTGCAGGCCAGGAGTCCCTCCAAAGAGGCAAGCTACCCCAAATTTTCTCCTATCAACCAAGGGACCCCTGTCGGAGCCCTGCTCTGTTTCCTGGAGGTGGCTGAGTGGGGCTGGGTGGAGCTGCTGAAGATGAGCAAGGCTGAGCATCCGCAGCTCCAGAAGGCAGAGCTCGGCTATGACCCCTGACAGCCACAAAAGATTGATGCCTGATGTATACAGGGCAACACTTCATGATTTCATCTCACAACCTAATTCCGACGCTCTGACTTTTTAGTGCTGAACACTTGATGAAGTCCATCAGAATCTTACAGAAATGAGAAGGTGATTGACGCGTACTGGGACCAGGCTGAGGTGTTTGCTCCTTCACTGGCTGCTTCCCGTGCCCAGTACAGTGCTGGCCTCAGATGCTCCAGGGACAAGCATCCTCAGATGCTCCAGGGACGGGCCTGGGGAAAGGAGAACCTGCTCTTTCTGGGTTGTGAGGCAACTTCTGGGAAATCAGTGAAGCTCTTTGTGCAAGGTGCCATCATGACCTGAGTTTTGTTCTGAACTTTCTAGACCACATCCACAAGTAAGGTGGCTGGAACTGCAGGTGCCGGAGAGAGCTAGAGGGAGAGCGCCCAGAGACCTCACAGGAGCCTCCGTCTGTGGCTGAGTCCTAAGCTGTGTATGCGCAGCGAGACCCCATAGATTAGCCGGGGGCTGCAGCCGGAATAGCTGCCAGAACTCACACAGGGTCGGGAGGTTTCCAAGTTCCAGCTGGTTCTGGGTGAATCCCCAGCTTTCAGAGGCATCCCCACATGTAGCTTAACAAACCTCTGTATTTTTTAAAGGAAGACAACAAAACGCAGCACTCAGTCAAGAACTGCCAGACAAATGAATACTCAGAAAAATGTGCCCCATAACCAGGAGAAAAGTCAGCCAATAAAGGGACCCAGAAAGACAGAGATGATAGCATTGGCATCTAAGGGCTTTATAGGTCTTATAAATACACCAACATTTTTGGGGTTTTTGTTTTGTTTTGTTTTTGAGACAGAGTCTCCACTCTGCCCCCCAGGCTAGAGCGCAGTGGCACAATCTCAGCTCACTGCAACCTCTGCCTCCTAAATTCAAATGATTCTCCTGCCTCAGCCTCCTGAGTAGCTGGGATTACAGGTGCCCACCACCATGCCCAGCTAATTTTTGGATTTTCAGTAGATACGGGGTTTCACTATGTTGGCCAGGGTGGTCTCAAACTCCTGACCTCAGATGATCCGCCTGCCTCGATCTCCCAAGTACTGGGATTACAGGTGTGAGCCACTGCGCCTAGCCAACATGTTTGGGGTTTTAAAGGAAAAAGTAAAGAGAATCAGCAGAGAGAAATGGAAAAAGCAGAAGGAACTGCTAAAGATGAAAACGAGGTCTCTAAAGTGATGGGCTCACTGGCAGGAATTCCATCACGGCGAAGGGCGGGGGGTGGCAGGGGGAAGGGCGGGGGCGGGAATGAGCAGCATATTTGACACTACAGAGTGCAGATCAGTGAACTTAAGGACGCAGCGAAAGACACCATGAAACGGCAAGCATGCAGGGGACACAGACCTGAAAATGAAAGGGCCTCCATGACCCAAAGGAACAATCAGGTGGCCTAATATGTTTAGAGTCTCAAAAGTGGGACGCATGAAAAAATATCTGAACACCAACAAATCCCAAACACAACAGACACAGAAAAACCAATCCGAGACTCATCATAATCAAATTTGCTGAAAACCAACAATAAGGAGAAACTCTTAAAAGCTTTCTTTGAGGTAGTATCCCGGGGAGGATCGCTTCCCACAGCTTATCTAGCCTGGGGAGGGGAAGGCTTTTCCTAAACTCCACAAAACTACACAAGTCCTGTCGCTGAGAAAAGCCCTTGAGCTCTCCCCATGCTCAGAATCTACTTTTAGACATTTTTCTTAAATTATTTTGGCCAATTCAATTTTCAAACCAATCTACATTATGCTTTCTTTCTGCAACTTTATAGTCTCCTGAGAGCAAATCTATTAAAGTTTTCAGTCGATTTTGATAGTCCTTAGGTTAAAAGTTTCAGAAGTTTAAAATAATATTAATTATAGTAAACTATTAAGATTTACAGAAAAGTGCACAGATCTTGAGAATATGGCTTTGTGGAGTTTTGCAGGCGAATGTGCTCCAGACCGAGAAGCTGAGCAGAGGCAGCCCCCTGGAGCACCCAGGCAGCCCTCTCTGATCCAGCCCCCAAAGCACCCCAGGCAGCCCTGTGCGAAGGGGGCTCCAGGCTGCCAAACAGTGCAGACACCGCCTCTCACAGGTAGGGTTGTATGAGAGGAGTTCTCAAGTTGTTTTGTCTTTTCCCCAAGAATCTAACTAATAAACTCCCTTGGAGTGGGAAGGGGTCGCACCTGCTCCCAGGTATGGCCTCTAGGGAGGGGATGCAGCCGTCAAGGGCTTCTGTGGTCACCCTAGCCCTGAGTCAGTTCTCAGGCAGAGGCCACCAGGCTCACACACAGCCACTCTGGAAGCTAGGTATGGGGCCACTGGCTTTACTATCTTTCAATTTGTTTGCTTGAAAAAAGAATTTCACCATAATAAAAATTAGTAACAAAAACTCTCTCCAAAATATCGTACAGAATTGGAAAGGAGTAAGTACGTCGGAAGGCATCCTGGCAAAAATCAAGTCTCCATGCTGAAAAAAAACTGAAAACCCAGTCCGACTCCTGTTTACAAATACTAATACAGTGTTCCACACCCTATAAATACACTGTGTTATTCTGAGTATCATTTTTAAGTCCAAAAGCAACCAAAAAAATGTGACATATTAAAACAAGTAAAAGATTCTGGTTAAAACAACCGCTCCCACAATAGCACACTACATATTAACATTCTGTTTCTGCTATTTAGCAAACATTTTTGGAAAATGTGCAATTAGGCTGTACTGTTTTTCTGATGAGGAAAATGTAAATTTATCAACTAATTCTATATAAGTACTCTCAAACTTTTTACATTTCCCTTTCTCTTTCAAAATTGTATAGAATACAAATGCATTTGCTGAAAATATTAACAATTACACTTTATACTTTAAAGAGGAATGCAGCTTAAGTCCCCCAGGTTAATTGAGCAATTGCAGTCACCCTCCACCATCAAGCAGCTGTTTGTGGCAGCTCCGCAAGCCGGGAACACTCAGTGCGTGTTCCCTAACAAAGACAGGCTCAGAAGACTCTCTAAGGCCTAGAGTGGAGCTGAAGACACGACACTAGGAGAGAGAAAGCAACTTGCCCCAAGAGGTCGGCCTGTCGGCTGTGGAGCTGCGGATGGAGCCGGAATCTTCAGCCATGGCCAGGTCTGCGCTCCGAGGGCCCGCGCAGCCGGTGAGGCACTGGAAGAGCCTGGCGGGTGAGCAGAGCAGCCCAGGAGGGGGCGGCAGCGGGTCCACCCCCTACACCAGTCACCAGGAGTTTCTGCTTTTGTGCTGTTTCTACTCAGTTTGTTCATGTGCTTTTTGAGAAGTTTTCGAGACTAAAAGGAAAATCACTGAAGACCACTGTCCCCACTCAAGCCTCACCCCGATGCTCTGGCTGATGTCTGCTGAACACCCGATCGCTGCGTCGAGCGCTGGGACAACCCCGACCTGCCATGTGGAGGTCCCACTGGCCAGGGGAACAAAAACACCAACAGAGATGAATAATTAAGATGACGGGAGCTGCCCCAGCACGGGCAGGAAATTGACTGTGGCCATCGCTCAGGACAGGGGCAGGTGGTCAGGATGGGAAGAGCAAAACCGTGCGGGCCTGAGGCGCCATTGGAGATCAGGGTGGGATGCAGGATGAGCGGGGGGACAGAGGCTCTGAGCTGGCGGAGGGGCCCAGTGCAGGGGTTGGGCAGATCACTGCTGTTGTGGGGGCAACCGCCAGCATTCAGGAGAAGGGAGCGGGAGGATGGCTGCAGAGACAGGGCCAAGACTCAGATCTGCGTGGAGAACACGCAGCTGAGTGGACAGAGTGGGGTCGGGGCAAAGCTGAGGCATGGGACTTGAGGAGGACATGGGGATGGAGGACAAGGACCAGTACCTGTGGGAGGCCCCCAGGGTGAGGCTGGCGAGAATGGAGTGTTCGTGAAGCAGCTGGAGCACTGGTGTCCCGTGGACCTGCCACCGTCCCCAAAGGCAGAGCCATGCGGTTCCCTGGCCTTCCTGTTGGCACAGGCCCTGTGCACAGGAGGAGGTGGGCTCTATGGGAGCTCCCTGAGAGTCTCCACACCCCAACTCCAGAAAGTGCAGTGGCCACAGAAGGAACGTCCACCTCTGAGGCTGCAGCAGGTGGAGGGATTCTGGCAGGCCTCTTGGCACAGAGCTTGACCAATGAAGGAAGGCACGAAAACCGGCTTCTGGGAGGTCGTGGCTCCATGCAAAGCCAGACCTGGGGGGTGAGAGGTTCCTTTTTCCAGAAGCAACCAGGCATCTTCCTTTCCTCATTTCTTCACAATTCCCCATCTCCCTCCAGCTCAACCTCACACTTCTGTTTGAATAACTTCCCACAGGCAGACCATTCCCTGGCTAAGCCTCTCTATAATGCTAGAATGTTCTTCCTCCTCTCCATCCAGAACCCGCTCGCTGCCCCCACCCATGGCCCTGCAGTGCCCCTCACGGAGACCGGCCCTAACCCTTCTTTCTGAGGGCACTCTGGCTATCAACGGGTGGCCACTATCAGCCCCTTTCTTCTGAAAAAGTGAAAGATGGCAAAAATAGCATTATCCAACTTCCTTAAAACCAAGCCACAGACTAAAACTCTACAGTGAGAACCTAAGCTATAAAATCATGATACATACCACAGAATAAAACCGTGGCATGAACTCAAACTCTCTCACTGGCACAGCTCACTGAACACAAAATATTTCTAAGTGAGTGATTTATTAATCACCCAAACTAGACAGGATGACCAGGTAGAGGCAGCCCAGCTGAGCAGGTTGCTCTCCAAGCCGACTCCTCAGTCCCTCCTCGGAACTTGGGGCGCATTCTCCCACAGAAACACTAGGCTGCTGGCCTCCGAGGCCCGCCGCAATGCGCTGAGTCTCCCACTGACCACAGCCTATAAAAAGATCTCTGTGCCAGCTGCAGTGGCTCACGCCTGTGATCCCAGCACTTTAGGAGGCTGAGGCGGGCAGATCACGAGGTCAAGGGATTGAGACCATCCTGGCCGACATAGTAAAACCCTGTCTCTACCAAAAATACAAAAATTACCTGGGCATGGTGGTGCATGCCTATGTCCCAGCTACTTAGGAGGCAGAGGCAGAAGAATCACTAGAACCCGGGAGGCGGAGGTTGCAGTGAGCCAAGAGAATGTGTCACTGCACTCCAGTCTGGGCAACAGAGGAAGACTCCGTTTCAAAAAAAAAAAAAAAAACCTCTGTACGGAAACACAGCCCAAGCTTCGCTGGGATATCCTATCTGCCGTGGAGGAGGGGGTTGGTGGTCGGCCCCTCTTTCTGCCTGAGACAGCAGAAGGGACAGGAGGGGCTGCAGGTGCCAGAGGTTCCAGGGCTAGAGCAGGGCCTCTCCAGGACCATGGGGTTGGGCGTGTGGAGTGGGCCTGGGGGTGGGTGGGAGCCGGGGCCCAGGGGGCCTCTCAGCCAGGGTTTCCCCCTCCCCAGGCCTGAGCCTGGCCACCTCACCTGCAGTCTACTGTGACCTGATCGATCTCCTCACTCTGCTGCGGTGCCCTACAGGTAACAACCGCAGAATGTGACACCGACCTAGAGTTCATGTGCATATTAAACAAGGTAACTGGTTCTTTTACAAGCAGAAAAGAAACTGAAGATGGAAAAATAATAAAAACACAATCGGTAACTAAATAAACACATCCAGCCTGCCCTGTGCTGTTCCTGAGATTCAGAATGTACTGATGACAGTGTCTTCTCCCTCCCGTCCCCTCCTCTGTGACTGGGGCACTCCATGGAGGGACAGGCCGGTCCCAGCGGCCCTGGGGCCTGCTGTGGGAAAGAGAAGAGGAGCAGGGGTGAAGAGCCCTGGCGGCAGGGGATCTCCATGCAGCCAGGACACACTTCCTCAGAACACACAGATCCCGCGTGGTGAGGAGCCAGGGGCTCCCCACACCTGGGAATTGCAGGTTTTTAAACAACTGAAAACAGACACATAATACAGCTCTCAGAGGTGCCTGCATCTACTGCTGACAGAAGAAAATTTTTGAAGGCAAATAAAACTTATTATATATGCGGAAACGAAACATATTAAGAAATCTTTCTTTTATAAATTGACTGCAGAAATGAATGTCTTCTGCAGAAGAGAGAAGTGGGAACACAGCAGAAAGAGAAAGCGTGAAGAGAACATCAGAACACTGCTCACTTTATCCTGGATTTGGTTCCGGGTCCTATTTGTTTTCATGAAGGAAGTTTATCTTCCCCCAGCTAAAGACTGATTAAATGACATGATTTTCATTGTACATAAACTAGGAAATATAATTCTTTTTATCCTGCAAAATCCCTCTCAACCACACAAGCGTCAGGATCCCTCTGGCCTTGGCTTAGGTGCTGGTAGGTGCGTAACCCAAGACAGGCTCCTCCTCACCTGCCCACGGAGCGGCTGGCCCGCGAGGACTCTGAGCTCTGCCCGCCCGCCTGGGGACGGCAGCCCTTTCTGAGGCCGAGGACTGAGGCCAGCAGCTTCAGGACCACATAAAGTTGACAGAAATGACCCTTGGTTTCTCTTTAATGCACAAATACGGTGGCCTCAAACCCACTGTCCCCTGGGCAGCTTCTGCGGCACGGCCCATCCCTGGCCCACAGCAACGCCAGGCGCACCTAATCCAGCTCTCAGGGACAGAAGCGCGGTCAAAGGCATGAGGTGACCACAAAACCAACCCGGGAGCCCGCAGACTGTCATGAGTGTCAGAAGAAAAGAGGAATATGTGGGAGGAACTCTCCTTACTTTGGAGAGTGTTTTAAATCACTGAACTAAAATGGTAAGGATTACATCAGAGAAATCTTCAGTGAAAGAAGACATTCCTGGCTACTTCCTTTTTCAGTCAGTCCCATGGAAAGAATTCCTGTGCACAAAATTCTTTAAACACAGAAAGTAAGTTTTTGATTTCTCTTCTTCCCATACTCTCGATTCATCTATTATACTTTTCCTGAGAAAACTGTGGGTCTCACCCAAATTTCCTGAATTGCTCAAATTCAGAAAGCACTTTGAAATCTTAACTCGCTGGTTTAAAAGCTGGTTATACAACAAGGGAAGAGCAAAACCCGTTTGAACTTGTCAGACACAGGCAGGCGGGTGGGTGCACTCCTCACACACACAGCGCTCTGGCACACGAGTGTTCAGGGCCACAGCAGTTCGCCTAACAGCTTCCAAAACCCATGCCGGGGCCACCTAGGCACCACAGAAAGCACCCCCCAAATTAAGCCACCAGACCCTCCCACAAGCAGACAGGGAAAGGCAAACAACCTGTCCTTTCTGAGCACATCAAACGGCAAATGCACTTTCACAAATTGAAAACTTCATGAAAAATAAAAAATATATACATCAGAAATTGTGACTTACCGCCATCAGACACAGTTGCAGACTGAAAGAAAAGAGAGAGAGACATGAGTTAATTAAGCCTCATGACAAAACTCCGGAAACCAAAATGTCCATCTGAGGAACAAAACGGGCAGACTCTGGGAGTTTCTCAGAGGCACTCTCCAGGTGGAGGTGTCCCAGGAAAGCCAGATGGCCCAGTGAGTCAAGAGTAATGGCTCCCACTCCGCCCAGACTGGGTGACACCCAACAAGAGGAAGTCATCCTTTTCATTTGAAAGGAACAGATCCCAGCATGTCTGACAGTACAGTCTCAGTAACAACATCAATGAAAACAGCTTCACAAACTGCAATAGCATCATGCCCTGGAAGTGACACATGCATCAGGGGCAGCCACCAACAGCCTGTGAGCCTCGATGCCACCCAGTGCCACACTTGCCACTCCTCATGCTCTCCAGCGTGACCGCCCGCCCATGGGGTGGAACCAGGGCCTAGAGAGGCGCAATAACCACTGGGGGTTGTGGCAGAGGAGTCAAGCCCAGAGCCCAGCCCCAGACCTGGTGCCCACCTGCCCAGGCAGGGCAGCGCGAGAGCGGCCACCAGCATGGGGGTTGGGGAGAAGCTTCCGAGGAAGGGGTTGGAGGAGAGCAGAATGGATGACTCGAAGATGCCAGGGGCAAGAACAAACAAGTCAAGTCGCGCAGGAAGGGTGGCAGGCGGTACCGGAAGGCCAGTGTGACCAGGAGGAGGCCGAGAGCTCGAGGCAGTTGGCTGAGCCAGGAGGAAGCTGCAAAGAACAGGAAGCCACAGCAGCCCTGACGGGAGCCCTGAGCAGGGCTACCTGGCATTGCACTGGCAGGAGGGGCCCAGGGCACAGAGCCATCAGGCAGGTGCAGGACAAGCCTGGGACTGAGCCCAGGAGGGAGAGGAATCAGAAGGGGTAGGCTCGTTGGGGACACAGATGCCAGGAGGCGAGAGAGTCTGAGCAGAATGGAGCAGCTCTGCCCCTCCAGCCCCAGAGGCTGGACAAACCCATGTTTAATCCAATCCCTGGAGTGGACACTCTGCTGCCATCTAAGCAGGAACCCCCTCCCTTGGGGGCCTCTTGGACGGCCTAGCAATGACCCATTCCTGTCCTCCTGTCTGCCAAGGTGAGGGCTGCTGGGGCCAGGGGAGCGAACAAGAAGGCCCTGCTGTGATGGGCAACCTGGTTCCTCCTGGCTACCCCAAGAAGTGGAGGTCACCAGGGCTTTAAGACCCCCAGGCCAAAATCCAAACAAATGAGGCCCAGAGGAACCTCCCAAGTGGGAAGGGACCAAGGAAAAGAGCCAGGGCTTCCAGCTGCTGCCCCTGACACAGCCCTCCACGTGCACTGTGTGAGTTTTGACACGAGTGGCACGCCCACTGGAATTCTGCATTTCCTGTCTGACCACCCCATGCTCGGTGCAAGGCCCCAGCCCTGCCTCCCGGCCTGCCACCGAGAGCAACTCTGCCCCCACGCAGCCTGGGCATCCAGGGCCCACTGCCAGCCCTGGCCTGGCAACCTACACCAGCTACGCATCCTTCTCCCCCGCAGAGTCTGTCTCCTGGCACCCAGAGGAAGCCCCTCGACAGGTACTGTGTGAAACCAGCAGGGCCAGCTTCAGAGGGTCCTGCCACCCCGACCCACTTCCCAGTAGTGAAGATACACAGTGGCCTGCATCCACTTCTTCACTTTCCTCTCATTGGCCAAGAAGGGGAAAGAGCACACATCCCTCAAGCCAGCATGCGGCCCTCTGCCCTCAGCCGCAGGGACTGGTTTTTATCAGAGGCTGTGGGGCAGCCATGTCACAGGTGCTGACATGCACACTTTGGAAAGCTGTCATTCCTTCCATGCCCACAATAAATCATCCACAATCATGTTGCAATCTAAATAATATCACAGGCAGGCTGAGTGCAGTGCCTCATGCCTGTAATCCCAGCACTTTGGGAGGCCGAGGTGAGTGGGTCACCTGAGGTCAGGAGTTCAAGACCAGCCTGGCCAACAAGATGAAACCCCATCTCTACTAAAAATATAAAAATTAGCTAGGTGTGGTGGCAGGTGCCTATAATCCCAGCTACTCAGGAGGCTGAGGCAGGAGAATCGCTTCAACCCGGGAGGCAGAGGTTGCAGTGAGCCGAGATCATGCCACTGCACTCCAGCCTGGGTGACAGAGTAAGACTCCGTCTCAAAATAAATAAATAGTATCACAGGCAAACTATACCCTTGAGATTATGAGACGAAAATCCACAAGGCGTACACAAAATCAGAACTGTTGCCAATAATATCTGAAAGCTAAATCATAAAATGTAAACTTCATAAATATGAGGGAGGTGATTCACTTCAAGTCACACTCATGATTAAAACTCAATTCTCAGGTCTGGCAGGCTGAACAAGTGCACTAGAAAACCTCTATACACACAGCATTGACACCTCCCAAATCAACAGCCACTCGAAAACCAGAAGGGAGGGGTGTCCCAGAGCTCAAACAGACTGAAGGATAAGGTGTCCAGGGGGCCAAGGAAGGTGGGTACAGGCCGGCGCTGCTCCTGTGATGGGTGCAGGCTGGGGGCCCGCAGGGCTGGACCAGAGCCTCTGGGAGGCTCCAAGACAGTGCCACCAGTACAGGTAGAGTGTCGAGCTGTTTTGAAAGTAAACTTTATCTTTTCAAACACTTTTAAATTTATACAAAAATTTACTTTAAAGACAGTACAAAGATAAACATGCTTTTTTTTTTCACAGTCTCACTCTGTCACCAGGATGGAGTACAGTAGCACAGTCATGGCTCTCTGCAGCCTCAACCTCCTGGGTTTGAGCAATCCTCCATGTCAACCTCCTAAGTAGCTGGGCTCCAGGCATTTGCCAACGTGCTTGGCTAATTTGTGTATTTTTTGTAGAGATGGGGTCTCACTATGTTGCCCAGGCTGGTCTTGAATTCCTGGGCTCATGTAATCCTCCCACCTTGGCCTCCCAAAGTACTAGGATTACAGGTATGAGCCTCCATGCCCTAGCGAACATGCTTTCTAATATACTGCTACTCCGGAAAGAGGAAAGGGGAATCCCTGAAATGAGAAGAGGAAGAAATAGGAGGGCAGTTAAAAAATGTCAATGCCACCAGGGCCGGTACCCCACAGTGAGCCTTGGCCCTACCATGGTTGTTCCCTCAACCTGAGACCCTCCATCCAATCCGGCCATGGCCCTCAGGGAGCAGTGTTGTCCTGGGTGCCACACTCCTGGAAGCCACACATATTAATGCAAATCCTTCCAGAAAGAAAACAGGGGCTCTCAGGAGTTCCAAAAAGTGAGCCCGCTCAAATATGAGTGCACTATAAAAACCAAGGAGAAGCCCGGCAAGAGTGGGTGTCAGCAGAGAAAATAAGGGGCAGAGTCTCCTACCGGAACGATCTAATGGAGAGTGCTGAATCCCTCTCTGTGAGGCTGTGGAGAAACAAAGGCTGCAACAGAACACAAGCATGGTGCAGATCGGAGAAAGAACCACATGGAACGTCTGACAGTCAAACACAACAGGTGCAGTTAAAGATTCAACAGGAAGCTACACAGAGATTAGGCAGTTGAAGAGAGAATCTGGGAACTGGAAGATGGAACCAAAAACAGTCACAATGACCACAGCACAGAGGGATGGGCAGAGAAGAAAAGGAGGATTAAGAGAGAGCAGCAGAGAACCGAATGGCGGTCTTCCTCAGGATTGGAGATTCAGAAACGACCGGAGCGAACTACTGAAGAGTCACCTACAAACGGTGCTGAGAGCAGGACTAATTTCAGCAGATCCTGTGATGCTGATCTCCCGAGGTGGTCACAGGAATCCAGACACCCACCACAGTGGCTCAGCACAGCATCTAGTTGGCACTCACTGCAGATTTAATTTACTAATCATCCCTGCCACTTCCGCCTATGCTCAGGAGGGGAGTTGAGGAGAAGGCAGAGTGACCAAGGGCTTGTGTCAGCATCAGGAAGGGGAGGGAAGGAGAGGGCACCCTGCAGCTCCTTTCTTCATTTCAAAGAGGGACATTATATCTCTGACAAGAACTTTTAGAAGTTATGTCATCAATGTAAGTGGAAAAAATGCAAAATGATTTCATAGTATAATCACAAATATGTAAATTTTTCTTTAAAATGTAAGATCTGTGAAAACATACTCTCAAATACTAAAAAGACATAATTAGCCACAAAGAAACAGCATCCAAAGCTAACGGCAGTCAACTGCCCTTGAATGGTGAGGTTACGACTCTTTTTTGACAGATAAAACTTTGTGGTGTACAATGGGTGAAGGCACCGGTGCTGGCAGGGAAGCCTCTGGCCTTCACATGCAGGGGGCTGGACCTCAGTTTACACAGTGCACAGCTCTCTCACTCCCAGGTATATTCATTAACAAAAGCAGTAAGATGCATGGTAATTATAAATGATCTCTTTGCAAATTAAGTAATCTTGTCAGGAAAAGTCAAAACCAATTTCTCTGAAAGTATGAAAACTTGAAGAGGACAGGAGTTTGATGTCCAGGTGATATGACTTGGCTGTGTCCCTACCCACAACTCATCCTGGAGTTCCCATAATCCTGTGTCGTGGAAGGGACCTGGTGGGAGGTAACTGAATCATGGAGGTGGTTACCCTCATGCCGTTCTTGTGACAGTGAGTGAGTTCTCGCAAGATCTGATGGTTTTATAAGGGGCTTTTCCCTCTTTTGCTTGGCACTTCTGTCTCTTGCCACCATGTGAAGAAGGACGTGTTTGCTTCCCTTTTCGCCATGGTTGTAAGTTCCCTGAGGCCTCCCCAGCTATACGGAACTGAGTCAATTAAACCCCTTTCCTTTAAAAATTACCCAGTCTCAGGTATTTCTTCACAGCAGTGTGAGAACAGACTAACACAGTACCAGAAGTGGGGTGCTGCTATAAAGATAACGGAACCTGTGGAAGTGACTTTGGAACTAGGTAACAGGCAGAGGTTGGAACTGTTTAGAGGGCTTAGAAGAAGACAGGAAAATATGGGAAACTTTGGAACTTCCTAGAGACTTGGAGCGTTCAGAAGACAGAAATATGTGTGAAAGTTTGGAACTTCCTGGAGACCTGTTGAATGGCTTTGACCAAAATGCTGACAACGATATGAACAACAAAGTCCGGGCTGAGGTGGTCTTCAATGGAGATGAGGAACTTGTTGGGAACTGGAGTAAAGATCACTCTTGCTATGCTTTAGCAAAGAGACTGCTGGCACTTTGCCCCTGGCCTAGAGATCTGTGGAACTTTGAACTTGAGAGAGATGATTTAGGGTATCTGGTGGAAGAAACTTCTAAGCAGCAAAGCATTCAAGAGGAAGCAGAGCATAAAAATTTGGAAAATTTGCAGCCTGACGATGTGATAGAAAAGAAAAAAAATTTTTTGGGGGAAAAAGTCAAGCTGGCTGCAGAAATTTGTATAAGTAACAAGGAACCAAATGTTAATCACCAAGACAATGGTGAAAATGCCTCCAGGGCACATCAGAGACCTTTGGGGCAGCTCCTCCCATCACAGGTCTGGAGGCCTAGGAGGGAAAAATGGATTCCTGGGTTGGGCCCAGGGCCACCCTACTCTATGCAGCCCCAGGACCTGGTGCCCTGAATCCCACCTGCTTCAGCTCCAGCCATGGCTAAAAGGGGCTAAGGTATAGCTCAGGCCATTGCTTCAGATGATGAAAGCCTCAGGTTTTGGTAGCTTACATGTGGTACTGAGCACAAAAGTCAAGAACTGAGGTTTGGGAACCTCTGCCTAGATTTCAAAGGATGCACTGAAAAGCCTGGATGTCCAGGCAAACGTTTGCTACAGGACTGGGGGCCTCATGGAGAACCTCTGCTTGAGCAGTGTGAAAGGGAAACATAGGGTCAGGGTCCCCACAGAGTCCCCACTGGGACACTGTCTAGTGGAGCTGTGAGAAGAGGGCCACCCTCCTCCAGACCCCAGAATGGTAGATCCACCGAGAGGTTGCACCATGCATCTGGAAAAGGCGCAGACACTCAATACCAGCCCATGAAAACAACTGGGAGGGAGGTGTACCCTGCAAAGCCAAAGGGGCAGAACTGCCCAAGGCTGTTGGAGCCCACCTCTTGCATCAGCATGCTCTGGATGTGGGACATGGAGTCAAAGGAGATCATTTTGGTATAATGACTGCCCTGCTGGATTTTGGACTTGCATGGAGCCTGTAGCTCCTCTGCTATGGCCAATTTCTCCGATTTGGCATGGGAGTATTTATCCAATGCCTGTCCTTTCATTATATCTTGGAAGTAATTAACATGCTTTTGGTTTCACAGGCACCAGGCAGAAGGGACTTGCCTTGTCTCAGATGAGACTTTGAGACTTGAACCTTTGAGTTAATGCTAGAATGAGTTAAGACTTTGGGGGAACTGTTGGAAGGGCACGACTGTGTTCCGAAATGTGAGGACACGAGATTTGGGAGGGGCCGGTATGGAGTGATACAGTTTGGCTATGTCACCACCCAAATCTCATCTTGAATTGTAGTTCCCATAATCCCCACATGTCATGGGAGGGACTCAGTGGGAGGTAACTGAATAATGGGAGCAGTTGCCCCCTTGTGATAGTGAGTTCTCACAAGATCTGATGGTTTTATAAGGGCCTTTCTCACTTTTGCTGAGTATTTCTTTCTCCTGTTGCCATGTGAAGAAGGACATGCTTGCTTCCCTTTCCATCATGGCTGTAAGTTCCCTGAGGCCTCCCCAGCCATGTGGAACTGCGAGTCAATTAAACCCTTTTCTTTTGTTAATTACCCAGTCTTGGGTATTTTGTTATAGCAGCATGAGAACAGACTAATACATTAGGTAATATTAAATTTTTAAGGTGTGCAATGTGGTATTTTAACATATGTATACACTGTAATATGATTACCACAATCAAGCAAATTAACATGTACCTCCATCACCTTACTTAGTTACCTTTTCTGTGTGTGGTGAGAATCTATTCTCTCAGCAAATTAAGATTTACTCTCTTAGCGAATTTCAAGGATACAATAAATGCGGCCACCAAGCTATACATTAGATCTCTACAACTCACTCATCTTATAAATGGAATTTGTACCCTGTGTCTAACATCTCTCCACCACTACCCCCAGGCACTGGTAAGCTCCAGTCTACTCTCTGCGTCCATGAATTCAATGTTTTCAGAGTCTATATATAAGTGAAGCCATACATGTTTGGCTTCATCCATGTTGTTCCAAATGGCAGGAGTTCCTTTAAGGCAGAATACACTATTCTCATTCTCTCTCTCTCTCTACACACACACACACACACACACACACACTTCCTTTATCCCTTAGGTTTTCATATCTTAGCTATTGTGAATAATGCTTCCACGAACTATGAGAGACTGATTTTATTTCTTCTAGAGATATACCCAGTAGTGGACCATATGGTAGTTCCACATTTAATTTTTCAAGGAACCTCCATGCTATTTTGCACAATGGCTGAACAATTTACATCCCACCAATGGTGCAAGGGTTCCCTCTTCTCCTATCCTCACCCACACTTGTTATCCTTCACCTTTCTCATAATAGCCATTTTACAGGCATCTGGTGACAGCTTACTGTGTGGCTGCATTTCCCTGATGACGGGTGATGCTGAGGCCTCTGCATATACCTGTTGGCCATCTGTAGATCTTCTTTGGAAAAATGTCTCCTATGGCCCTTTGCCATTTTTAATTGGGTTATTTGGTTTTTGCCACTGAGATCCTTACATATTTGGATATTAACCCCTTACTGGATATACGGTTTGCAAATATTTTCTCCCATTCACAGGTTCCTTTTTCATTTTGTTGGTTATATCCTTTGCTGTGCAGAAACTTTTTACTTCAATGTAATTCCTCTTGTTTACTTTTAGTTTTGTTACCTGTTCTTTTAGTGTCATGTCCAAATAGAATCATTGCCAAGACTGATACCATGGAACTTTCCCGTGTTTTCTTCCAGAAGTTTTTTGGTTTTGGGTGTTTTTAATCCATTTGTGAGCTGATATTTGTGTATGTGTGATGAGGACCCCATTTCTCCACATGACTTCTGGGTTAGGCATTCCCACATCTGCTGGCACATGTGGACCCGTGTAAACATGTTTACGAATTAAAGCACAGCATTCCTAATGTGTATTCTCATGTGTAGTACCATTTGTACTAATAAATTGTTTTCATTGGCCTATACTTCTTGGATTCTTCCCAAATTTCCATATTTACATATTATACTTACAAAAAAAAGTACAGCCACAAAAACAAAGCCACCCGTGGAAAAAGATCCCAGTAAGTCAGCATTTTTCAGTGCTTACAATTTAAACATACACCATAAGTAATAGCTCTAAAAATTTCTATAACATGCCTCCAGAATTGGAATTTACACTAAAGTAAATATAATTCTTTTTTAAAGAAACTGACAAAGTATTTTAAAATGTAACTTAAGTCCGCACAATCTTTGCTTCTCGGCGGGTCTCTTGGACACGCCAGCTCAGCTGAAGAGTACTCAATTGCTCCTTTGCAGAAAGTCTGTCTGGGCCACACACATCCATGGATATTTTATTTTGAATTTATGTTTTGAAAGTTTTAAATGATTTATATGAAGAGTGTCGCATGAGGAATCTAACCTTTATTAAGGTTTATTCTGTTAGTAACACTAGACAAAAGGAATTATTAGAGCATGTAATTCCTAAATTACACTGGTTTACAGCAATACACTGTAATATAAATTTTCCATTTTGAGCCACTGACAAAATCTTCTACTTTGGACATAAGAACTATTCAACAACCACATGATATACTTAAAAAAGAGAACCAAAGGCCTGCGAGTTGCTCAAATGCATTAAATGTTTTCAATACAAACAGAAGAAATATAAATAAATGAATTACGAATTCAATAGTCAGCTGGGCACAGTTGTCTCTTGCCTGCAATCCCAGCACTTTGGGAGGCCAAGAAAGGAGAATCACTTGAGCTCAGGAGTTTGAGACCAGCCTGTGCAACATAGAAACACCCTGCTGCTACAAAAAAATACAAAAGTTAGCTGGGTGTGGTGGCGTGTGCCTGCAGTCCCAGCTACTTGGGGCACGGGAGGATCATTTGAGCCCCGCCAAGTACCTGGGACTCCAGTGGCTTCTGCATAGGGGGACCCTTTCCATACCTGATGGAAGGCAGTTAAGGCTTCAGTGAGGCATGACCACACCACTGCACTCCAGCCTGGGTGACAGAGTGAGACTCTGTCTCAAAAAAAAAAAAGAAAAAGAATTTAACAATCCAATTTGCACCTAGCATATGCTTTACCTGTTAAAACTTCATCCTTTACATTTCAAGGTACTCTCTCACTGGACCAAATGCAGAAGAACGCAGCATCCACACTGCGGGCTGAGGCCTCGGAAAGGCGGGTCTGGGAGGGTCTCTGAGGCAGGCAGGGCTGAGTGTAGCACAGAGCAAGTGTTCAGGAGAGGGGACCCTGGCTTGGTGGCTCACTGCACTCCCACGTGCTGGACTGCTGTCTGCTCCACTAGCACAGGGGTCTTCAGACCCTGCCATGACCCTCCAAGGGGCTGGCAAATCAACTCAGGGAGTGTGAGCAAGCCTTCCTTGCTACCCTCCGGCCTGGCCTGAACACCTGGGAGAGGCCCTGCCACAGCCATGAGGACTTCCTTGCAGTACAGGCCAAGGTTCCTTGGCTGTGGGCCACAGGGAGGGGCCCCTCCACAGACCTGAAGGAGCTAAGGGGCGGGACCACACAAACGTTGTCACACACAGACACACACTTTACTTCCTTTTTAAACAAACAAGCAGGTTCAACCAAAGAGACAAGAGATGAGGTCCATGTGGAGGCAAAGTGGAGGCCCACAGTTCTAGGTCCAGACGACAGTTTACAGTAAGGAACTTCTGTGACCAAGGAACATCAAGGACATGGGGAGGAAGGTGATGCGGGGGGCTCAGGACCAGCAGTGACAGGCAGGACAGCAGGAAGTGGGGGACGTGGAGACAGGAGCGTGGAGCCAGTGCAGCACGGCTGCCACGGCCTGTGGGGAGGGCAACACACCTGGTGAAGACACGGACCTGTGCTTCTCTCTCTAGTGTGTGGGTGTGTGTGTGTGTGTTTCTCTCTCTAAAGTGTGTGCTTCTCTCTAGAGTGTGTGTGTGTGTGTGTATGTGCTTCTCTCTCTAAAGTGTGTGTGTGCTTCTCTCTCTAGAGTGTGTGTGCATATGTGCTTCTCTCTCTAAAGTGTGTGTGTGCTTCTCTCGAGAGTGTGTGTGTGCTTCTCTCTCAAGAGTATGTGTGTGCTTCTCTCGAGAGTGTGTGTGTGCGCATGTGCTTCTCTCTCTAGTGTGTGTGTGCTTCTCTCTCTAGAGTGTGTGCGCGTGTGTATGTGCTTCTCTCTCTAGAGTATGTGTGCGTGTGTATGTGCTTCTCTCTCTAGAGTGTGTGTGCATGTGTATGTGCTTCTCTCTCTAGAGTGTGTGTGCGTGTGTATGTGCTTCTCTCTCTAAAGTGTGTGTGTGCTTCTCTCTCTAGTGTGCGTGTGCTTCTCTCTCTAGAGTGTGCATGTGCTTCTCTCTCTAGTGTGTGTGTGCTTCTCTCTCTAGTATGCGTGTGTTCTCTCTCTACAGTGTGTGTGTGCTTCTCTCTCTAGTGTGCGTGTGCTTCTCTCTCTAGAGTGTGCGTGTGCTTCTCTCTCTAGTGTGTGTGTGTGCTTCTCTCTCTAGTGTGCGTGTGTTCTCTCTCTACAGTGTGTGTGTGCTTCTCTCTCTAGTGTGTGTGTGTGCTTCTCTGAGTGTGCATATGCTTCTCTCTCTAGTGTGCATGTGCTTCTCTCTCTAGTGTGTGTGTGTGTGCTTCTCTCTCTAGTGTGCATGTGTGTGCTTCTCTTTAGTGTGCATGTGTGTGCTTCTCTCTCTAGAGTGTGTGTGCTTCTCTAGTGTGCATGTGCGTGTGCTTCTCTCTTTAGTGTGCGTGTGCTTCTCTCTAGTGTGCGTGTGCTTCTCTCTCTAGTGTGCGTGTGCTTCTCTCTCTAGTGTGTGCGTGCTTCTCTCTAGTGTGCGTGTGCTTCTCTCTCTAGTGTGCATGTGCTTCTCTCTCTAGTGTGCGTGTGTGTGTGGTTCTCTCAAGAGTGTGTGTGTGCGCTTCTCTAGTGTGTGTGTGCATGTGCTTCTCTCTCTAGTGTGTGTCTGTGTGTGCTTCTCTCTAGTGTGTGTGTGCGTGTGCTTCTCTCTAATGTGCGTGTGCGTGTGCTTCTCTCTTGGATAGTATGTGTGTGCTCTCTAGTGTGCGTGTGCTTCTCTAGTGTATGTGTGCTTCTCTCTCTAGAGTGTGTGTGTGCTTCTCTCTCTAGTGTGCATGTGTGTGTGCTTCTCTCTCTACAGTGTGTGTGCATGTGCTTCTCTCTCGAGTGTGTGCGTGTGTGTGTGCTTCTCTCTCTAGAGTGCGTGTGTGCGTGTGTTTCTCTCTCTGGAGTGTGTGCACGTGCGTGTGCTTCTCTCTCTAGTGTGTGTGTGTGTGTGTGTGTGCGCTTCTCTCTCTAGTGTGTGTGCGTGTGCGTGTGCTTCTCTCTCTAGTGTATGTGTGTGCGTGTGTGTGTGTGTGTTCCAAGGAGCTTTTCCACCTTTAATAAAATCAGAAGAACCTGAGCAGGAGCCAAGACCACAATGACAGTGTCTTAAGACGCCAGCAGCTAATATGCGTTTCGTATCCTTGGCAGAGCCTAAGATAATACATTCTGACAACTTTCAGGCCCAAAGTAGCACCCTCCTTGGGCCAGCGGTTGGGGCCATCTGGCTTTGGGATGCTCCTTCCTGCCGCACCATAACCCTTTGTTGGGACAAACATCACACAGCCCTTTGCCCTCCTCCTCCCACTCTCAGAAGCCAAGAGCCCTCTAGCACGCAGACAGGTAGCAGGCTGCCAGGCATCCAGGCTGACGTTCATGACTCAGGTTCCCAATGTGGCAGTGCCAACCCCCACGTGGAAAGGTGAGTATAAAGGTCAGCTGTGCTGAGAGGCTCTGGGCAGAGAGTGGCACTAACACAGCGGGCCATCGGGAGCTCATCCCGTGCTGGAGATAAGGGCTGGAGCCCACACTCCCACCCAAGGTCCAAGCCCAACCCCAGGGAAATGTTTGCTCATATGAACTAAGGTCCAGCAACTGTCTCAAAATGACCCCCTGTGCAGCCAAGCCCTGGTCTAAGACAGGGCTTAAGAGACAGCTAAGCCTCCTGTCTCCCCTTTGGCCCCCCTCCTGGCAGCCCCCTTGGTGGTGTCCAGCATACCCATGGGTTGGTTATGGGTTATGAACTGCCCTGCCCACAGGGACAGGCGGTGCATGGCAAAACATAAGCTGAGAACACTCCCACTCACTCAGCAAAACATCTGCTGAGCCCCCACGACGCGGCAAGCCATCCTGAGATGCTGGATGTACAAAACAAGCATGTGCCATGCAAACCCTGAACTGACAGCCCCACCCTGCAGAGTCTGGTCTGAGGCAGGAAGCCATGGGACAAGGGGCAGGGGCAGCTAGGAGGGCGATGCACATTCAGGCAGGTGCACATGCAAGACGGGGCAGGGCGGGGGCAGCTGGAGGCTCTGCAGTGCTCCAGGCAAGAGATGGGGCTGGGGGCAGGTTGCAGCAATGGGGATGAGAAAGTGTAAACTCAGAGAGCCCAGGAGCCTGCTGACACGGAGTATTAGAGGGAGTGGGCTCAAGCAGAGGGGACAGGGCTGTCCCCTCCCAAAATGCAGGAGACTGAGGGAGTGACACACTGGGGTGAGGGGAGAATCCAAGTCATATTTGGGACTTAAGTCTGAGGGGCCTCCTGGATGTCTGGGGAGAGACGGTGAGAAGATGTGGATCTGTCACTGAGGCTGGGGTCCAGGGCGGAGGTGCCCACTGCAGGGAAGCCTGGGAGGGGAGCTTGTGATGGACGAATCGAGCCTATCCTGGAAGGTGGTGTGGGAAGGAAACCGGCCCCTGCCCAGTCCAGGCCTCCCCTGTGAAGACCTGAGAGCGGCGAGAAGCTGATGGAGTCAGAGGCGAAGCAGAGAACCCGGAGGGCGCTGCTGCAGAAACCAGAGGCAAGCCGGCCCAGCACTTGAAGTGCAGCAGCTCCTGCTACCTGGGGAAGACTGGGTTCCTGCCTCATGTGTAGGATGGCAAGTGTTGCAAGGAACCCCAAGCGGCCTCCATATCCGCCCAACAGAGACTGGGACACCTGCAATCATAGAGCTGCGTGGGATGATAGGAGAAGGTACTGGGTGCTCGAGGGCCTTGCCAGGCAAGCTCGCCGCCTTCCTCCTCAGGACCCAGGAGAAAGGGCTGTGGGTTTTTGGCCTGAGAAGGATACAGCACTAAATACGTAACATGGAAAGACAGCTGCCAGCGTAAGGTGTCCAATTACTTAATGAAAAGAAGGGGGAAGAGGTGAAAATAGAAATTTATTATATTTAAATATGCTTGGAGGCGTCCTTATATAGATAACAAGACTCAGAGCAGCAGCAAACAAGAGAAGAATCTGCAACCAGCATGTGAAGTGGGATTCGTGGATGGTCCCCAACACAGACTCCAGGCCCTCCTGCACCAGGCTCAGGGGCAACAGAGGCCTGGGGCGAAAGGCAAGCTGACCGACATGGGAGGACACAGGCGGGCTGGAGGCAGGGCACACAGCCACAGCACACTGTGCGTGTGCCCTGCAATCCCAGCGCTGGTCAGCACTGCACTTCAGTGTCCCGAAGGAGCAAGTGCACATGAGGGCAATTTGGGAGATGCGGTTAGTGACACTGATGAGAGCACCTGGGTTAATCCAGGCTAGAAGAGAGACACGGTGAAATGCAAACACCTTACCTGATGGCCTGCCAAGCTCATCCTACAGAGGCCCAGAAATGACCTAGCAGAGGTGTCCGCACAGATGTCATCCCAGGCACGTCAGCCCCAGGCACGCCCCTGAACCTTCCCAGCCATGCCCCACTGCCACCAGCCTCAGCACCTAACACAACCTTGTCCCACAGGAGCCGGGACTCTCTGCTGGAGGACCCTGGAGGCTGGCCCAGCCTGGCTGCCCATGGCAGACTTGCAAGGAAGGCTGAAGATTCCAGTCAAATGGCATGGGGGCCCAAAGGCTGCAGCCAGAGTCACCCGCATGTCTCCAGTGGCCACTGCCTCCTCTCGACCACCCTCCATCTTCCTCTTTACTTTTTCACTTCCCCAGGCTCTGACACAGGCCCTGCCCTCTTCCCTGCGCGTCTCACCATGTCCTCTACGTGGTCACAGCCGCACCAGGCCACACACTGCATCAGCTCCCACGCTTCCTCCCCACTGCCCTTCCTCAGCGACTATGGCCTCCACACTGCCTATAAGAGATTATTCCACCTTTTTAAACACTGCCACCCTTGTTTGAGATTTTTAAAATATTAAACAGAATGCCAATGCCTGAAGGAGAGAATTCCTTTGGTCTCTGGAAAGTTCTTTGTGTCACACTCTGGCAGCCTGAAGACACCTCCCCATGCTGAGAGAACGAAGGCAAATCTACGCGGCACCTGACGTGCCTCCAGGTCTCTCAAGGGCTCTGCCTTGAGACAAAGCTTCTGCCAAGTGTCGGACACTGCACAACTTATTTTCATGAAGGAAGGAAAGGACACTCTGAGACATCACAAAACCACACCCTGGCAGCCACCGCCACCTCCATGCCGGCCACACAGGGCACACCTGGGAGGCCAGTGTGGACGTGCCCGAGGCAGTGCCAACACTGGGCCTCTGATAGCTGAGGACTGAAGTCGAACCCCTAGCTTGGGCAGTGGAGGAATGCCAGGGAAGCCAACAGCTCAGGCAGCTCCGAGATAACTGTCACGCTCATCCAGCCGTGCGCCAGCAGGGCCGTGACCTGGGCACTCACTCACAGTGGGGACTTGTTCCCACAACTCAGAAGAAAGGTGGAACTGCCCCGGAAAGTTCCATCCAGGACCCTGTGACAGCCACAGGCTGACTGAATGGCTGCTGCCTGGCAGGGAGGCCTGAGCCAGGCTGCCCAGGGCTGCAGCAGCCCCCCCCACCCAGAGCAGCCACCCCACAGCAGGGCGCCCTGGGAGGGGTACACAGGCAGACCTCGAGGGCTCTCTTCCTCCAGGCAATTCCTATTTCTTTGGGGCTGAGGTCTCGGTGTCTCCTCTCTGCATCTAAGCAGCAATAGAGCCTGCAACACCTGACGCAACATGGTCTATGAAACAAGACGACGCGCCCTGATTAGGGACGGGCACAGGCATCTTCCCGGTCTGCCGGAGCCAGGGAGCCAGGGAGCCAGGGATCCGCTGATCCTGCCAGCCAGAGCCTCCTCTCTCCGACAGGAAATCCCGGCAGCTCCCCCACATGCTCTTGGAATGGAATTGGGCAACAGCTCCTAGAAAGGCTGGGATGTCCTCCCCTCAGGATGAGGGGAGCAGGAGACACATGGGCCTCTGGAAGGGCGCTGCTGCAGACATGGACGGTGGCACCCTGGCATTCCCTGACCCTCCAATTCTTGAGAACAATGACCTGAGGCGCAGGGAGGAGCAATTCTGCCGACCCCGGAGGCTTTCCAGCCCCTCAACTACTGGCCAGAGCCCAGCCAGGCAGAGCTGCAGCCGAGACGCCCACCTACCCGCCGCACCTCTGACTGCAAGAGCAGGAGCCACTCACTTCTGATGCCTGACGGCCACATCAGCCAGAGTCCAATACGCTCACATGAACAACTGATTTGCCAGTGTAAGCATTTGCAAGAGCTTCAAAAGGACGCCCAAGTTATTTACACAGGCACATACAAAGGCAGGTTTTTAATGACTTAGAATAAAAAACAAATTTTTCTACAACTTGCCTGGATACACACTGAGATGAAATAGCTAACTGATCAACCTCCCATTAAACCCATTTCAGCTCCAAATGCACTTTCCAATGCAGGATATGAAGCAGAGGCTACAGAAACACATTTATCCTGCGCTAAGACAGCCAGAGGTGGCCCGTAGCAGGCACACCCCAAAGAAGACCAAAGCTGCCCCTCCAGCCTCGTGCAGCTGCAGCTTCCCAGTGCTTTCCACATGCACAGAAAGCCGGCTGATTCCATCAGGCTCAGGCTGGCCCTGCACAGCTTCCCACTGAAAAGGAAGGACGCGGCTCATCTTCCTGTTCCCAAGCTCCATGCCCCTCATGTCTCAACCAGTAGTTTCTCCTTTGGTTCTCTACAGAAGACTTTAATTAGATATTAGAAAAACATGAAGATGATACAACTTCCAGAAAAGAATGAATTCAAACTCAGTGCCCAGTAATTACTAAGACTTCTGTACATAATTTAAATTTATTTTTATCTTTACATCACACAGCCATAAAAAGAAAACAGAAATTATATTTATTTCATCTCAAATCTTCTAAAAAAACATTTTACAGTAACTTCAACTTCATAAGCTCATCTAGTAATCACTAAGATGATCTACAGTAGCTATCTATACACACATTGGCCAAATCAACTCATTACATTTAGAAATGTAAGCTACAGTCATTTAAAGAGCATGAGATTTTAATATACTTATGTAGCCTAAAATTAATATTTCAACAAAATCCATTCACTCACACCTTTCAAATCTATGAGAATTACTATGGTAAAGGAAAGAAAAACATCTGACGCTTTCCGTAAGTTCTGACTTAAAATCTGGCAGCCTGGGCTCCCGAAGCATTGACGCCAGACAGCCGGGTCTGTCAGCAGGGGACAGGGGACGCGGCGGTCCCAGAGCCTTGGCTGTGCCTCCGCAGCACTCACTTTGAGCTCTAGGACGCAGACACATGAAAAGTATTTCCAACCCTTATCCTTAAAAGCATTTGCAAGTCCCACAGCTGCCACTCGCGAAAACAGGATAACCAAAGTGCCTTCGCTTTCTTAGCACTGATGAAATGAAAAGAAACAGCTGGAATAGCTTACCTGCTGGTCATTAGAAACGTGCGTTTCACTTGCCAACTCTTTCCCCAAATTCATTGTAAGGCACCGAGCCACACCAGGACCCGGGTCTAAGACACACCATTTAACACCGCAGCCTGTGCGTGTCAGAAAAGTTTAAAGGCATTTCCGATGAAGTTCCCTCTGGCTCCCTTCGTAACCCATGGCAACAGGACACTGCAGGAAGCTGCGGCTTGCCAGGGATTCAGACTATCTCAATTGTCTCATCCAAAGAAAGAAAAGCCGTTTACATAAATCACGCTGTGAGATCATTTTTAAACTATTTCCTCTACCAAATCAGAAGAATAAAACTTCGGCCGATAGGGGTAATTTCTCAGTCAGTAAAACAGCTGCAGAGAATTTGTTTTTTTTTTAGCATCGTGGTGCAGTTCACAACCTTAATTACAGTTGCCAATGATTCTATTCTAAGCCTCCACATGCACCAGCTTACTGGGTGGCAGCCAGCAGGATCTGGCACACGCCTAAAGCCTTCTCGGTGCTATCTGTGTTCCGTGATCTGCTCTGCCCACCCTCAAAATATCTCCAACAACCAGAAACCGAGGGAACCATGATGGATCATGGCTCTAAAAAGGAAGGAGGAAAGAAAAAGAAAACTATTTCTAAAACCTTGGTATCAATGCAAAATGATCTGTTAACTCTCTAGAGATTGGGGGGAACTGCTCCCCCAAGTGCTTCCCTGCCATCAAAATCACGCAGCATGGGCTGTGCAGGCTCTCGTCCTGACAGACTCTAGGAACCCTAACCCTGGAACGTTAGATTAGACCGGGGGAAGCTTCTTGCCCAGGAACCGCAAACTCAATGCCCACAGGGCTACCAGACTGGGTCCACAGCCCTGGGGTCAGGCTGCCAGTTGGGAAGGCCCTGTGCCAGCTCTGCTTTTGCCTTTCTGTGGAGGACATGAACATTCCCAACCTGAGGGTTCAGTGAGCAGAACAGACAGCACTGGGCACATGCTGTGTTTCAGAAATGCACAGTGGCTGCTTGCAGAATGCGCACAGCTCATGCTTTCTTAGAAGGCGTTTCTCAGGAGCCGTGCACGTAATAGAAGTGTGGGGGAGTCCACAGGAGCAGGGAGGCAGCACCCAGCCACACCCCCAGAAGCGCAGGAATCACCCCAAGACAGCCATACCTCCCTCTGCACAGCTGCTCCTCTTTGGAAGGGTCGCCACCTCTGCTTCTCTCACCAGGGCTCAGAAGCCCTGTTCCTTAGCAGGGACTCGCCTCTAACTACCATGGCCCCACCCACTTTCCCTGGGCTCTGGGCCACAGGGTCTGCTTTAGGTACAACATGCATGGCGGGCAGTGTGACAGAAGGGGGGCACGCATAGACCAGGCCCTTGAGCAACCAGACCACATCACCATTCCTGGGCTAAGCCACATCTGTCAGGCAAAACCAGCATCCCCGTCCCCTGCCCTACTGTCAGCACCGAGCACCCCGTGCACCCACCCACCCAGCCCCCCCACAAGCAGACACCCACGTGTGCACACACACACAGGCACCCACACACACAGGCACCCATATACACACAGGCACCCACAAGCACACAGGCACCCCTCCATACACACACCACACATACACACACAGGCACCCACACACACAGGCACTCATCCATGCACACCCACATAGGCACCCCTACACTCACACAGGCACCCTCACACACAGGCACACTTTCAGAGAAAGCAATCCAAAGGTCCTGGAACAACAGCACAGGGTTCTGGGTGGCCGAGTGAGCCCTGATACTGACCTGCCTGTTCTCCTCACTGGCTTCCGAGGGGCCTGCACTACCGACAGTTTACAAAGCTTTGGAGGAGACAGTGGTCTCCAGGCAGGAGCAGAGGACAACATCATCCTGGTCCCCCAGGAGCCCCAGACCCTGGGGACAGCTACCAGCGACCGGGAAGCGAATGCAGCCGGGGCGTGTGTGGGGCCTTCTGCTGAGGGGTTAGCAGCTAAATGCCAAACCTCAAGCCTTTCAGACAGAAACACCTTCATCCCAGCGCATTCCATTGAGGGCAGAAAGAAACACGACTTCAAGTTGTCTGCATGGCTTATTCTGCGTAGCCCACAAAGCAGCCCAGGCCTCCAGGGTTCCTCGTGCTGCTGCCCCGTCACTAATGACAGATCCTCTGGGTTCTCCTGCCTCTCTCTAGGCTCCCCTATCTCCTCTTTTGTGGGAGCCTGTCCTCTGCAGCTGCTGGCCTCCCCTGCCTAGCCAGGGCCTCCCCTCTGCCACTGGGTGAGGAAAGAGATGGGGCAGGGCCAGAGCACGCCTGGGAGACCTCCTGTGACCTCCTGAGGGCCCCAGCAGCAAGTGTCCTGGGGAGACAGGGATGAGCCACCTGCTACATGGTGAGAGGCCCAGGAGCTGCTGACAGCCATGCCCCAGAAGGCTCTGGGCACCAGCCCGCCTCCCCTGCCTTGTGCTCCACTGCCCTTGTTTGGATGGATGTGTCTATTCAGTGCCTGCTGGAAGTCGGGCTCAGACCCCGGGCCTGGGAAGCCAGCACAGCCCTTTACAAACACATCCACGGCTGGTCTGGGCACAGGAAGAAAAGTACTGCCAGGCAGGAGCACCGGATTGTGTGCTGCACAGGTGCCGCCTCACCAGGACAGGCATGAAGAGCAAGTGGGCAGAGTGCTAGATCGGAAAGGGGGAGCGGTTCTAAGCCCTCCCAACGCTGGCCTACTGGGCCTCCTGCGGGCGCCACTGCAGAGCCCAGGGAAGGTAAAGCCCCCATGTGATGGGCTCAGCAAGCGGGCATGTAAGCCTGGGGGAGCTGTGGTGCAGCAGGGGCTTGGCCTGCATCTCACCACCCAGCTGGATACAGGACCTGCTTCCTGACTACCTGGAGGGAGCCCCTCACCTCCCCAGGGATCTGTCCTGAGCTGGAAACCCAGGGCGAGCAGGCGGGCAGGGCTGGGTTGGAGGAGTTCACAGATGGGAGGTCTGGGTTCAGCCAGGGCAGCAGGAATGATGGGGGTGGGGGGCTGAGGGTGTTCCAGGTCGAGAGGAGCTGAGCTGGGCAGAGGTGAGCACCCACGTGGGCCATGTCCTGGGGCCAGGAGAGGCCTGGCTAGCTGGAAAGTTCCCGTGAAGGCAAAGGCGTCTGTGGGTGACACCCGTGTCTCTGGCAGGTCTCCAGGACCTGCCAAAGAGCTCCTCCTTGACTCTGGGCCTCCCTGCAGGGCCACCTGCCCCCCTGGGCCCCTGTCACTATTACCACCCCCACCCCCACCAGCCTCAGATGGAGGACACATCCCATGAATATGGGGCCCGAACAGGGGCCTCTGAGCCTTCCAGCCATTCCTGGGGCACAGCTCGACCTAGAGGGAGCAGAAGCACTCTTTCCTGTCTCCCTTCTCCCTCTATCCTCCCTCTGTCCTCCCTCACTCAAGCTCTGCCCTCTCTCCATCCTCTCACCTCCCTCCCTCCTCTGTCCTGTCTCCCTCATCCCTCTGTCCTCCCTCCCTCCTCCCTCCCTCAAGCTCTGTCCTCCCTCCGTCCTCTCACCTCCCTCCGTCCTCTCACCTGTCTCCCTCCTCCCTCTGTCCTCCCTCCTCCCTCTGTCTCCCTCATCCCTCTGTCCTCCCTCCGTCCTCCCTCCCTCAAGCCGTGTCCTCCATCCTCTCATCTCCCTCTGTCCTCTCACCTGTCTCCCTCCTCCTTCCATCCTCCCTCCCTCCTCCCTCATCAAGCCGAGTCCTCCATCCTCTCACCTCTCCCTCCTCCCTCCATCCTCCCTCCCTCAAGCCATGTCCTCTATCCTCTCACCTCCCTCCCTCCTCCCTCCTGTCTCCCTCATCCCTCTGTCCTCCCTCCCTCCTCCCTCCCTCAAGCTCTGTCCTCCCTCCGTCCTCTCACCTCCCTCCATCCTCTCACCTCTCCCTCCTCCCTCCATCCTCCCTCCCTCAAGCCATGTCCTCTATCCTCTCACCTCTCTCCCTCCTCCATCCCTCCTCCCTCCATCCTCCATCCTCCCTCCATCCTCCCTCCCTCCTCCTTCCCTCAAGCCGTGTCCTCCATCCTCTCACCTCCCTCCGTCCTCTCACCTCTCCCTCCTCCCTCCATCCTCCCCCCCTCAAGCCATGTCCTCTATCCTCTCACCTCTCTCCCTCCTCCCACCTGTCTCCCTCCTCCATCCCTCCTCCCTCCATCCTCCCTCCCTCCTCCTTCCCTCAAGCCGTGTCCTCCATCCTCTCACCTCCCTCCATTCTCTCACCTCTCCCTCCTCCCTCCCTCAAGCTGTGTCCTCCATCCTCTCACCTCCCTCCGTCCTGTCACCCTCCTCCCACCTGTCTCCCTCCTCCCTCTGTCCTCCCTCCCTCAAGCCCCATCTTCCCTGCCTGGTAGCATCTGAAGCAAAGGGGCCTGGGTGCCCCTTGCTGCCCGGCCCTGCACACAGCACCAGGTGCCCATGGCCGCTCACCCTGGGCCCCAGATCCAGCTCAGGCCAGAGGAAGCACACGGGTTCCTCCCAGCATGGCACTGTTACCGAGGAGTGTCAATCAACATAAATCCCTCAGGAAAGACCAAGGCAGACAGAGGGGCCGGGTATGGTGAAAGGTGAAAGCTTTGAATGCCTCAAGTGTGGGATGCTGGCTTCCGTCAGGCAGGGTGTTCAGGGCACACAGGGCAGGCAGACCTGGTGCCCGAGCAGTCACTGGCCCGAGGGTGGGGTCCCAAGTGCAGGGAGTGGTTCAGTGCCCAGGCACAGCAAGCAGCCAGGCAGGCCCTTCCCAGCTGCTCTGGGCCCTGCCTCCCACTGGTCCAACCTCAGGCGCAGGGTTCTGACCGAGGCGAGGCCAACTCCCTACAAAGGGCCAAGAGTAGGCAGTGCCAGCTGTGCAGGCGACACCATGCACTCGACCCCACTCTGCCCCTGTCGTGTGAAACAGCAGACAGCGACTGCGGCCCAGGGAGATTTTATTTACAAGAACAGGCAGCCTCACAGATGTCAGCACAGACCCGGATTCTCTCCCTCCTCGTAACCCTGGAGTTACGGTCTGGCCAGGGACTGCGCTCTGCCGTCCCTGGCCCTGACCATCCCCTCTCTGCCCAGTCCCTGAATCCAGGTCTCTCCCAGGCTCCTGGCTCCTGCAGCTCCCAGGGAAGCTGCAAACCACCATCGTCTTGTCCTCCTGTCTCCCAGGGCACCCCTTCTGCTCCCCTGGAAAGGTGGGGTTCCACCTGGCAGCAGGGCTCCATCCAGTGGCCACCTGGATTCCGCCTGCCTTGTGTAGGGTGTGCCCCTCTGGGTCCCGCACCTCCGCCCAGCCTCCTCTCATCCAGAGTCCTTCCAAATAGTCTCCTGCAACAGCCAGGCCCCGGCTCTCCCAGGCGGCACCTGCCAAATCAGGTGATAGGAAACCAGCCAAGGCCCCCAAATTCTCCACGCCACACACAGGGCAGTCGCCATCTCCTTCAGCTCCCAGTAGGAAATTTACCCAAAGTTCCAGTCACACTTAGAATATCCAAGTCCAGGTGTCAGCCCAGCCCTCCCTCCCTCTGTCCCTGGGTCACACCAGCTGTCCTGGGCCCTGGGCCGTGTCCCAACGCCTGCCCTGGCTCCCTCTGAGCGTCAGGTGCTCCCCACATCACCTGGCCTCATTTCTAGAGGCTCGTGGACAGTCTCCTGCTGCTGCTGTTTGTTCATCTTTCCCAAGTGGAGGGCAAGTTCCCGAGGGCAGGACCTCTCCTGGTCCAGCGCTGCTGAACCGCAGCTCAGTAACAGTGCGGGACGACCTGGGAGGGGACATCTGCGGAAGCAGGTGGTGAGTATACACCCACCCTGCCAGGGGCCCTGGGGGAGAGGAGCCGGCCCCAGGAAGCTCAGCACAGGCTGCAGGGGTTGCCCTCAGACACGGAGGCCCGAGTCACAGTTGCGGCAGATGGATGTCACAAGCCCAGGAGCCCCGAGGGGCGGCCAGTGATGTGGTGCTGGTGTCGGACGGTGACGTCCCTTGAGGGACGACAAGGCCATCCCCAGGGCTTACACAGCAACCCTTACAAACAGCTGCACAATTCATTTAAGATAAATCCTGCCTATTTCCCTGGTGAATAGAGAAAAGCACGAACATGAATAAGATACAGCTCCTGGCCATCTCAAGGCACTTGCAGAATCGGGGAGGGAAGCATTTCAAGCCACAGACAATGTGACGGAGCAGAGTCCCCAACTCCCAGGTGCCCGGCCTCTCTGGCAGCATGGGTTCTGCAAACCTGGGGGCGTGTCCCCTCCCCATCCCAGCCCTGCACTGCCCTTCCAGGTCCCCCCACCACTCTCAAGCGCCTCCCAGCCCTCCAGGCCACCCTCAGGTTTCTATCACCAAGCTTCCTTCCAGTCCCTGAGCCCTGGGTCCCAGGGTTCTGTCTGCCTCCCGTCACTCTGGTGACTCCACGCCCTCCCAGCTCTCGGGCAAGCACCCAGCACGCAGCACAGTGCGAGCCACTGTTGGTCTCTGCTCTGTTTCCGCTAAGCCTGCCCCAAACCAGGAGGGCTGGCAGGTCCACACATTGCCGCCTTACCCCTGCACGGAGCCGGGCCATGAGCGCCAGGTGAGCGGGACCCGCGTCATCTCCACAGCAGGCAGTGCGGCAGCTTCCCAAGCAGAGTCTCCGCGCACAGGAACACGCACACCCTTGTCCGTCTCGCCTCCTGCCCTCTGCTTCTCACCTGCCAGCGAGCGGCGGTTCAGGCCCGGCAGCTGCTTACCAGGAGTCAACCGACTACTAGACTTGGGGTCTCTCAGGGAGCTGGCACCCAAAACGGAAGTCAAAGAAACAACAGGAGCCGAGCTTCAAATGGCTTTTTAAGAATTGTTTCTCTTTAAAATAGCTGAAGCGCTTTGATAAGGGAAAGAGTAGCCACTTATAATCACCGGTCACTTTTTCCATTTTAACATAATGCAACTTTGCAGAAATAATTCCAAAAACACTAGGATTTATGAATGGGGTGAGAAGAGGGAGAGAACTGCTAGTTCCAAACGACCTTGCCACACACATTCACACTGATGCACACACCCTCACACACTCACACACTCATTCGCACACACACACACACCATCTCTCACACACCTTCACCCTCACACCCACACTGACACACCCTCACACTCACACCCACACATACCTTCACTCACACACACACCCTCACTCATCCTCTCAGACACACACACTCTCACACTGACACACACACCTTCACGCTCACACCCTCACACTCATACACACCCTCACACATACCACACCCTCACATCTCCACATGCTCATATACATCCTCACAAACACACTGACACCCTCACACACACACACTCCCTCACACACACCCTGTAGGGGAAACCCCGCAAGTGCCGTGACAAGGGTCTGAAACCTCAGCCTGTTCCCATATAAATAATGATTTAGAAAAGAATTAGAAATGTAGGCACATAGTTACTCCTTTATATAATCGTATAGAATCTATAGTTACTTATAATCATAAAGATATGTATATACTCAACATAACCTTTAATCTTACTCATGACTATCAGGTTATGAAGCATGGAACTGAGGGACACTGTAAAATGAATGACACTAAGGCAAGATGCTCTAAGTTCTGTCACGCCCGCATAAGGGCTGCTGGAGGGCGCCTCGGCTGTGCAGCAGCGCCAGTGCTGTGAAAGCCCCACTGTTTAGCCAGCTAGGGAAGGAGACGTCCAAAATGGCTGAGACGTCTCCTTCCTGAGGAAGTTAGGAGAAAACTCCGCTTCTCCAAGCTCGTGTGGTAAGGCCTGATGGCTGTCAGGGAAGCCCACAGACATCCGGGGGCTTAACTGTCCCTATGTGATGCTGTGTTTCAGCGGTCACATTCCATGTCTACCCTCACGGTCTGCTTCTGCACCTGGTTTCCCTTTTTCTTAAAAGATAAGAATTAATAATAGTAACATAATCTTAGTGTCCTTGATATTTCTGACAAATACGCGAAGAGCGCTGCTGCATTAGCTTTTTTCCTCGCCTCGGCTACTTCAGTCTTGGGCCCCCTGTCTCCAAGACACGTGATGTGCCTGACCCTGTCACTGACCACCAGTACCTCACCTGACCTTCCCTGCCCACTGCTTTGTACTCAGTAAAAGTCAGAGCTTCCAGGCACTCGGTGCCACCGCAGGTCTCTGCACTTTGGCGGGCAGGGGACCCCGGGCCCAAACTCTCTTTTCTCTATCTCCGTCTCTGTCTTTGATTTCTGCAGTTTCTCATCTCCGCACCAGCAGGGAGGGACTCACAGAACCCTGGAGGGCTGGACCCTACACACTTCCCACATTCACACCCTCACAAACCTTCACACTCATACACACACCCTCACACACTGACACACACCCTCACATTCACACCCCCACACACTGACACACCCTCACACTCACCCTCACATGCACACACACGCTCTCTTCATGATGTGAGGCTACACGCGGGTTAGGACAGCTAAGGAAAAATGTCTCCCTCAACCTGGCGCTCCCAGGAGGTCCTACAGACCCAGTCCTGTCTGGCTTGAGCAGGGCCTGGAATCCCACCCATACCCTGTGTCCCCCACCTCAGTCTCCAGCACCCACCCCTCCTTCACTGCCGCTGCCCTTTGAGACAGGGAACACAGGTGTAGAAACCTGTGAATAAAACCCAAGTGCACCTGCTCAGCTCCATCCACCGCAGATCGCAGATGGCTGCCCCCCATCCCCATAGGGTCCGCAACCCGCTGTGGGTGACAAGGGAGAGCTCTGCAGGTGGCCCCTGGATCGCAACACTGCCTGCCCCAGGCTGATGGGGGCACTGTTCCCTGTACTACGCCTCAGTCCCCAGAACACAGCTCTCCCATGAGCCTGGCATGTGAGAGGCACTGATGTGTGTGGGCCTGTCTTCTAGGCCTTCAGTGTAGCTCAGACATTTCACCAACACTGTAGACCATCTCTGTCTGAGCCGGACTTAACACCTGGAAGGCAGAGACATTCCCTCTGACTGTGTCCTTCCTCAGCCGGCCTGTCACTGCCTCTCTTGCAGAACAAACAACTCGCCCCTGCAATTCCCAGAGCAGCTATGTCACCCTCTGGCCTCCACCTCTTGCATCAGGAGCTCCTCCAAGTGCTCCCCCCGCCCAAGGGCCTTCTCTCCGCCCTGCTACCTGGTGCCAGTTCATACCATTGGTTTCCATCCCAACCAGCTCAGAGGCCAGCCTGCCCTCACCATTTCTGCTCATGTGCCCAGGTCCCGGGTCCTATCTTGCTTTCAGACCTTTGTGCAAACCCTCACCCCAGATGCTGACATTGCTTGGGGCTGATGCACTAGCCATTCGAAAGGTCTGGGAAAAAAAAACCACACACACCCAAGTTGCCATTTTTTGTCATAAACTATAACACAAATTCAGAAAAGTACAAGACAGAAATGCATGGCTGGGTGGTTTATCATCAAGTGAAGCATACGGAGCCCCCGCCCAGTTCACAATGAAAAGCGTAACAGCGTTCTAGCACTTCTGTATGGTTCTACCACTGAAGCACATAACCTAGAACCACGGTTTTCAACAGTCTTGCCTGTTTTCAGGTTTCTGTAACTGGAATGACACAGGTGCATTCTCCCACGCCTGCCATCTTTCTGTGACAGTGATCCGTGCTCTCAAGACAGCCACAGTCCATCAGCATTCCACTGCAGGGATAAAGCACAGCTAACTCCTTTCCACTGCTGGTGGGCAGTCAGGCTGCTTCAGTGTAAGGAGTAATGCTTATGAATAATGCTATTTTGAATTCTTGGACATGCTCTTGGTACACATGATGAAACTCTAGGAATTTTCCTGGAAACCTTCTCGTAGGTTACTTTGCCATTGGCTAGCACCTGTAGTAAAATGTCTATTCCAATCCCTTGTGCACCGTGCACTGGGGCTGTCATTCTCATGGATGTGCTGGGTTCTCAGCGTCCGTGGGCTTTGTGGGTTAGCCACAGTGTCCTCCCCTCCTTCCTCCTGGGAACACTATGTTTTCATGAATGTAGGTTCCTAATATTCATTTAATCAAAGTCATCAGTCTTCGCCTTTGCAGTGAGTGCCTTTTGCGTCTGTCTTTAAAAGCCTTTGCCTCTCCAGTTATCATGGAGATGTACCTATAACTTTCTTTTGCCCTTCATAAGGAAAATTAGAAAATACCTGAGACAAATTAAAATGAAAACGCAATATACCAAAACTTATGGAACACAGCAAAAGCAGTACAAACAGTACTAAGGAGGAAATTTATAGCCTTAAATGCTTACAAAAAGATCTCAAATCAACAATTTAATTTTACAACTTAAGAAACTAGGAAAAATAAACTAAACCCAAAGCTAGAAGAAGAAAGGAAATAATAAAGATTAGAGCAGAGATCAATGAAACAGAGAACAGAAAAACAAGAAAAAAATCAACAAAACCTTTGAAAAGATCAACAAAATTGACAAATCTTTTGCTAAATGAACTAAGGGAAAACAAGAGAAAACTCAGATTACTAAAATTAGAAATGAAAAAAGCAACATTACTACCAATTCTACAGATATAACAAGAATTACAGTACAAGAGGAGTACCATGAACAACTATATACCAATACATTGGATAATGTAGATGAAATGGATAAATTCCTAGAAACACAAAACCTATCAAGTCCAAACCATAAAGAATCAGAAAATCTCACCAGGCGCAGTGGCTCAAGCCTGTAATCCCAGCACTTTGGGAGGCCAAGGCAGGCAGATCAATTGGGTCCAAGAGTTCAAGACCAGCATGGGCAACATGGTGAAACCAAGCCCTCCAAAAAAATTAAAAATTAGCCGGGTGTGGAGTCACACACCTGTAGTCCCAGCTACTCAGGAGGCTGAGGTGGGAGGATCACTTGAACCCAGGAGGTGGAGGTTGCAGTAAGCTGAGATTGCACCACTGCACTCCAGCCTGGGCAACAGAGTAAGACACTGCCTTTAAAAAAAAAAAAAAAAAAAAAACGCAGGGCATAGTGGCTCACACCTGTAATCCCAGCACTTTGGGAGGCCAAGGCAGGCAGATCCCGAGGTCAAGAGATGGAGACTATCCTAGCTAACACGCTAAAACCCCATCTATACTAAAAATACAAAAAGTTAGCCAGGCGTAGTGGCGTGCACCTGTAGCTACTCAGGAGGCTGAGGCAGAAGAATCGCTTGAACCCAGGAGGCAGAGGTTCTAGTGAGCCAAGTTTCACGTCACCACTTGCACTCCAGCATGGGCAACAGAGCAAGACTCCATCTCAAAAAAGAAAAAAGAATAGAAAATCTGAACAGATCTGTAACTAGTAAGCAAATTGAATCAGTAATTTAAAAACCTCCTGACAAAGGAAAGCCCTGGACCTGATGGCTTCATGGTGAATTCTACCAAACATTTAAAGAACTAATACCAATCCTTCTCAAACGCTTTCAAAATATTGAATAAGAAGAAGAAGAAGGAGGAGGAGGAGGAATACTTCCTGTTCTATAACAACATTACCCTGACATCAAGCCAGACAAAGAAATACGAGAAAACTAGAGACGAATATTAAAGTAAAAATCCTCAAGCAAATACTAGCAAACTGAATTCCGCAGCATATTAAAAGGATTATACATCATCACCAAGTGGGATTTATTCCTGGAATGCAAGGATAATTCAACATACGAAAAATCGATCATTGTATTATACCGCATTCACAAAATTAAGAAGGAAAATCACATAATTATCTTAACTGAAGCAAAAAAAATTTCACAAAATTCAATATCCTTTCATGGCTTGAAAAAAAAAAAGCCTAACAAACTAGAAATAGAAGGAAACTACCTCAACATATAAAAGGCATAAGTGAGAAAACAACAGCAAACATCATATCCCTGGGAGAATGACTGACAGCTTTCCCCATAAGATCAGGAACAAAGCATAAATGCCCACTTTGTCCCTCTTTTCAACATAGTACTATAGGTTCTAGCCAGAGTAATTAGGCAAGAAAAGAAATGAAAGGCCCTCGAACTGGAAACAAACAAGTAAAATTATCTCTGTTCACAGATGGTAAAATATTATATGTAGAAAACCCTAAATACTTCACCAAAAAAAAAACCTTATTAGAGCTAACAAATGAATTCTGCAAATAGGAGGACATGAAGTCAACACACAAAACTCCATTGCATTTCTACACTAACAGTGAATAATCTGAAAAGGAAATTACATTAAGAATAGCATAAAAAGAATACTGAGGAATTAACTGAACCAAGGAGGTGACAGACTTGTACAATGAAAACTAGAAAACATTGCTGAAAGGAATAAAGACATAGGTAAACATAAAACATATCCCAAGTTGATGGACGGACAGGCTTGCTATAGTTAAGATGTCAAGACCACCCAAAGCAATCTGAAGATTCAATTGAATCTGATTTCCCTATTGAAATCCCAACGACTTTTTACAGAAATAGAAAAACCCACTCTGAAATTCATTTGGAATTTCAAGAGACCCTGAATAACCAAAAGAATCTTGAAAAAGAAGAACAAAGCTAGAGGATTTGCACTTCCTGATTTCAAAGCTACAGTAATCAAAACAGCGTGGTACTGGCATAAAGACATGCATAGAAGACCAACGGAACAAAACAGAAAGCCCAGAAATAAACTTCTACACAAACAGTCAAATAATTTTTGACAAGGGTACCAAGACCATTCAATGGGGAAAGGATAATCTCTTCAATAAATGGTGCTGGGAAAAGGATATCCACATGCAAAAGAATAAAAATGGACCTTTACCTAACACCATATATAAAAATTCACTCAAAATGAATCAAAGACCTAAATAACACCTGAAACTATAACACTGAGAAGAAAACAGGGTAAAAGCTTCAAGACACTGGATTTGGCAATGATTTCTTCAATATCAAAGGCACAGGCAACAAAAGAAAAAATAGACGAGTTGGAGTTCTTGAAAATTTAAGAACTTTGTACACCAAAAATATTATCAATAGAGTAAAAAGGCAACCCACAGAATGAGAAAATATTTACAATCGTGTATCTGATATGGGGTTAATATGTAGAATACAGAGAACTCCTATAACTCAACAACAAAAACAAATAACCTGATTAAAAAATGGGCAAAGGACTCGAGTAGACATTTCTTCAAAGAAAATATGCAAATAGCCAACAAACACATGAAAAGATGCTTAAATCACTAAACATTAGGGAAAGGCAAATCAAAACAGTGAGCTACCACTTCACACTCACTAGGATGACTACTATCAAAAATCAGAAAATGCTACTGGCAAAGAGAAGCTGGAAGCCTGGCGCACTGCCACTAGGAATATCAAATGGTGCAGCCACTGCGGAAAACAGTGTGGTGGTTCCTCAAAAATTAAAAATCGAATTACCGTATGATACAGAAATTCCACTTTTGGGATACGGCCAAAAGAATGGAAAGCAGGAACTCGAACCGTATTTATATGCCCATGTTCATAGCAGTGTCATTCATAATAGCTAAAACACGGAAGCAAGACAAGTGTCTATAACAGGTGAACAGATAAGCAAAATGTGAGTATGCAGTGGAATATCATTTGGCCTTAAAAAGGAAGGAAATTGTGATGCATGCTACAACATGGATGACCCTTAAGAACAGTATGCCAAGTGAAATAAGCCAGTCACAAAAGGACAAATACTGTATGACTTCACTTAGAACAGTGAATACGATTCTAGTGATACCTAGAATATTCCAAATCATAGAGACAGAAAGTAGAATGGTGGCTGCCAGGGGCTGGGGGTGCGGGGAATGGGGAATTAGTGTTTAATGGGTATAGAGTTTAACAAGTTGAAAAACTTCTAGAGATGGATGGTGGTGATGGTTCCACATTATGAATGAGTTTAATAACATTTAACTGCATACTTAAACATGGTTAAAATAATAAATTTTGTTGTATGTATTTTATCACATTAAAATAAATTGAAAGGTCGGATGTGGCAGCTCACGCCTATAATCCTAGCACTTTGGGAGGCCAAAGCAGGTGGATCACTTGAGCTCAGGGGTTTAAGACCATCCCGGACAACATGGTGAAACCCTGTCTCTACAAAAAATATCTAGACATGGTAGCTCACTCCTATCCTACCAGCTACAAGGGGGCTGAGGCCGGAGGATTGCTTCAGCCCAGGAGGCAGAAGTTGTAGTGAGTCAAGATCACACCACTTACTCCAGCATGGGTGACAGAGAGAAGCTA